>NW_020953958.1:1797489-1883260 GCF_900497805.2 Vombatus ursinus
TGGCACAGTGGATAGAGCACCAGCCCTGGAGTCAGGAGGACCTGAGTTCAAATCTAGCCTCAGACACATAACACTTACTAGCTGTGTGACTGGGGCAGGTCACTTAACCCCAATTGCCTCCCCTCAAATTTCTCTTTACAAAATACCTTAAAATAACAAAAACATTTATTAAGTACCTACTATATGTAAAACAGAGCAGCCAGGTGGTACAGTGGAAGAAGATTCTTCTCCCTGAGTTCAAATTTGGCCTCAGACACTCACTAGTTGTGTGACCCTACCATTTGCCTCAGTTACCTCATCAGTAAAATGAGCTCATTAAGAAAATGCCAAAACCACTCCAGTATCTTTTGTAAAGAAATCCCTAAATGGAGTCACTAAGAGTCAGACACAACTGAAATGACTAAACAATACATATGCAAAACACTGTTTTAAGTCATGAGGTATGGGAGTCAGGAAAGACACAAAGATTTATAATTAAGATAGTACCTGGTTCAAGGAGTTTATCGAGTAAAATCTTAGAAAACAAAAATTAATCTTACACTTTGGACATTTTCCCCCTTCCCAGAATATTTCACATAAGCATGTTGGTCTGTTTATAAAAAGGGTTTCACAGGACTGCTGGGTTCATGACATATTTCATTAATAAAAATAAATCAATTTCATCAATAATAATAAAAATCTCACATTTAACATAATGCTTTAAGATTTGCAAAGTGTTGTCCCTCACAACAACCCTGTGAGGTAGAAAATACAAGTATAATTAGCCTCATTTTATTGAGGCTCTGAGAAGGTAAGAGCCTTTCCCAAACCAATCAGTCATTTCTGGAGACAAAATACAAAACCAGGTCTACTGGTGCTGAATCCAGCGCATTTCCCACTGTGACGTGCTAGCTCTTCCACATGTAGACAGACAATATTATGGACTATGTAAAAATTAAAAGGGCCTATTCCACTAAAAACAAACAGGTCTTTCTTTGGAACATGGACAAAAGAGTGGACTAATTCAGAGGATGTATATAATCTGAAGTCAAAAAAGAAAGCAAAATGCCAAACCTGAAACTGTTGCTTCTAATTAATGTACAATATTGAAGTTTTGAATATTGTTGGGTTTCCATGCATTATGGAAATGCCCTTGACACTTGTTTTTTCACACTTAACAGTGTTCTATCTAAGGTTTGAGTACCAGCTAGAGCAGCACTGATGGCAGAAACACCATACTAATTTCTAAAAGCCAGGAGTATGTAGTTCCCATGTCATTCTGATTGAAGCAGTATATATTTCACTAGGAACTTTGAGAATGGAATATACTAACCTGCCTGTTGTTGTTTGTCCTTCATTCTTGAAGAAAGGTGCATGTTGAAGATACGGTGATACTTCAAAAGCAGAAAAAAATTACTTGTTTTCTTAATGGGATGACTTACTTATACCACAGGAGGTGAAGCAACACAAAAGAGGGGCTGAAAAGAATCCCAATTTCAGAAGTGAAGGAGATATCAGGGGTTATCTAGTCCAACTCACATATAAAAGAGTCCAACTCAAAAAACATACCCAATTGGTCATCTAACCCAGGGCTTCTTGACCTATTAACACTAGAGACTCCACAAGTTGGAGCTGCATGGCCTGAGGGCATGTGTATTGCAAAGTGTGCATGCTTTGTGTTCAGAACCAAGGCTGCAGTGAAGTCAAGTGAAGCAATCTGGGCAAGTGCTGCCAGAAACACTAGATTCATTACACTTTTGATTTTGAATTAATTTTTGGTTGTGGTGAGTTCAGAAACCTTTTACTGTTGCCATATGGGGACATGACCCACAGTTTAAGAAACGCTGATCTAGACTGCTTCAAGACATTCAGTAAGGACAAACCCACTGCCTTCCAAGACTGGAATTCCAAGATTCCAGCCTCTAACTGGGCAGTTTCTAAATGTGAAAAAGTTTTTCCATATATCATGCCTAATTTTGCCTCATTGTAACCATGCTAGTTTTGCCCTCTG
The DNA here is from genome assembly GCF_900497805.2 of Vombatus ursinus. NCBI lineage: Eukaryota > Metazoa > Chordata > Mammalia > Diprotodontia > Vombatidae > Vombatus > Vombatus ursinus. The sequence goes on from NW_020953958.1 coordinate 1,799,480, forward strand.
GGATCAAGCAGGAAGTCTAAATCTTATTCCAAATGACAGCTCTTTGAAGAGCTGTCATATCTTCCAAATCTTCTCTTCCCACTCTATGTTCCATCAAAAGTGGCCTACTTGCTAGTATTGCTACACAACAATATTTCTCATTTCTGTGCTTTTCCATAAGCCGTCCCTCATGGCAAGACTGTATTCTGTCCTTACCTCCAACTTTTAAAAATTCCTCATTTCCTAATCCACTTCAGCTGCTCATGCCCTCTAGAATTATAATTACTTTGTATTTACTTATACACACACACACGTTTGCCTTAACAGAATGTAAGCTTCTGGAGGTTAGGTAATGTTTTGTTTTTGTCTTTGTATCCTCAACACCCGGCACATAGTACATACTAAATAAATGTTTGTGGATTGATTCCTTCTCCAGACTAAATATATCCCTTTCCTTCAAATTATCCTTATATGGGAAAATCTTGATGATCTTCATCATTCTGATTCCACTTCTCTGGTCACTCTCTACTTTACCAATATTCTTACTAAAATATGGTCCCCAAACATAAATAATACCTCAGATATGGCCCGACAAAGGTGAAGAACAGATGAACTATCACTTCCCTAGCCCAGGACACCACACCCTTCTTTATACTGTCTAAGACTGCATTAATTTTTCTGACTAACATATAACATACTGGCTTATATGGAACTTGGAGTCCACTAAAACCCCTAGATCTTTTTAGTATGTGCTGCCTAGCCATATCTCTGCCATTCTGAAGCCCAGTGTAAAACTTGATATTTCATTTTATTAAATCAGATCCAACATTCTAGATTCTCAAAATCTTCTAGATTAAACTTTTGTTATATGTTTCAGTTATCCTTCCCAGTTTTGTGTTATCTACAAGCTTGATAGCATATGTTATATAAATCACTGATAAAAATGATGAAATGGTCAAAAATGAAGAAAAACACTGTACCATTTGATTTATCTCAAGGAGCTATTTCATATTACAAAAAATTGTTGCCACATAAAATCGGCATGTGGTACCTGAGACTTAATTTTGATCAAAGGTATAAGAATGCTTTCTGAGTTTTCGAAAACCATTAGTAGCCTCATAATGTTATACATAGAAGGTACTTTTCAACTAACTTTCAATCACTAATAAGAAGTTAATCCCAGTCATCAGTTTACTTTAAATACTCTCCTGGTCAGTTAAATTAATTTTTTTTTATCTCCAACTCTCCTCAGACCACAAAGGAGAGAAGCCAGGCCCAAGAGCTTTGGGAACAACACTGCCTTTCAAGACCGCCAATCTTGTATCCAGCCTGGGCTCCACAGCCATCATCAAGGGGGGATCAATTACTATGGAGAACCGGCCCACTTTCCTTGCCATGAACACCATCTTCTACCATTAGTCAGGTAAACCCAAGAATCTCAGGAGTGGCAGCACCCCTCAGACTTTTAGTCCAGCTCTTGCAAGATCATCCTTGGAATCAAGCACTATGGAGATATCGGCAACTGCTTCTATGGGTGCTGCAGTCCTGCCTCCTCAGCATTCATAGCTACTGAAGACCCAGAAAATAAAATTCTCACCCCCAAAGACCTTGGCATTGTCAAGGCAACTAGGTGGCACAGTGGATAAAGCACTGGGTCTGAAGCCAAAAAGACCCGAGTTCAAATCTGGCCTCAGACTCTTACTAGACTCTTTACTACATTGGACAAATCACTTAAACCTGTTCTGACTCAGTCAATAATAATAGCACTTACCTCACAAGGTTGTTGTGAGGATAAAATGAGATATTTGTAAAGCACCTAGGACAGCGCCTAGCATATAGTAAGCACTTAATAAATGATTATTCCCTTCCCATCTCACCTTTCCTGAAATGGTTCAACATCAGAAACACATAGGATTTTATTGGTGGAAATGACATTAAAGAAGATGTATTACCATCTGCTTTGCCAATGTCCCCTAAGGACCACAGGGCCATTTTATAACTTAGACTTTCCAAACTTGTTGCTAAAACCTTCATGTGCACTATCTCATCATTACACTGTAAGTTCCTTGAGAGCATGGATTGTCTTACTTTTCTATTTATATCCCCAGCCCTTAGCACAGTGCTTTGCATATAGTAAGTATTCAATAAATGTCCTCCCTCTATTCTTTCTTATAACATATAGAATCTCAGAGCAGACAGAGGCCTCAGACGCTATCTAGTTCAACCTGCACCAGTATGTAATTTTTGTGTTTTCTACCCTTACCCCCTGACAAAACATCAGCATTATGTCTTTAATACACTACTTGCTCATTAAATATTAGTTGATTAATAGTATTTCTAATATGAAAGCAGTTCAGGAAATATTACATGTCTATATCCTATAAAGCATAATATGTACTAGGAATTGAGAGTGAGAGAAATAAACACACAGTCTTTGCTCTCAAGAGGCTTACTACTTATTGATCTGAAAAAAAGTTAAAAAACGTAGCTAGGTGGCAAAGTGGTGAGAGTACCAGACTCGAGTCTGAAAGATTTGAGTTCAAATCCTGCCTCAGATACTAGCTGTGTGACCCTGGGCAAGTCACTTAACCTCTGCTTTAGTTTCCCCACCTGTAAAATGGGGATAAATAGCACCTACTTCCTGGAGGCTGTTGTGAGGATAAAATAATATATTTGTAAAAAGCACTTTGCAAACCTTAAAGCACTATATAAATATTAACTATTATTTCTTGAAAAACATCATCCTAATTCTATACCTAAATAGGACCACAGCATCACAAATTTAAAGCAGGAAGAGATCTTAAGGTTAACTAGTTTAACCTCATTTTACAGATAAGGAAATTGAAGCCTAGACAGGTTAAGTGAGTTGCTCAAAGTCATACAAGTATTAAGTAGAAATGCCCCGATTCAAAATAATTCTGTTAATTCTCACATTCAGAAGTAATGAACCAATATAGTTATCTTCTAAATAATATAATGGAAAGACCACTTTGCTAGTATTCAAGAGAGTCTGGGATTTCAGAATTGACTGTTCCTAACTAGTTGCATGATCTCAGATAACTCACTTGGGAGTACCTCATCAATAAAACAAAGGTATCTTACTCTATTTGATGTTAAGTCCTGGTTCAACAAATCCAACGTGCCAGATCACCAGGCAATTTTATTACGACACCAACAATGGTCTGTGTGATCTCTCTCAAAACTACAGAAACTATTCTTTTTTTTTCCTGTTACTATCACAATAACCTCTAACAGCAGGAGCCTCCTCCTCTAACTTCTCAAACCTTTGCTCCAGCTCCTTTCTTATTTGTGCTAGAGGGGAGGGAAAAAGACTGCCTGGGGTACTGAGGAAGGACTAATAGTCAAGCTAAGTTTTCCTCAATTCCTTCCACAGAAATCCTCGAGGTCCTAGGGCCGTTGGTGACCCAATTTGGGTCTTGTGGTTGGTTAGGAATCAATGATCCAAGGCAACGTACAATTTTTCTTTACCTTTGTTTTTCCTCCCTAGCCACATACCCAAACACTTAAATAATTAATAAAATGTTACAGTACAGGACGTTATAGTATCTCTTTCACCTCTCCCCCTCAGCTTCCAAGTAAACCATTGTTAAGTATGCTTTGCAAACTGATGGCCTAGGGTTTCTGAGGCTTATTTGTATATGCAAATCCTCCCCCTGAAGAACTGTTTTTTTCTCCTATCTTATAAAATTCAGTATTTTTATAATTTAAGTGTGATCATCCAGAATGATAATTAGTGAGAAAACTGCTTCATTTCTCTCTGGTAGCTCTCATCTAAAAGTATAGTATTCCTAGCAGTTAAAACAAACTTTTTAAGGACTGGGTTGTTTCTATTTCAGCAACTTCCAAACTGTATAACTTACTGTGAATCACTGCCACTCAACTTCAGAGCTGCATAAGCAAATAAAACAAGATGGTAATCTTGGGGAAATAGTAAGAATAAATTAAATAGATTTTTACTTCAATCACTTAATTCACTTTCCACAAAACTCCCTCTCCACCTTTATTCCTAAACTTTGAATGCTAACATTTTAATAAACAAAGATGCCGAAGAATTGTTTTCAAACACAATCTCCTTTATCAACATACCATAGGTTAAAAACAAACATTTAAAATAATTGTTCAACACTCAACTTAAGAGTTATAGGAAACTTAAAGTCAGTGCTAAGGGTTATCTTACATAGTTCTCATTTCTTTCCTCTATCAGATAAGAAACTGAAAAAACACAGTCCACTTTGAATACCATACAGTAAAAGTTCTGATGCTCTTTGGCCAAAAGCCAATTATAAAGGAGGGGTAGAAGGAGGCAAACCATAAATTCATCAGTCAACTAAAACACATTCTGTATTTGTATTATCCACATGACAAAAAAGATAATCATAAAACAGAAGCAAAATTAAAATTTATAATTACTATAATATCACTACCATGTGACATTCTGAACTTAATCCAGCAACAAATACAATAAGTTATTATTCCATTATAGTTATTGGTTTTTATGAGTCTTTATACAGTAATACAAATTAAACTTAATTGAGTATGTTCATCTAAATTACTGCAGCCTGGTATAGGTCTTAGAACTGCTATGTAATCATTAAAAAACTATTTTCAAAAAGCATTTGTTTATAAATCAGAAAAATGTGAACTTTTTTTAATGTATTTTGTTTTATGTTTATTTTAAATTTTTTAAAAAACATATGGAGGGGCATATGGTCTGGGTAGTCAGAAGACTTCATACTTTGCAAACCACCTCACCTTGTGATGACAAATCATTTTCCATCTCTGGGCCTCAACTTCCTCATGGGAAGGTAAGATAATCTGATGTCTAGGCCAGGTGGTGGTTCAGTGGATAGATGGCTGGACTCGAAGTCAGAAAGACCTGAATTTCAAATACTGCCTAAGCTACTTGTGTGACCCTGGGCAAGTCACTCAACCTCTCTAAGCCTGTTTCCTCAAATACATATGAGTGTAATAATAATACCTATCTCACGGAGCTGTTGTGAGGTTCAGAATCAAATGAGATAATATATGTAAAATACAGTACAAACTTCAAAGTGCTACGTAAATGTAAACTATTATCATTCCAGGTCTAATGAGAAAATGATTTCTAGATTTTAAAAAGTTCTCAGGATTACAATACGACATAATTTAATCATTAAATAACAGACAATTCTATAATGTATGGAACATTTGAAAAATATTACAATGACATGAAAAGTTTTTTAATAGGTCGTTATTGTTGTTCATACTAATTTAAGTTAATTTAAAACTAGATCTAATACTATCATTAAATTAAAATGTTTAACAAAATATGTGCTGCATTTAGTTGTCCCATTACTCTTCTTTCCTTAAAGGAAATGCAAAAGCCTTTTATTTAAAATAACTTGATTAAAGTATGCTTGGTAACTACAATTCAAACAATGTTTAACTTGAAATACAGATGGAACAGCTGGGAGAAAATATGCAAAACAGTCATTAAAAAATAAACTTTCTATTGGTGGTATAGCTAAGCTGGCCCAGCATTTAACATCTTCAGTGCTTAGAAAATACAAATACACATGAAAAAAAACTGTAGGTGAGGGCACAAGGGAAGGAAATTTCATTTTAGAAGATAAACTATAAGCTAAAATCTATTTTAAAAGATTAGCTCCAAAATTTTATTCTAATTCCAAAAATTAGTTATATAAGGGAGCTTTTAAAAATATACAAGTTAATAAACACAATGCAAAAATAAGAATAAGCTTGTGACAGCATTTTAAAACATCCCCCAAAGCTTTACACATCACTTTATAAAAATCAGCCCTAGCTTACAAAGTATATTCTTGATTCCATTTTGTATACAAGTAAAATAAGAATAGGAAAATTAAACGATACTTAACAATTTAAAGAACTATGACTATACCCCCATTTAAGATTCCAATGCTTTCTTCTAATCATTATCCCATTCTTACAATTCTGTGAACATAGTATACTGTATACTGTATACCAAATACAAAAATTGTGCATCTGCTGCAGCTTTTTTTTTAACTTAAAGGATGCATTTTAAAATTTGGAACTAGATCCAAATATCTACATTAAATAAATTCTCCAATCTTCTCTTATCCCCACCTCCCCAGGCAACTGTTCTAATATTTTAGAATGAAAAACTGAAAATATTCACTTCGGAATCAGTGGCATCATTCAGATTCTAATTTTTCTAATATCCCTTTACCATAAAATGAAGAAAACTGTGCTCAATATCCCAAATGCAGCCTCTCTAGATCACATACATTATAATAATTTTGCACTTTAAGGGTAATGTCTTTACTTTTGATATGAATATTAAGTATTTTTAAAAGTTCTGAAATATCTATTCATCATTTTCTTAGGATTCTCATCTCTTATTCTGTGTTAAGTTGGAATAAGCTTCACTATCAACACATTACCACATACTTTATTCTTTTCTCTCAATCTCCTTCCTGCTACTCATAAGAGTACTGTAAAAAAGCTGAAAAAATACTCACCCCCTATTCCACCTTTGGTCTAAATCAGGCTAAAAATGATTCCTTTTCCTTTCAGGTCTATGGCCTTATTCAGTCTTTCTTTTCCTCTCCCTCCAACTACATAAAGTTTGCTTTAGGAAGCTTTAGTTACATTATTACAAATTCCTCCTTTTAGGTCAAACAAATTGGTCTCAAAATTAAATTCTGAAAGTAATCCATTCAACTACCTTCAGCCATTTCAAATAAACCCAAGACCCTAACAAAAGAGGAAAAACTCTTCTGAAATTGTAAAGGAAATATAAATACAAAGTATCTGCATAAATTCAAAGAGCCAGGATTAACATAATAGGTCCTATGCATACAGTGAATACTAACTACATGTAAGTCCTAAGTAAAATAAGTTAAGTATATCATTAAACTTATAATTCTGAAGAATATTTTGCATCTAAATATACTTTCACTGTAACTGGATTTTATTTAAAGGTGGATTTCAAACCAAAACTACTTTCTTTACTGGAGTTTCAACCTAACATTTCCCCAAAGGTCCTGTGGGACCACCTTATTGGAGAGAGTATCTTATAACAAGATGCTTTTGATATTAGAGTACCGAAACCCTTTGGATGGGATCCGAAACAGACCTGCCTCAGACCAAACTTTGCTCTACACCAAACAGTGTTACAGTGGGAGTTCAGGGTACTACTAAATAAATGGAACAGCACAAATCAGACAACAATTACACAACACCAGCATTGAGTGGCCAAAGAGAACGCTATCTGGAATAAAACACAAAAATGCTAACCCAGACACGTAGAAAAGGGGAGATGATAAAAAGAATATAAAAGGACGGGGCTGGACTAGATTATCTCTAAGGCTTCTCCTACCTCTAACTCTCTATTCTGTGTCAGTGCCTGTTCCTGTGTCTCTCTAAACACACGTAGACCTTGGCTATATGCCACAAAAATGTTCATAAAACGTTGTGAAACTGAATTACTGCCAACCAAATCACATTTCAAATGTACTATACTAGGAAAGCTCACTCTTTCAAAAAGCCCTATAGTAAATCCTTTTCTAAAACAAAGGAACCTTTTGTATTATGAGCAACCATCCCCTAAGTCATCTATTTGTAGATTTGTATATGGATTTTCTTAAATCAAGGCAAAGCTTTTTCAAAAGGCAAATTCACAACCAAACCTGCTTTCTTCTCTTTCAACATATGTTCACGTAAAACTCTTAAAAAAAAAAAAAACAACTATAGAAAATACAAGTTACTCTGGAAAAGAATTTAGAAAACATACTTTTTTTAAAAAAATAAGTGAGGAAAAAGATAACATATTATAACATAAGACCAGGTACCAACGCACTTCTTTGGGTTTTTCAGTTTGTTTTGCTATGGCTTCAGTAAAGAAAAAATACGAAAAAGATGTTCACGTTTCAAAGCAAGCATTTATTTCCATAATCCTGGGGTTTAAAACTGTTCAAAAATTGTTTCTGTATTAACCTATGACCTCTAAAATGTTCTCAAGGTCAATAAGACCTACAGAATAAGTGCTGCTTACAGAGATTAACGATGCCCAAGGGCAGGTGTAAAAGTACACTTGCTCAACTCCCTGTCTTTTCTGAAAATCCTGGACTTATGGATTAAATGAAATAGTTCTTCAAGTTGCACAATCACATAAAACACCAATAAATCAATGTCAACAAAGTATAAAAGGGAATCAGAGCATAGTATGAGGTACAAAACAAACCTTCACCAAACAGTGTGTTACAAGACACAAAACGTTTCTTACTTTGTGTACTAAAGTAAGACCTTTGAACTTATATTTTGGCCAAGGGGCACAGAGCCCACATTTCAAAGGAGGGAGCTCTCTGGAGAGATAACTTTCTGTAAAAATAAGATAACTGAGAAGCTGAAAGAGCATTTCAAGTCATCATAAATCTTCTAGTAACTAAAAAGTTGGGTTGGATATTCTGGGCCTGCTAGTCAACATCATCTTCACTTTTCTCTCAGCATTAACCCTTTGGCCACTACTTCAGCATTCACAAAAAAAGCGATTTTCCAGAGTACGTTTTATTAAAAATTAATATGATTCAATTTAGTATAATGTTTAGAATACACATGCAGAAAATGCTATTGTTTTTAAACCATTCCTATTCCTTCAGATAATAAATGTGCCAAAAAATGCTTAACAATTCAAGAATTAAACACACTAAAGTTTAAATGCTTCCAGATTCAAAATTAATGTGGGAAAGCATCTTAGTCAAAGAGAATTCTTTCCAACATATGAATTTAAATTAAACATGGACATAAATACCCATTTAATATTATGACAATTTAAAAAAAAACAGGTGACAGATGCTTTCAAACTAATACTGAAGAACTAGACATTCTTTATAATGAAATATTTTGCTGTTACTATCCCTCTGAATTTTCTTCAGTAAAGCTTCAGTCTGGAAGGTGGCACTAGGTCAATGTGATTACCAAACCCTAGCAGTTACAACTAAAGTGTACTTTGATGGCTTCCAAAGCTTATTACAAAGATGACTGTTTATACATTTTGTTTCCAATTTTCTCCCAGGAAAAACTTAGCTACTTCAAACTCATCTGACAAATGTTACCACTATACAAGGCTTTAGGGAGATTTGTGCTTATTATTTTTAATGTTTATTCAACAAACACAGAAGAAAAAGATCATCCTATTTTGTATGTTAAGTACAGCAGAAATAATATACAATAATACCAACTTCATTCAGCTGAATTAGTGCTATCTAAAACTACCCTTTAATACATTACCAAAACATTGAAATGTCAATGGTCACAGTATCATGATATGCTTATTCACAAATAATATATTCCCAAACCAAACATAGCCTTCTTGTCTCACCTTACTTCCACCCCTTAGATCCAGTACTATGTAAGATTTCTCTCTAAACTAAGTACTGTAGCCATTCCAAGTGCAAGGGATAGGCCCATTTCAGAGAATCTCCATATAATTCAAATGCCTGGACCAAAGTGTCCTAGTCTCAAAACTTACCCAGTCCCAGTAACCACCTCCTATGTTAATCCTAACGTTCACTTCACAGCCCCAAACAGTTAACTTTGAAGGGTCCTTGGAGATTACCTAGTCCACTTCCTCATCTTACCAGTGAAGAAGCTGAAACTCAGAAAGGTGAAGTTTCCTGTCCAAGGTCACAAAGCTTTGTGTGGCATAACTACAACTAGGACACGCTGCTTCCCAAATACCGAGTCGAGCGTTCTTTGCGTCTCCGAGAACCCTAGCTGTCTCTTTCCAAGGTTACTTTCGCGTCCCCCATCCCCACTGTCCTCCACCAGACTTTACGCTCGAGCCATCCCAAGGGTCCCTGGGCATTTACTTCTCCACTTCGCTCTTGTCAATATCGACTCCTTCCCTCCACACCCCGTCCTCCTACCCCCACCCCCCAGCTCAACCTACCTACTCACTTCCAAAACCTGGGAGGCGGTGAGCGATATCAGTGTCTTGCCCTCTGCCAACTCTTCCTCCTACCCAGCAACAAACCACCCCCCAAAGCTTGAGAGGAAGGGCTCCTGTTCATCCTCGAAAAGCCGCCCTGGCTTAAGACTTCATTCTATTATAAACTCCCACCCCCAACTCCTTCACCCACATCATCTCCAGAGTCACGGGCCACTTGGTTCCCAACTTCACTTTGGCCAGTCCTGCCTTCCAACTTCTGCCCTGGTTTCCCCAGCCTGCTCTGCCCATCCAACTCTAGGGCTCCTAGAACAAGGGGGGAGGGGGGGCTCCCTTAGGTCCTGCTCTCTCCATCCCAAGCAGCCCTGCTCCCAGCAACTGAGGGCATGGAACCCCCTCCCACAAAAGCTTCTCTGGCCTATCTCCCCCTCACCCCAGCATAACCCTCTACGCCTTCCGGAGCGCCTCTCGGATTAAAAAGTAAGGAGTGGGGGGGTACAAGGTGTCTTCATCTCCCCCTGACGACTACCCCTCACTCTTTACAGCACTCACCTGGTCGGTCCCCTCTGGTCTCTGCAGGAGAGGGGGTTGTAATGAGTCTCCAGTACAGGGAGGCGAACAGTAGCCCCAGCTACTGCCACAGCACCCCCTGCCTGGAACCCCTTCCCATTCCCCCGCCCCCCTTCTTGCGCGCGCCCGTGCGCGCGGCCCCGAAATAACGCTCCCGCGGGAGGGGGGAGTGGTGAAGGAGGGGGGCGTGGACACGCTCGCGCGGGGGGGGGGGGGGGAAAAAAGTCAAAGGGGGGGTCGGCGGCGTCCGGGCGAAGGAAGTGGATTAGGTCGCGTCCGTCATGGCGCGCGCCGGCAGCAACGGCTACTGCTCCCTTCCGTCTCTTCCTCGCCTTTAGTTTGACCTTTTCCTCTTGTGTGTGTGTATGTGTGTGTATGTGTGTATATGTGTGTGTCTCGGGTTCGCTCCCCGACGCCGCCTGACGTAACTACCATGGCAACGGCAGCCCCGCCCTTCTATTGCCCCATCTTCGGCTCCCCACCCCTTCCCCCTCCCTCTAGCTCCACGCCTCGTTTCCACGTTCTCGGGCGGTCTCGTGCTCGAGGCGCGCGTGCGCTTCCTGAGCTTGGAGCGAAGCGGGCTAGGAGAGGAGAAACTGCTAGGTCTCCTTTTCCTTCCTCTCCCGGCCCCTCCTCCCCACCTACCCCTTCACCCCCCCACCCGCCTGCTCCACTGGACCAATCCGATGAGAAGATGCTGTGGGCGTGGTGGGCCTCGGCGGCGTGAAAAAGGTCCCAAGCTGATGAAAGCCAATGGGGTTGTTGAGCATGCGCAGTGTGGGTCTTGTGAATGTGGGTCGGTAGATGGGGGAGGAGTAAGCTAACGAGGCTGACGGCGTCTTCTCGGGCTGAGATAGGGGAGAGAGCGTGGGAGGTCGCAGCCCCGCTCTCGCACTTCGCTCTCAGAGAGTAGGGGCTCGGATTGAAGAAGAAAGGGTTGGAAGGAAACTTCCACCGAAACACCCCTGAACGGCTTCGTTCAGCAGTCCGTTTCCCGCGGCCCTTCGAGGACCGGGGAAGCCCGCGGGCGACTCCAGACATCTCACGCGTGGCATAAGGAGTGGGCTGGGGTCATTTATAAGCCCGATCCTACACTAAATTCCCGAAATATATCACTTCAAGGACTGGCAGGGTGGTGTTGAGGAGAGGGCCAGGAGAACGGCTTGAGCTGCCACAAATACTTGTATGAACTTGATCGAGTCACTTCCCTGCCTCCAGCTTCAGTTTCCTCATCTGTAAAATGGGAATCATAATGCTTAAGACTGTTCACTAGTTCACTATAATAATTGTAGGTGCCTGCTGGTGGTTTTAGAAAGCCATGCCACTGGAGGACCAACTCAGGTTAGGGGGGGTATACAAACATGAAGAAACTAAAATAATATTCACAAGACACCAGCTTGGTGTCAGGCTAGACAAACTTCATTTTCAGTTTTGGACAGTCACTAGATTGGTATATCAAGAGAATGCTACAATATGTGTGTATGTATATATGTATGTGTACACGTGTATATATGTATGTACGTACATACATATATACAGTTTACCTAGTTTTTTATGAAGCAGTCAACAAAACTTGCATACTGTTGTGGAAAAGATGAATAGATAAGGGTTCAACCATAGTGTAATTAGGGGAATTAAGAACTCATTCAATGTGTAGACTCAATAGTTTCTTATCACATGTCACCTTTTGAAGAAGTTTCCTGGGTATGCCCTCGATCTCTTTGGCTCTCTACTGTTTATCAGTGACTTGGTTAAAAGTTTGGGTCATATGCTTATCAAAATTACAAGTGACCACAAATCAGGATGGGTAAAATCTGGAGTCAAGAAAATCTTGTTAAACAAGAATATTGTGACAGATAAAACACAATGAAATTAAATAGGGACAAAGGTGATGTTTTACACTTGTGAGATTTATTTTTGGAAATGAAGTGCTGAAAAGACTATGTGGCGAAACAGCAATTTATCTGGAAAAAATTGGGTATTTTAACTAAATATGAATAAAGCAAAGAAAACTTGTGCTGTGCAAGCTTATCTGGCAATATAAATCACTCCTGGGCCCCAGGGATTCGAGTACTGCATCCCTCTATCTCTTCACTAACAGGTCTGTCGGCTCTAGATTCAGCACATAGCACAGTGTCTGGCACATAGTGTGGGCTTAATGTTTGTTGTGTGACTGACTGAGGTGATCTGGACCAGGTTCAGTACTGAGGGAGCTTGGATTCTTTTTCTCATACTCTTTGGTGCTTTGCATTCATGCTCCCACCTCGAACCCTGAGGAAAATTATTTAAAACAGGTTTTGGTTCATGTCTATAGTCTTCCCAAATTGGAGAGTATAAAAGTATGCAATATGAAGTGTGAATCAGGTATTTATTTCCTACACACAAAAGAAACGCTAAACACACTGACAGAAAGACTAAAATAGGATTCAGTAACTTAGCTTCTAACTGCAATACATTCTAAGGAGGCTGAAACTTAAACCTCATCAGAACATAGAACAGTTTTCAGGTCTGCTATGTAATCATGTAAACATTTTCCATTAGCTCCATACCTCCTGAAAGTCCATCTGCTGTATGGTTTGGGATCCTTTTCTTGTTTGTGGTCATCTTCTCTGGTGGAGAAATTTCCCCTGCTGCCAGTCATCTTCACCCAGTGGACCTTGGACATTTGGAGCTCTAGACACATCCATCTAAAGTAGGTCAATGTTTAGTTACCTATATTCAGGAAAGAAACTCATCAGAAGAGGCAACTAACGTTCTGTCCTGAGATCCAGTTTCAGGCTCGCCTTTGAAAAAAAATGGGCTTTAGCTTCCATGTGCTCACTACCACATGGTGGTCTGGGTAGGTAAAAGGATAAGTTGCACACCTGTCACAGAAATTCTGGTCAAAGGAAGAGAAAGACTGGAGTGCAGTCACTTCCCTTTTAAAGATCCATGAAGTCATTGCCTCTTCCTGTTCAGTGGCTAATAAGGATATGGCATAATTATCCCCAAAGCATACAGGGACATGTGGTCAGCTAAGAACAGGCAGGAAATATCTGTGCATCCTGTATGCCACCCATTTCTCATTAAGGTTCCATTAAGAGGTATAGTGTCCAGGCCTAGAGATGTGGTAACTTCACTGCATGTACTCTGCCACATTCAGGCCACATCTGAAATTTGTTCTAATTTCTGGGTGCTACATTTAAGGAAGGGCGCTGATGCCGAGGAGAATTCAGAGGAAAATAAATAGGATGGTAAAGGGCCTCAACTTTCATGCCCTACAAAGAACAAAGGAACCAGGGATATTTATCTTAGAGAAGAAAAGACTTGGGAGGAAGAGGAGGAGAGGCGTTATTGGTCTTCAAATGTTTGAATGGCTGTGTGGTGGAAGAAGGGAGAGGATTGATTTGTTCTACTTAGTCTCAAGGGTTAGAACAAGGAACAATGGGTAAAATTTTAAGAGACAAATTTAAGCTTGATGTAAGGAAATCTTTCAAAAATCAATCCAGAAGTGAAATGGATTGCCTCAGTATGTATTAATTTCCACATCATGGGTCTGAATTGAGGATTTGTGGTACTGAAAAAGTAATTTAAGCTGTCCTGTTCTTCCCACCCACCCACCCACCCACCACCCCATTTAGCAGCAAATGCTTTCTAAATACCTTATGCAATAAGTTAGCAGCCTTTACTACAGGGGAATAGAAGACAGCTAACACACAATGCTTATTTAATTATATTGAAGGATTTTTTGGGGGGGTTGGGCAATGGGGGTTAAGTGACTTGCCCAGGGTCACACAGCTAGTAAGTGTTACGTGTCTGAGGGCAGATTTGAACACAGGTCCTCCTGTATCCAGGGCCAGTGCTCTATCCACTGCACCACCTAGCTGCCCCTATCAAAGGATATTTTAAGGTTCAGTCAAGAGATCCTTGGCCTCAAATGGAGCAGGAATGTGGTTGCTGAGGCCTCTGAGTGTCTCTATCAGCAGTATGCCACTCTAGACCTGTATGTTTCTATTGGAGGCAGGTGGTATTTAGGGATTCAGACTTATGGCTGATCCCACTATGAACTTAAGTTCCAACAACTTCATCATGGGTTTTTGAAGAACAAAGCAACCTACAGGCAAGAGTTTTGGTCTTATGTACAAAAAGAGATTCCATTCTCTCATATAGGCTGTCATTCTTATCAATTTTCCCCTGCTTCAGATTGGGATTTGGGATCAGAGGCCAAGCTTAAATTTTAGCTTTGTAATAATCAATTGTTTTCACAGTCTTTGGGTCAGAATCGGTGAAGAGATATTCTTATTTTCCTTTAGGCCAAGGATGGGGACTAGAGTGGGATTTTTCAAATAAGCTCATAGCTTTCCTCAAAGTGGGTGGGTGTAGCCCATTTAGCCTTCAGAATTCAAGGTTGGTGATAAACTAGAAATCACTAAGACTTTTTATTTTTAAAAAATACCTATGTGTGTGAGTATATGTATCTGCTTATATAATACTGATATTTGCATATGTTTATATTTCCTGTTCTGATACAAATGGTTTTCTGATCCACACATTAAAATCATACAAATATAAACTGTGTAACTAAATGAAGGAATATACAGGAAATTCATTAGTAATCTATTTACTTTTATTAACTGTTAATAAAACATGCCAGTAAGCAAGAAGAACTTGCAGACTTGACTTCCTTGTGTTAGGTTAGACTGGTATAACAAAAACAAAGAAAAAATCTCTTTAACAAAAGACAAAGAAGACACAAGGATTTTTAGGTTCTTGGTGGTAAAGAATGGGGCACAAATAAGGTTTGATCTTGCATTGTTTAATAGAAGTGGGGGTAGAGGACCTAACCCTTAACCAAAGTAAAATATTTCATTTTCTTTATGCCTCAATCTCTGTCTCTCTAACACACGTACATACATAGACACAACACAGTATGAAGTTAATGAACAGAGAACTAACTTCAGTCACAAAGATTTGGGTTCAAGTTCTGCCTCTGACACATACTAGCTAAATAACCCTTGGCTGACAGTTATTTAACTTCTCAGTAACCACCGCTCCACCTCTGTCTCTCTCTCCCTCTTTCTCTGTCTCTGTCTCTGTCCCTGTCTCTCTGTCTCTCTCTGTCTCTCTGTCTCTCTGTCTCTCTCTCTCTCTCTCTCTCCCTGATTATGAATTGAAGTTTTCAATCTATATTGGTAGAGGAAATTTGCCACCAAGAGCTCCCTACACTGATGAAATCACTGGGAAAATATACATATATATAATGTATACACGTGTATAATATATGTATGTAAATATACACACATATTTACACATGTATGCATATATGTATAAATGTATGTATGTGCATGTGTGTCAGGCAACACCATTATTGAATGATAAAAGAATAATGTGGGTATACATATTTTTACCTTTTAATAAATATTTGCCTTTGGATCTACTTCGTGGCTGTAAGACACTGATATATCAAGCACTAAAGTAAATGCAGCACAGTGTGCTCTGTATGACTTTAGTTCTAAACCCTAGAAATAAGTCAAGGTCCCAAGTTTAAAACATCTTCACAAACCAGGTCTTCAAACAAAAGCTAGCTGACTACCATCCTGCATGCTGTGGAAGGCATTCTTGTTCAAATTCAAAATCTTGTTCAAATAGGCATTGGCCTTGATGGCCTTTGAGGTCTAATGCCTTCTAATACCAAGATTTTGTTATCCTATGATTCTATGGTCATGCAAAGTTGCTGAAAGGATTTCAAGTAGAAGCTGGCAACAGACCATGTCTGTTAACCAAGGAACAGCCTAGTTAAGTTTTGAAAGGCTTGTGACCCAAAGATTGGCCATAAGATAACCAAGGTTTTTGGTCACATCAATTCATAAGGACCACTTTCTTTGGGGGCCTAAAGGTTGTAATCTGTGTCAGTATAAGAATTCCTGGTGCTGGACAGTTCAATTCAACAATTATTTCTTAAGCACCTTCTAAGTGTCATTCCCAGATCAGATACCACCTCTAACACAAGACCTTTCCTGATTTTCCCCAATTGTTTAGCATTCTTTGTATCTTATTTTTTTTGTATAATTTTTTCCTGCTTTGCATTCACTATGCAAGATCCCACTATGTTTATTCTTTATTAATTACATGGGTTTTTTTTCAAAGTATTCAGTTCATTAGAACAAAATGTCACTGTAAAGACTCTTTTCCAATAATGTCTTCCATTCACACATTAAAATTAGTAAAGATACTTTGAAAGAGATAACAAAGATACCCTTTTTTGCCATATGATCATAAATACTAGGGGTGGCATAAAAATGCAAGCACAGGCTTATTAAAGATGTTTGCCATTGCCAGAAAGGAGATACAGTACAGAATCCAAGTTGAAGAAGGAGTCCCTATAATGGCAAGGTTATCCACATGCTCCTCTCTACAGATAACTTTGTACTGGTAACCTCAAATTTTGGTAGAGGCACCTAGTCATTATCTGTAACAATTCAAATGACTGGCCAAACTATGCACATAGAAAAAAAAATAAACAAAAATCCAAATAAGCAACAACAACAAAACCCAAGTGATATCTATTGTCCAGAGTATGACATGAAGCTAGATAGACCATTGACAAGAGAATGAGCAACTTAAGTCACTCATCTTCAGGGGAGCCAAAGGCAGCATCTTTTCATATTCTGATTGGTTTCTCTACCCTCTCTCATACAACTATTACCTTCGAGTCTACTGTTAACTCTGCCCTGACTTAGTGTATAAATGTTACAGCTTCTGTTGCTAGGTGAGACCCAGCCCAGGACCAAAACCTTACATACCTCACTTATATCTCCCTCTAGGACTTGGCCCAAGACTTGAGTCTTACCTCAAGGACTAAGCCTCTGACAACAGGACCTTACCTTCTGGAATCAGAATCCCAAATATCAAGCCTCTTCTTTCCAGCACCAGAATCACCAATATTAGGCCCTTGACTCAAGGACATAATTCAGTACCAAAGGCTCAAATAGCAGACCACTTGCTGTCAAAACTTCACCTACATGAATGATGCTAATACTCTACTGCTTGGCTTTTAAAGTCCTTTACAGTTTGGTTTCAGCCTACCTTTCCAAGAATATTGCATATCATTCTCCTTTATGGACTGTATTTTTAAGCCAATTGGCTTACTTGATCTTTCTCCTCCCCAACATTCCATCTCCCACCTCTGTTCTCCCTCTTCACCTTCACCTCTTGGAGCTTCTAGCCCCTGTCACAGATCTTCAGGTGCCTACTCCTACATGATGTCTCTCTTGATCTCCTTAGCACTGAAATGATTTGGTATCTACCTTATTTATAGTCTGTATTTACCTACCAGTGCTCAAGTTATTTTTTTCTGCTAGACTGTAAGGTCTTTGGGTGCAGAGTGTGTTTCTTTTTGTTTTTGTATCTCCTGCATGAAGAGTAGTGCCTGGCTTATGGATCACTAATAAAATAACTAGCATTTATATAAATTTTAAAGTTTGTAAAGCACTTTATAAATATCTCATTTTATCCTCACCACCACCCTGGGAAGTAGGTGCTATTGTTATCACTATTTTACAGATGAGGAAATTGAGGCAGACAGAGGTAAAGTAATTTGCCTAGGATCACACAGCTACTTAGTTTCTGAAACAGAATTTGAACTCAGCTCTTCCTGACACCAAGTTCAACCCCTCTGTCCACTGTGCCACCTAGCTGCTTACTGATTGATTATTGATTCATTTATAGAGCTTATTTATCAATATATAGGGTGTCCCAAGAATCTTATGGCAATGTTAAGCTAGTAAAACTGTTCAAGCTTACAACTACACTAAGACTTTTGGGACACCCTGTATATGTATATTTATACCATGTCTTACATATAGAGAGATTTATATCTTGTAATAGCTCACACATGCATATATGTATGTGTGCATATGCATCGATATAATATATATTTTGTATACATAAATATCTTTGGATAGATAGTGTAAATGAATAATGAGTTCAGCTTGGAATTATGCAGTGGGAGAACAAGCCAAATTTTCTTCGGGAAATTGAAAAGTGACTTCCTCAAGGTCACAAAGTTGCTAGTAGGTCAGAATTAGAACTTAGGTCTTCTAACTCCAAGAGTTCTTACAACTAACTAAACTATGATATAGTATGGATATACTATGATATTATAGTATGCATATACTAAACACTTAAAAGGAACACAAAGAAGTTTAATACACATCTTAAGTGATACTGATTACTTTTATCTTTACATTTTAATCCTCCACTTTCCACACTAAACTCTTTCTTGGGACCAAGTAAAAGAATGAAGCAAAACTATCTAATACAGTGACCAAATCTGAAAATATGTACAATATTTTGTTCTAGTAGAACCCACCTCATTGACCCATTGTATCTTTTCCAGTGACCAGTGGCTGCCACTTTATGCCATTAAACTCATGTTCTCCTATAGCCAAGTGACTTAGACAGTTCAGGTTACCCAGCATCCAAATAAAGAAAGCTTTGATTGCATTAAATAGGAAGAATGCACATAAATCAAGACAAAAGCATTCTTTTTTGTTTGCAGATTTATTTTTCCATACCTGAAGCAAAATTACTTGGTCTCTGGGGGAAAAATAGTGAGAAAATCAGTATTAAATGTTTAAAATTAGCCTTTGAAATAGAAATAGCATTGCTCAAAAGAAGTCCCAATTCTGCATACTTTGCAGACCAGAAATTTACTTTTTTTCTTTATATTTTTGAGGGTGATCAGTAAAGAGCTGAGCTGCCTTATTTTTTTAAAGGGGAATAAGCATTTATATGGTACCTAGTATGTGCCAGATACTGTGCTAAATAATCTTATTAGATCCTCAAAACCCTGTGAGACAGGTACTGTTATCTCCATTTTACAGTTAAAGAAACTGAGGTAAACAGTAGTTACATGGCTTGCATAAGTCTTCCTGACTTTAGACTCAGTGCTGTATCCACTGTGCCACCTAAAGGAGAAACTCTTTTCAACTCAGATTATTTAACCAATTTTTTGTTTGCTTGTTTTACTTGATTTGTACTTATTTATAATAGAGGAGAATCTGAGTTTTAGTGGAAAGAGCATTAGCCAGGAAATCAGGAAACCTAAAGGTTCTGTTCTAAGCTCTTCCATTAACTGTTATATGACCTTGGTTGGGGTATTTGCTTCCTAAGTATCTTTTCTTCATGTGCAGAAGAAAGGGGTTGGATCATCAAATCTCAAGACCCTTTCTAGTTCAAGCATCCTATGAATATTGAAGTTTCACCTACTTACTGTGTTCTTTGTGATGGAATTTCAGCATGTAAAGGACCATAGAAATCCAAATCTAAGAATTTCCTTCATAATGTACCAAGCAAGTGGTCATCCAGCCTTTACTTAAGCGCTCCCATTGAGTAGAAACCCACTACTTCTAGAGATAGCTAATTCCAGTTGTGAAAAGCACTAATTGTTGAGTTTTTCCTTAACTTAAGATCCCAAGTTTGCTTCTTTGTCATCCCTACCTATTTCTTTTAGGTCTTCATCTAGGGCCCAGAAGGACAAATTTAATCTTATCTTCCATGTTACAGTTTTTCAAATACTTCAAGACAGCTATTGTCCCCCTTCCCTTTCCTTCTCCCCTATACCTCAAATCCCCCTCCCCCCAAGTCTTCTCTGGGATAAACTTCCCCACTTTCTTCAACTTATCAATATATAGCATGAATTGAAGGCCTATCATCATCCTGGTGGTCCCTTTCTGGAAACTCCCATTTATTAACATTCTTCCTAAAATATGCTACACAGAATTGAACATAACACTCCATATGTGGTCTAACTAGAGCAGAATATATTCACTGAGAATCTACTATGGGACCAGAAAAGTACATATATTGAAGTTAGGAAAAATAATCTTGTAGCTTGGGATTGTTTTTTTCTATTTATTTTTGTTAAACTTTTGTAAAACGTAGCTAGATGCTAAGCAATATTATGATAATAAAAGTTTGCATTTATAGCTCCTGCTCCAGATAATCCATGACCTCAAACTTGTACTCGATTTAGTAAGTTGGTTCTTCAGGAAGGTAACTATTATCCTTGTTCAAGGTCCTCTGTAGTCTCCAGTGCTTCTTAAACTGTGGGGTCTCAAAAAATTTGGCAACAGTAAAAGATTTCTGAACGTGCAACAACAGCAAAAATTAATTAAAAATCAAATGTGTAATGAATCCAAGGTGTTTCTGGTAGTGCTTGCCCATGTTGCATCACGCAACTTCACTGCAGCCTTGGTTCTGAACACACAGCATGTGCACTTTGCACTGTGCATGTCCTCAGGCCACATAACGCCAATGAACACTGCTGAAATGTTAAAAGGCATCCTGAGTGGAAAAAGTTTAACCAGGGCTTCTTAAACTTTTCCCACTTGTGCTCCCTTTTCATGTTTTGTCCCTGTTGTTCGTTGGCATTGCCTGGCCTAAGGGCATGAGCAGTATAAAGTGCACATGCTTTGTGTTCAACATCAAGGCTGCACTTAAGTACAAGGGCAAGTGCTACCAGAAACACCTTGGATTCATTGCACATTCAGAAACCTTTCACTGTTGCCAAATTTTTCACAACCTCTTATGGGGTCACGATCCATAGTTTAAGAAGTGGTAGGAGCAGCTAGGTGATACAGTGAATAGAGCACCGGCCCTGAAGTCAGGGGGACCTGAGTTCAAATTTGGCCTCAGACACATAATACTAGCTATGTGACTCTGGGCAAGTCACTTAACCCCAGTTGCCTCACCAAAAACAAACAAAAAAACCTAAGTACTGGTCCGTACTCCTAACAACATAGTTCAGGAACCCCCACCAGTGTTTACCCTTGAGTGAATGGGTAGGGACAGTTAGTTCAAAGCAAAGTATTTCTTGAGATGAAATCACAAGAGTAATAGCAATAAAACATTCTCCCCATAAACCTGGAGTACATATTTCCACAAATATATTTGTATCAGTGCAAAGAGTGGTCACATATATCTCTAGCATTACAGGGCCCCAATGCCTTTTCTCATAGTGTCCTTATGCTGCTCCAACATAGACAATGTGTCTCTGCTGGGCAGATCACTAAGCTGGCTCTTCTCCATAGCTTAATTCCTAAGCACTCAGGCTAATTCTCTCTTGAATCTATAGATGGCTTTTTTTTCTCTACTACCAGGTCATCTTCCTTGGAGCTGCCTCCACTGACTTGTCCTCCTGGGCAAGTAGTATTGTGGCAAAACACCATGGGCAATCAGGTTGGGGGTGGGAAGAGAGGAAGGAAACAGAAATATCTGCTACTCTGTAATAGAAAATGGCAAAGAACAATCTCTTCTCAAGGGCTGGTTAATTTTCCATAGGTGTCTCTCTTCCTTAGGGGCCATATTCCTCAGAGCTTTAACTAACACTCTGGAGAGTGGCTTGCCTTTTAAAGGCTTCCAGGCCATTGGCCTATCATTAGCAAATCAGGCTGTAGCTGCTTCCTAAATTCATCAAGAAAACTTCTTCAATCTTTGTTGAAAGGTGATAGTATAGAAATATCTTTATATTTAACACATTATTAGCATCTTGTATCTATTGCCTGCCATTTCTGTTATTTCATCAAATGGATTGGACAGGGACTTATGGAAATAAATTGACCAGATGTTTAAAAAAAATCTTTTAGACACAATAACTTCCTTAGATACTTTATATTAAAATGCAAGGTGTTATGTACATGTAGCTTTCCTCCAAGCCAGGTTATTTAAACTATTTGGGTCATAATAAATAATGTCCAATCAATTAACAAATATTTATTGAGTGCCAGGAAATCAGTCTCTTGAAAAATTAACATCCTATTCTATTTAATACCTAAAGATTTATGCAAATTTAAAATCTTGTTGAAATCCTTACATACCATCTCTAGTGTATTAGAAGAATTTCTACCCATGCCTATAAAGATCAAATGGTGCACTTACTATTAAGTGTTCATTTTAGACACCTTAAGTATAAATACAGTATACCAAAGTCCTTTCCTATTATGGAAATATGTCTAATGATGTCTGTGACCTGTCTGTATACCCCAAAGACCTTATTACAGAGAGCCTTCTATTTTCTTTCTACTACTTATGTTTCAAAGTTGTTTTTTTTTCTTGTCCCACCACATATAACTGCCACGGCTGGAAGAATGGTTATGTTTGTCTCCCGAGACTGATAATTAGTGGGGATAGCTATCCTGCAGAAACCATCACATAGTTGAGCTGCAGAGATAATCACTCAGAAAAGAAAAAAGGATTGGTTAAGAAAGAAGTCCAGACAACTTCTGCCTCCATCATCATAGTCATCATCATCATCATCATCACCATATTACCACCATTATCATGGAGTCAGGGGATTAGAACACCTGGAAAAGTCATCTTTTCACCTTGCTTATTATCACCAGGAAAGCCTGCAACTAGTTGTCCCAGAGAAACTGTGCTTAATCTAAAATCAGATTTATCAACAGTTATTGTAGTTTTTTGTATGCATTTAATGGAAATAGTCTTGTTTTAGAAACCTGACATTTTTTGAACCTTATCAGAATTATTGGGTAGTCAAGGTCTAGAATATCCCCCTGGTACTTTATTTTATAACAAGTTAAAATGAGAGTGGAATAACTTAATGAATTAACTACTATCTGTCCTTCAGGTTCATTGGGTTCAAATTCCACCTCTTGTAGGGCCAGCTTTAATCCCTAAATCATTATTCATTCTCTTTGCATATAGACATTTGGAAAGGACTGTGAATGTCTTCCTCTGAAGGAAAGAAGGGGAAGAGTTTGAAGAATATAATAATGTTTTTTCTTCCTGAAAAAGACTTGCACTATTTTTTATCTTGACAATAAGGCCTTGAACCATTTTTCAGAGTAACTCCAAATCACTAATTTCACCATCATTCATTCAACAAACATTTATTACATTTCTACTATGGATTTGCTACACACTGTGGGAGATAAAAATGATCTCACTTAGTCTCTGTCCTTATGGAACCTACAGTCTAGTTGGGGAGATGAGACATATAAACTGACAAATTCAATGTATATTAGAAGATTATAAGTGCACACAAGGAACATAAGGTGCTATAAAAGAGATGTTCAAGTTTTCTTAATGTGATCAGAGATCACATTGTGTGTGTGTGTGTGACATGCATTTTTAATATCACTATTACTACTTGATCCAAGTCTGCTGTCATGACATCAGTTACACGACAGTAACAGCTGGCAAGTGGTTAGGTCCTATGTATCTATTAGTACTTGCTAATAAGGGAAAAAATTCCCTTGAAATCTCAAACAGTTTATGCCCCAGAATCAGGCTTCTCATGTTTGTTGCATGGGCAGTACGTTGCGTTCCTGAAGAACATGAGATCAGATGAAGGAGAAATCATTTTCACTTGTGGAGATTAGAGAAGATCTGGCAATTGGGCTAGGTCTTGAAAGAAGGATAGAATATCAACAAACAAAGAAAAGTAGGAGAGGGCATTCCAGGCACAGAGAACAGTGTGACTAAAGGTACACAAATGAAAAAGTTTAGGATGTGTTGGAAGGGACCTAAAACCAATCCAGTTTAGCTTTCCCTGAAGCAGAGAAGTGGCAAGAGATAAAGCCACATAGACTGAGGATCCCTCTTAATTTCCATCTCTTAGAATCTCTAAAATTCCTTCAAAGTTCAGCTCATTTAAGTGGTCAAAGGATATAAACAGGCAGTTTTCACAAGAAGAAATCAAAGCTATCTATAGTCATATGAAAAAATGCTCAAAATCACTGTTGTTAGAGAAATGCAAACTAAAACGACTTTGAGGTACCACCACATGCTTATCAAATTGGCTAATGTGACAGAAAAGGAAAATGACAAATGTTGGAGAGGAATGTGAAAAAATTGAGACACTAATGCATTGTTGGTGGAATTGTGAACTGATGCAACCATTGTGGAAAATAATTTGAAACTATGGCCCAAGGGTTGTGAAACTGCATAGCCTTTGATCCAGAAATATCACTACTATCACCCAACTCTCACCTGTGACTCTAAGAAGCTATAGCATGCCCAGCAGCCACATCTAGTAAAACCATCTCAGGAGATGGGCTAAACCAGGTTGAGAGTATCTGACAGGCCTCAACCCCATTGGTGAGTTAGGAAGATGTCTACTTCAAGCAGGTGAAGACTTTTCCCTGCAAAATGGGTGGATGAGAACAATTTATTCCAATGACCACAAAGGTGGCTGAAGCAGGCATTGTGGAGCACTTAGAGCTTGGTCAGACATCATAGATGCCAAGGTCATCCACTACATCCTGGACCATTGCCAGGTGTCTTGGCTTTTGTCTTGCCATTGGACTTTGCTGACTCTGGAAGAGAGAGTGAGGCTGATGACATTGTGCTACTCTGCCTTACTTAAGTCAAATTCACATGCAAGTTAAGAACTCAAGACATCACCCATCACCCACCAATTTATTCCAACATTGTGACATCATTGGTCCTCTTCAAAAATGAAAGACAAAAGAGCAACCATTATTAGTTCTATATCTCCAAGAGATGTTAAAAAAGGAAAAAGACCTATGTGAACAAAAATATGTATAGCAGCTCTTTTTGTGGTGGCAAAGAATTAGAAATTGAGGGCATGCCCATCAGTTGGGAAATGGCTGAACAAGTTGTGGTATATGATTGTAATACTATTGTGCTATAAAAAATGATGAGCAGGATGCTTTCAGAAAGACCTGGAAAGACTTACATGAACTGATGCAAAGTGAAGTAAGCAGAACTAGGAGAACATTGTACACCAGAACAGCGGTATTGTACCATGATCAACTGTGAATAACTTAGCTATTCTTAGCAATACAATTGTTCAAGACAATTCTGAAGGACTTAAGATAAAAAATGCTATCCATCTTCAAAGAAAGAACTGGTAGATTCTGAATGGAGATTGAAGCATGCTTTTTAAAAACAAAAACTTTATTTTTCTTGGTGGTTTTTTTTTTGGTTCTTATTTTCTTTTGCAACATGGCTAATGTGGAAATGTGTTTGCATGACTGCACATATAGAGTCTATATTAAATTGCTTGCCTTCTCAAGGAGGGAGGAGAGGAAAGATGAAAGGAGAGAATTTGGAAATCTAAAAAATTTTAAAAACAAATGTTAAAAATGTTTTTACATGGAATTGGAAAAAATGAAATATCATTTAAGAAAAAAGTTCAGCTCATTGACATTTCGTATAGAAATCCATTCCTGACCCTTTATAAAGTCCAGGTATTCTTAATTTTATGTTAATGAACTTCAAAAATATTAAATTAAAATATATTTCAATACAATTAGTTTTCTTTGTGATCCTATGTGTTTTCTTTATTCAAAAACATTATTTTAAGAAGTCCAAAGGTTTCACCAGACTGCCAAAGGGGTGCATGACACAAAGAAGGTTTAGAAACCTTTCTTTAGTTGTTAGCATCCTCTCCCTTTTCAAATTTGCATATTTATGCTTATCTGTTTGCACATTGTATCTCCTAATAGAATGCAAATTCCTTTTAGTAAGGTTGTTTTTTTGCTTTATCTTTATGTCCCTATCCTTTAACACAGTATCTTGTACATAGTAGGTATTTAATATATTCTTATTGGGTTGGATTGGAGTTAGGGATTTATTTCGTAAGCAATCATGTCAATGCATTCAAAATACCTTCACATTTGTAAGTAGTCCATGCAAATAGATAACTTGTGAATAACCCATGTATAAGTAAGTTTCAAATTCAGGTAACACAAAATCCGAATTTAAAACAAGAATTGTAGCTTGAATTTATATAGCTCTTTAAGATTTGCAAAGTGCTTTATATATGTTATTTCATTTGAAAATTATCAGCTATCTCACCCTAATTAAAAGAAGACAAAGAACTTAATAAGACTGCTTCTTCTGGAAACAAAACCAAACAAACCACCACCATGGGAATGACCTTTATTCATAAGGGCAAAGTGTATTTTGCTTTCATTTTCAACCAGCTCATCTCCTGTTTTTTATGTGGTTGATAGCTCTCTTGCTTAGAATTAGTGGACCAATATGGGAACAGCAAGTATTGTAGAGAATTTATTTCCATTTGGAGTTGGGTTTTTCCCTCACCCCATGCAAAATCCTTCTATGCCTGAGTCATCCTATCTGAACTGTGCAAAATTCTCCTCCCTTGCCTTCCTATCAACAACAGTAGCCACTTCACAACTCTATTCCTCATTACAAATGTATCTCACTTTGACTTCCCTTCTCTTTTGAAGTCTTTGATTCACCTATTCAATTAGACCTTATCTACAAGTCTTGAATACCTTCCCTTCCGGTCTCATCCCCACCATTAGCCTTCTCTATTACTATTCAGATACTACTCAGTGCTCTTGGAGAAAGACAGTGGTGCTGATTTGACTTCACTACACTTTTATTTTATTTACTTTCAAGCAGTCCCTTTTTACTATATGATAATTCTTTATATATTTCTCTCTTTGATTTTCTTTCATGTTCTCCAGAATGGCTTTTCCCAAACTTTCTCATTCTTCAGAAGTCCCATTCTCCTTTCTCCCCGGCCTTCTCAGCAGAGGCCACAATTCCTATTTTACTGAGAAAACAATATTTATCAGCTTTCTCTTTTTTTCCCCCACTGCACCCCTTCCATTCTCCTTCCTTGATGCACTCTCTGAAGGAAAGCTGAGCTTTCTTGCAAAGACTAAGTACTCCATTTGTTTTACTGATCCTATTTTCTCCTATTTCCTCTTGAGAGTTTGTCCACTCCAATCACTGAACGAATGAAAATATTTTATTAATAGCTTACTACATGCCAAGCCCTGTGTTAAGGCTGGGGTTGTAAAAGAGAAAATGAGATAGTCCCTACTCTCAAGGAGTTCACATTTAATAGGGAGAAACAGCATATATGCATACATATATATGTATGTGTGTATGTACACACATGTATGTATGTGTGTATGTATGTGAGTATATATGTATGAATTCTGTAGAGCAGATGAATTATCCTATAAATTGTAAGAGTACAGTTGAAGGACAGCTTGTAAGACTTAGGAGTCCTTAGGTTCCATCATCAGGTCAGTTGATAGCACCCAGGGGACTGAAGGGGATTTTCTCTCATATTCAATTATTCCTTATCTATTAGCTCTTTCCCTACCATATAGGAATGCCTAGATATCCCAAATTATTTTTAAATCCACTTGACCCTGATAATCTCTTAAGTTATTGCCTTATGTCTCTCTCCCTTTCACAATCAAAATCCTAGAAAAAGCTATCTACAATACTCATCTCTTTCCCACTCCCACGACTCAACTGAAACTGCAGTTTCGGAGATTAACAGTAATCTCAGCTTCTAAATCCAATAGCCTACTCTCAGCCTTTGATTTTCTTGACCTCTCACATCTCTTACCACTGGCATTCACCTCCTACTCCAGGACATTCTCTTATTTGGTATTTTTCTGTGATATTGTTCTCTCTTCGTTTTCTTCTTCTCTGACTACTCCTTTTCAATTTCCTTTGTTGGATCCTCCTCCACTTCTGCCCACTACCCCAGAGTTCCATCACAGAATGCCTTTTCTTCTCTGTCAATACTGTCCTTTATGGTGATCTCATATTATGTCTATGAGGATGCCTTCCAAAACTATCCTTCCAGGTCCTGTCTCTCTTCTGAACTACAGTCCTGAATAACCCACTACCAGCTTTACATGTCTACCTGGCTGTCTGTTGGGTATCTCAGTCTCAACATATGAAATAGAATTCATCATTTTTTGAATGTAAGTCCTGCCTTTCTCCACTGTCCTTCTAGTTAACCCAGGTTCAAAACCTCAGAGTCATTCTTGACTTCCCTCTATTTTACCTATGGTATCTAGTTCTTGGTAATTTTACCTATGTAACAGCTTTTATATCTGTCCCCTTTCCTCTACTCATAGTGCCATAAGAGTAGTTTCTACTCTTAATTACACACATAATCTACATAAGGTATTTCCTGATTCCTCTAGTTGTTAAAACTTTCCGTCCCCTTGAAATTTTATATATCCTTTATACATACTTGTGTATATACCATATCTTCCTCCAAAAAATGTCAATTCCTTGGGGACAGGACCTATCTAGTTTTTGTCTTTGCATCTCTAGCACTTACCATAATGCCTTACACATGGTAGGTACTTAATAAGTGCTTGTTAAATTAATAAATGGATACAAAGACAAGATTCTTTGGCCTGTAGATCAAGCTTTTGATCATATAAAGATGGGCTCTTTCATAATATGCTTTTTAGGGTTTTTGACATAAATGAGTGCTGTATTTTACCAAATAATTTTTCAGTATCTATTGAAGTGATTTTATTACCTTTGTTATTTATAACATTAATTATTTTATTGCTTTTTTTAATGTTGAACCATCCTCAGATCTGGGGTGCAAATCCCATTTGGTCAGATAATCATTTTCTCCAATGTTTCTATAGTTTCCTTGCAAGGATTTCATTTAAAATATTTGTGTTAACATTCATACAATGCCAGTCAGTCTTAATGTACTCTTTGGGAACTATAAAATAGACCATAATTATTTGGAAAATATCCTACCAAAAATTCGTGAAATACAAGGACCATCATCCTAAGTAAGTGGTAGAAAGATTGTTAAGAAGGAAGAAGATTGATAGACATTCTTAGAGAACATGATAAAAATGGACCTAAACCTTCAGATGTATTTTTGTAACAAGTAGACATTGCTTCATTGAATAGTTGTAAAGTTTGATTGCAGGTATGCATTATTGGATTTGTCAAATGTAACCATAAGTGGTTTACCTTCATATAGAGCCTATGAAATCTATGATCCTAAGAGCCAGTTTTTGGGCTTCTTAATGGGGAATATTTCTGAGATTTTTGGATAGAAACTCAATAGAAGAAGTATGATACTTCTTGAGATGTACACTGTCCTTTTTAAATTTTTTTTTACTAGCATCTTTGAAATAAGTATTAACATTTATTTATCTAACAGTACTAATTAGGCTATTGAAATGTTTATTTAATTTTCTTTGTAAATTATTTATGATAAGACCCTTCTTGTCTTTTCATGCTACCATATTGGAATATCTAGTTTCAGTTAAAAGGCCTATTAGTGTGATTTATTATGTCAGTAAATTAAATTTTTATATTGTGGGTTTCCTTTAATTCAGGGATGGGGAAGCTACTACATTTTGCCCATCACTTGATGTCATCTGGAAAGTATAGATACTTGAGTTATAGTCCAGAGAAAAAATTCACACCACAGTGTGGTACTATGACTATTCCTATCAGAACACAGCCTCTGGAAGTTTGATAAAGCAGTTGTAGAGCCGTGAACAGTTGTTAAGCCATTTATTCCTGAAGAGCTTTGTTCATTGGATATTTTCTGGTTTGTACTACTTATATATCATTCATATTAGACTCCACTTTTACCAAAAATCATTGCTTTGATTAGAAATGAATGTTGGTTTCAATATAAAGCAAATAACAATAAATGAAATTTATACAGCTTTAAAATTTGCAAAGCACTTTTAATTCATTACCTTATTTATCACTCCTTAGTTTTGAAGCTGTGCTATTCTCTTGCCAGTGTCAATTAAACAAGTTCTGAATGAAAAAGATTTCAAAATATAAAAATTTAAAAGACAAGATCAAAATCAGGTGGGAACAGGATAAGGTAAATTTTGTCTTCATTTTCCTATGTGCTACTGGTGCCACTGAAGATGCTGTCTATGAACCTACAGAGGATGTATTTACATCCCAATACTTTTATTCAAGTATGAAAAATAATTATGTATCCACCTGCAAGTCACCTATAGGAAATTAAATATTAAAGAAATATAGCAGGAGAGTGACTTGTACCAGGACCATTTCCACCTTTCCCTTTCCCTTGCATCCCCAACTCTGTTCTTTCTCCTTACAATGACCTCCAATACCTCTGACGTTCAGTTCTTTTTCAGACCATTATCCTTGCATTGATTACACTCTCCTTTCTTCCCCATCTTAATCCCTTGGTGAACCAGTTCAACTTTGCCCTCTCCTCTCAAGTCCCTTGCTCCCTTATGGTAATACTAATCTTGTCCCACCAAGCCTCAGTCTTGTTTCTCCCACTGTCCTTTGTGATCATTTCTACTCATGTACTGCTTAACGAAGCTAGAGAAAATCATGAAACTGTGCTGATTGGGTTCACTCCAAATTTGTGTTGCATCATCTGAACTGGGCCCTCACAACAGCAAGACAATCCTTAATTCTTCCCTAATTGGTTCACTACCCTACTCACCGCAGCAGCTTTTCTAAACCCTTTCAGCCTTTCTCAAATATTATATAGCTCTTCTTTCTCCCCCCCCCCCCAACCAGGAAATTTGGCTCATATTTCACTGAAAAAAATTAAGACCATTTACTGAGAACTGCCTTTTATCCCCTCCTCCTCATCTTACATCACTCAGATGCCTTCTGCTACTATGACCTTTACAAGAAAAGGTAGCCCTTCTCTTTGCCAAGGCAAACTTTTCTAAATACCTGTGATCCCATTCTGTCATATCTTCTCCAGTAGATTGGCATTCCCTACTTCCTCATTCTACAATTCCTCCCTATTGACTGGGTGTTTCCTTACTGCCTGAAAACATGTCCGTGTCTCCTCCATCCTCAAAAAACCCTCACTTGATTTGTCCATCTCCATTAGCTATTACCTAATATTTCTCCTCTCCTTAATGACTAACCTCCTTGAGAATGCTGTCTATAATAGGTACCTCTACTTCTCCTTTCATTTTTCTGAACTTACTACAGTCTGGCTTCCAACCATATCATTTAACTGAAACTGCTTTCTACTTTTCTCAGTTCTCATTCTCCTTGACTTCTCTGTAGACTTTGACACTGTTGATCAATTTCTTCTCCTTGATTCTCTTTTCTCTCTAGTTTTTTGTAACCCAGCTCTCTCCTGGTTCTCCTCCTACCTGACTGACAACTCCATCTCAGTCTTTGCTGGATCTTCATCTAGGTCACACCTGCTAAGTGGGTCTTCTCTTCTCCCTCTACATTCTTTCACTTGGTGTTTTCATCAGCTTCCACAGATTTAATTATACTCTATGGAGATGACTCCCTTGTCCAGCCCTAATTTCTTTCCTCACCCTGACTTGGATCTCCAACTGGCTATTAGGTAACTTAAATTAGGCTGTGTTGTAGATATCTTAAACTCAACATGTCCAAACTGAACTTGTTATCTTCCCCCCAAACGCTTGCTTCTTTCTAACTTCCTTAATACTATTGAGGATACTACCATCCTCCCAGTCACAAGTCTTATAACCTAGGTGTCATCCTGGACTTCTCTTTCTCTCTCTCTCCCCTGCTTCCCACCCTTTCCTTATTTCTACTTTCTGGCTTCCTTTAAGTCTCAGCTAAAGTCCCATCTTCTACAAAAAACCTTTCCCAGGCTTCCTTAATGTTAGTTCTTTCCTTCTGAGATTATTTTCAATTAATCCTGTCTGTATCTTGTTTGTTTTTAGTTCTTTGCATGTTGTCTCCTCCATTAGACTGTGAACTCCTTAAGAACAGTGGCTATTTTCCCCCTTTCTTTGTATCTCCATTTTTTATTTTTTAGCATTGTGCCTGGCACAAAATAAGTGCTAAATAAACGTTTGGTGAATTGACTTAATAATGTTTCAAGTACAAAATGAAAAAGTTAGCCTAAAGTGCCAATGTTTTAAAAAATTGTTGGCATAGAGGTAACCTTGGGTTCTCCAACATTGTATCAGCAAAACTTCTGTTCTGACAGGTTTTCTCCAGATGGAAAGGCTTTGCTTATGGGCTTGGTGATAAGAGTGTATTTCTATTGTCTGAAGATCAGCTGTCTATGTGTGGAGAAGCTCATGTTCTCTCCCATCTCTCCTGATTCTCTGCCTCAACCTCTTTCTGTGTCTCTGTGTCTTGATTTGCCTTTATTTCTTGCTCTTTTCTTCATCCTCTTCTCTCTTTGACTTTGTCTGAACTTCTGCTCTTTCTATCCAGTGCAAGGATCTTCTTTACAACATGCCTGATGGGATAATCTAGTCAGGAGGAGACTAGATTTGTTCTTTGGGGCTTACTGTTTTTAACTGGGGAAGGGGACTTCCAGGGATGGAGAGTTTACTTCCTTTTAAAGGCTGTCCCTTGCTGCTCAGCTCTGATTGATAATAAGTTTATTAATTGTTTTGAGATGAAAACTGTCTTCCTAAAAGCCACCCATTCATTAGTCCTTGTTTTGCCCTCTGGGTCCAAACACAATAAATCTAATGCCTCTTCCACTTGACAGCTTCTGCTTAATACTCATATGAATATATTGGGGAAGAGGGGAGTGTTGAATAGACAGTGTTTTTCCCCAGGCTATGTCCTTCACCATCAGGGACAGTTCTTCTATTAGGGTCTTATTATTACTTTCCCCATCCTGCTTCAGCTCTTCTCTTCTCCTTTCTGTCCCCTTCCCCAGTTAAAAATAGTAAACCCCGAAGAACAAATCAGAAAAACTAATAAAAAAAGAAGTAAAAGGAAAACTATTAGGATAATTTTATATCTTTCAGGGATGTATAAAATTAATTAAAGATGAAAAGTGGGTCTGAATGAAAGAGATTATATTTTTGAATTTTGGGAATAAATTATATGCCAAGTTGAATTCTGATTTTTGAGGGTTCTGTTCTTTTCCTTACCACACTAAAAACTCTGTGAGAGTAGTGACCTTGACATTGTTTTATCTTAATATTGAATCTCTTTTAGCACCTAACACAGTACACTGAACATAGTAAGCACTTAATAAATGCTAATTTAAGTGAACTAACTTTGAATTGATAGTTACAAATGAGGTTATACCTTGAGGCACAAAGAGGTCTTTACTTGCTTTATTTCCACATCTTTCCCTACATGGGGGGAAGTTAGATAGCCAAAGATTAGGTAGGAATGTGGTTGAAATATCCAACACCTTGCTTGGACAATGAAGCTTCTATTTGTCTGAGTGTGAGCTTGAGGTTGTAGAATAGTTAAATGAGTGAATTCCTAACTGGTTGAGACTAAGCCTGGAATTGTAAAATAGGGGAATGAACTCAATGCAGGGTTCTCATCCCCAAATAGCATGAGGATGTTCTAGGGTTGGACACCATTCTAGGGGAAGTAAATAGAATCCAGAGCAAGAGGATCATGAAAGTTAAGCTATTTGTCTTGGAGAACTTTAATTAAAAATTAGACATCAGTAAGATTGGTACAGGACAATGTACTTTCAATATTTAAACACATAAAAGATCTATAATTTCTTTAGCACAGGGAACTCCCACCATGGGAACTCCATCCATCAATGCAAGTCTCAATTTACTTGTGACTTAGTGCATAAGTCTTAGTTTCTTGAGGCTTATAGAGGTTAAGTGACTATGTATTAGAGGTATGATTTGAACCTTGGTCTTCCAATAAAATATCATAAGCACTTATTATGCACCTATCGCATCCAAAACAATGTGATAGAAAGTAGGGATTCAAAGACAAAATGAAAAATAGCTCTTGCCCTCAAAGAACTTACACTCTTCTGGGAAGTACAACACATAAATAGATTAAAGTCCCTGCCCATCCCCCCCGCCCCCCCCACCCCCCCGGTCCCAGTAACAATGAAGGTTACAAGCAGATGGCACCAGGAACAAATGCCTGTTTAGGTGAGCTTGAGTCCCTGGTGACTTTCTTCTTCTGCCATACTGATTCAGTCCATGAACACTTATCATTAATCATGAGAAATGGAAGTTTCTTGGCAGTAACTTTTGGGTTGTGGGTCAAGAGTTCCAGAATTCCGGAGTAAGGTGCCAGCCAATCAGAAAGAAAGGAGTTTCTTGGAAGAGATGGACCTTGCTAGATCATTCTGTAAGCTGATTGAGTAAAGAAAGCCCAAGCCCTATCCTTGTTGGTCAGGAGTACTGGACCTCAGAGTTGTTCAGACAGAACAGGTCTGAGGGGAAAGTGAAATTTTTTTTTTATTAATTCGTTTTGATTTATCAACAATCACTTCCATAAGCTTTTGAGTTTTAAATTTTTCTTCCCTCTCTTCCCACCTCCCTCCCCAAGACAGTGTGCAATCTGATACAGGCTATACATATACATTCCTATTAAACATATTTTCACATTAGTGATGTTGTAAGTAAGAATTAGAACCAATAGGAGGAACCACCAGAAAGAGGAGACAAAACACAACAGAAGAAAAAAAATAGCAAACAGTATGGTTTGATCTGCATTCAAACTCCATAGTTCTTTCTTTGGATTAGATAGCATTGTCCACCATGAGGCTTTTGGAGATGTCTTAGATCCTTGTATTGCTCATAAGGGCTAAATCTATCAATATTAGTCATCACATAACATGACTGTTACTGTGTACAACGTTCTCCTGGTTCTGCTCACTTCACTCAGCATCAGACCATACAAGTCTTTCTAGGTTTTTATGAAGTCTGCCTGCTCATTATTTCTTATAGCACAATAGTATTCCATTACATTCAGATACCACAACTTGTTCAACCATTCCCCAATTGATGGGCATCCTCTCAATTTCCAATTCTTTGCCACCACAAAAAGAGCTGATATAAATATTTTTGTACATGTGGGTATGATCTCTTTGGGATACAGCCCTAGAAGTGCTATTGCTGGGTCAAAGGGTATACACATTTTTACAGCCCTTTGGGCATAGTTCCAAATTGCTTTCCAAAATTGTTGGATCAGTTCACAACTCCACCAATAATGCATCAGTGTTCCAATTTTCCCATATCTTCTCCAACATTTATCAGTTTCCTGTTTTGTCATGTTGGCCAATCTGATGGGTGTGAGGTGGTACCTCAGAGTTGTTTTGATTTACATTTCTCTCATCAATAGTGATTTAGAGCATTTTTTCATATGACTATAGATGGCTTTAATTTCTTCATCTGAAAACTGCCTGTTCATATCCTTTGACCATTTATCATTTGGGGAATGACTTGTATTCTTATAAATTTGACTTAATTCTCTATATTTTATAGAAATGAGGCCCTTACCAGAGAGACTGGTTATAAAAATTCTTTCTCAATTTTCTACTTTCCTTCTAATCTTGGTTGCATTGGCTTTGTTTGTGCAAAACCTTTTTAATTTAATGTAGTCAAAGTTATCCATTTTGCATTTTGTAATGTTTTTTATCTCCTGTTTGGTCATGAATTCTCTGTTTTCCATAAATCTAGTAGGTAAACTATTCCTTGCTCTCTCAGTTTGCTTACAGTATCAGCCTTTATGTCTAAATCATGAACCCATTTGAACTTTACTTTATTATATCGCATGAGATTTTGATCTATGCCTAGTTTCTGCCATACTCTTTTCCAGTTTTCCCAGCAGTTTTTGTCAAATAGTGAGTTCTTATCCCAGAAGCTGGGGTCTTTGAGTTTATCAAATAGTAGATTACTATAGTCATTGACTACTGTGTCTTGCACACTTAACCTATTCCACTGATCCACCACTATATTTATTAGCCAGTACCAAGTAGTTTTGATGATTGATGCTTTATAATAAATTTAAGATCTGAAATGACTAGGCCACCTTCCCCTGCATTGCTTTTCATTAGTCCTCTTAATATTCTGGACCTTTCGTTATTCTGAATGAATCTTGTTATTATTTTTTCTAGCTCTATAAAATAATTTTTTTGGCAGTTTGATTGGTATAGCACTGAATAAGTAAATTAGCTTAGGTGGAATTGTTATTTTTATACCATGAGCAAGTGATGTTTTTCTAATTATTTAGATCTGACTTTATTTGTGTGAAAAGTGTTTTGTCATTGTGTTCATATAGTTCCTGGGTTTGTTTTGGTAGATAGACTCCTAAATATTTTATAATGTCTACAGTAACTTTAAATGGAATTTCTCTATCTCTTGCTGTTAGGCTTTGTTGGTAATATATAGAAATGCTGATGATTTATGTAGGTTTATTTTGTAGCCTGCAACTTTGCTAAAGTTGTTTATTATTTCAAGTAGTTTTTCACTTGATTTTCTAGGATTCTCTGAGTATATCATCTACAAAGAGTGGTAGCTTTGTTTCTTCTTTGTCTATTCCAATATCTTCATTGCTATAGATGCTAATACCTTATTGCTAAAGCTAACTTTCCAGATCGATATTGAACAAGAGTGATGATAATGGACCTCCTTGTTTCACCTCCGATCTTATTGGAAATGCTTCTAGCTTGTCCTCATTACATATAATGCTTGCTGAAGGTTTTAGGTAGATTATATTTATTATTTTAAGGAAGATTCAATTTATTTCTATGCTCTCTAGTGTTTTTAATAGGAATGGGGGTTGTATTTTGTCAAAAGCTTTTTTTGCATCTATTGAGATGATCATGTGGTTTCTGTTAGTTTTGTTGTTGATATGATCAATTAGGCTGATAGTTTTCCTAATATTGAACCAGCCCTGCATTCCTGGTATAAATCCTACCTGGTTATAGTGTATTATTCTTATGATAAGTTACTGTAATCTCTTTGCTAATATTTTATTTAAAATTTTTGCATCTATATTCATTAGGAAAATTGGTCTATAATTTTCTTTCTCTGTTTTGACTCTTCCCAGTTTAGGTATCAGCACCTTATTTGTATCATAAAAAGAGTTTGGTAAGACTCCTTCTTCACCTATTTTCCCAAATAGTCTATATAGTATTGGAATTAATTGTTCTTTAAATGTTTGATAGAATTCATTTGTAAATTCGTTTGCCCCTGGAGATTTTTTCCTAGGGAGTTCATCAATGGCTTGTTCAATTTCTTTTTCTGAGATGAGGTTATTTAAGTATTTTACTTCCTCTTCTGTTAATCTGGGCAATTTATATTTTTGTAAATATTCATCCATTTCACTAAGATTTTCAAATTTATTGGCATATAGTTGGGCAAAATAGTTCCTACTTATTGTTTTAATTGCTTCTTCCTTGGTGGTGAATTTACCCTTTTCATTTTTGATACTGGTAATTTGTTTTTCTTCTTTCTTTTTTTAAATTAAATTAACCAAAGGTTTATCTATTTTATTGTTTTTTTTTCATAAAACCAGCTCTTAGTTTTATTTATTAGTTCAATAGTTTTCTTAATTTCAATTTTATGAATTTTTCCTTTGGTTTTCAGTATTTGTAATTTGGTGTTTAATTTAGGCTTTTTAGTTTGTTCTTTTTCTAATTTTTTTTAAAATTATATGCCCATTTCATTGAGCTCCTCTTTTTCTATTTTATTCATGTAAGCATTTAGAGATATAAAATTTCCCCTAAGGACTGCTTTTGCTGCATCCCATAAGTTTTGGTATGTTGTATCAGTATTGTCATTCTCTTGCATGAAGTTATTGATTGTTTCTGTGATTTGTTGTTTGACCCATTCACTTTTTAGGATTAGATTATTTAATTTCCAATTATTTTTTAGTCTATCTTTCCATGACCCTTTATTACATATAATTTTTATTGCATCATGATCTGAAAAGGATGCATTTAATATTTCTGCCTTTCTGCGTTGGATTGTGAGGTTTTTATGCCCTAGTACATGGCCAGTTTTTGTGTATGTGCCATGTACCACTGAGAAAAGAGTATATTCCTTTCTATCCCTATTTACTTTTCTCCAGAAGTCTACCATACCTAATTTTTCTATTATTTTATTCAGCTCCTTAACTTCTTTCTCGTTTATTTTGTGGTTAGATTTATCTAGTTCAGAGAGGAGGAGGTTGAGGTCCCCTACTAGTATAGTTTTGCTGTCTATTTCTTCCTATAACTCCCTGAACTTCTCCTCTAAGAATCTGGATGTTGTACCATTTGGTGCATATATGTTTAGTAATGATATTACTTCATTGTCTATGGTGCCTTTTAGCAGGATGTAGTTTCCTTTCTTATCTCTTTTGTTAAGATCTATTTTTGCTTTTGCTTTGTCTGAGATCAGGAATGCTATTCCTGCTTTTTTTTTTTTACTTCAGTTGAAGCATAATATATTCTACTCCATCCTTTTACCTTTACCCTGTGTGTATCCCTCTGTTTCAAATGTGTTTCCTGTAAACAACATATTGTAGGATTATGGTTTTTAATTCTGCTATCTGTTTTATGGGAGAGTTCATCCCACTCACATTCACAGTGTGAGGAATGCTAATAGTTTGGTTCCCACAGAATTGATAAGAAAACAGGACAGGGCGAGATTAGGTTATTGATTAATTGATCTTTTGGTTTATTGGTTTACACAAATATGTAAATAAGATATGGGAGTACATCAAGTGATGACCCCAAAAGTATCTTGTTTGTCCAGGCTTTCTGGCTGTTCCCTCCTTTTTTCTTACTTTCCTGCTGAACGCACAGTTCCTTGTTTCACGCCTTTTTGCAAACTTTGTTGTTAGGGAAAAGTTTCTGTGCTTAGTCTGTGAGCTCTGAAGCCCAGGCAATGGAAAGAGGAGCTAGTGGGAGGGTGGGGGTTCTGCCTTAGGGTCTACATAAACTGGCTTTGAGCTACACTCACTCTGCACACCCTGGCTGGAGTCATCTTGAGTGGATGCTGGGTGTATCCTTTCTCATGAGAAAGCAATAAAACTCCTTTTTGTCTTTCTTAAGAAAAGTCTCTGATTTGATTATTTTGGGGGTCACAAACACCCCACACAACAGTTATGGTTACTATCTGTATCTTTTTTTCCATCCTATTCCCCCCCTATTTATGTGTTTCTTTTTCCTTTCTCCCTTTCCGTCCTCACTAGTGTTTTGCTTTTGACCACTGCCTCCCTCAGTCCCACCACCCTTTTATTAGCTTCCTCCCTTTTCTTCTCCTTTACCCTTACTACTTCTTCTCTCCTTTCTATCATTCCTCCCTTTTCTTTCTCCTTTTCCCTCCTACTGTCTATAGGGCAAGCTAGATTTCTATACCTAACTGATTATATTATTCCCTCCTTGAGCCAAGTCTGATGAGAGTAAGGTTCAAACAATGCTCATCTCCCTCCCTTCTTTCCCTCTACTGTAGTAGGTTTTTGTGACTTTTCCTGCAATGTAATTGACCTTTGTTTGCCTCCTTTCCTTTTTTCTGAGTGCATTTTCTTAGTTAGATCAGATTAATCCACTTACTTGGATCTATTTAACCCACTTGATTAGATTTTTTTATCATTACATCAAAGTCAACTTATACCCACCCCATCTATGTATACCCCTTTAACAGGATGTAATAACAATACAGTTCTCAAGAGTTACAAGTGTCATCTTCCCTTGTAGGGATGTAAACAGTTTGCCCTTATTAATAACATATTGTTGTTTATTTCTGTCCCGTTTACCTTTTTATGTCTCTCTTGAGTCTTGTATTTGAAGATCAAATTTTCTGTTGAGCTCTGGTCTTTTTATCAGGGAGGTTTGGAAGTCCCTTATTTTGTTGAATATCCATCTCCTCCCCTGAAAGATCATGCTCTTAAATGAGAAAGTGAAATATTTGACCAGCAGGCCACAAGGGACTTTTATCTTTTCGGGGAGTATAAATGGGTTATTTGAGATATTTTATTTTTATTTTTTTTTGTATTGCTTTGTACAATTAGAGATCTTTTGTGTCTCAGGCATTTTCCAAGGAAGACAAAATAAACCCATGTCTCATATCTGAAAAAAAAATCAGTAAAGGGTTAAAAATGAGTAAAGAAGAAAGCCCTGGGATCAAGAATAAAGGTACTTTGGCCTGATTCCACATAATATGTGGAATCTTTTGAAAGCTGACAAGACTCAAAAAGGCCTAAGGCTCAGGACTGGATCCTGGTGAATAGGGAGAGCTTAAGCCCACCACAACTGCCACCACAACTGCCACCATGCTCATGTACATTTTAACATCACCTATCACGTATGCAGCTAAACTTGGCCATTAAAGAAGCAGTCAAGGACGTTGGACTGTGAATCAGGAGATCTAGAATCTACTCCTGGCTCTGATACTAACTTTCTGTGTGACCTTGGGCTAGTTACTTTGCCTTTATGAACGTTAGTTTTACTAACCAGTTATATGAAGAGCTCTGTGAGGCAAACTAAGTTCAGATCTTAGCTCCAACACTTACCAGCTGTGTGACTCCTGGTAAATTTCTTAACCTCTATGGACCTTAGTTTCTTTGTCTTTAAAATGATAATAATAATACTTAACTATCTACTTAGTAGTGTTGTTATGGAAATCAAATGTAAATATATGTAAAGTGCTTTGAAATTGTAAAGTGTTACACACTGAGGGAGAACTGAAATTTTAGTGACTGATGGGAAGTAGGCCAAAGGTCACTAATTCTACCAGCACCACATGACCCTTTTCAGTTTTTTTCTCTTGTTGATTTACATGGCAAATAGGAGCTTATGGGGAGTGAAAGGATTTTTAATTTATTTTAATTTAATTTTTTTACCACCATTTCATTTGGTGATTTGGGATGATTTGAAGGAATGTAGCCTTTCAACCCAGGGGTATGATTGGAGTTAAAAGGAATTTTTGTTTAACACACATAAGAGTTTAGAGTGAGAAACCCTGAGAAAAGGAATTCAACAAGACAGACTTTAAAATATCTAAGAGCTTTTCTCACTAACTGCCTGGATGCAGCTGACTAGGGTCCACATCATAAAAGAGCGAAAGACAGTATCTGCAGCTATAGCTAAACAGCTAGCAGACCACATTACCAATGTGGAAGAAGGCACAATGTAGCCAAAAATATATATAGTAACAGAGAACCGCAATTCAGCAAAGAAGCCTTATTACAACTGACAACCTCACATAAATCATAGTATCACTTCAGCAGACATCTTGCAGAGAACAGTATGATGGTAATACTGGAGGCTATTGGTTACTGTGTAATATCATAGGTGTGAGTTATTCTAACTATGCATATTCCTTGATCTTTTGTGTTCCCTATACACAATGAGATAACGCATGATGGTGTTTTCATCTTTTGTCAGTGAAGCGAGTGCCTATGTGAAATTGTAGATGCTTGCAGTAAGTAAGCAAGTTATTATTATGAGAATCTGCTGCTGCAGTATGGCAATACCCTGGTCCCCTGGGCATAGGGAATAACATGCATTAGAAGAATCTGGTTCATTAAGTACCCATAGTATGTCCTATTCCTTCCAGAAACTTGCATGACAATAATGCTAATGATAATAACTTGGCTCTACAGAAAATTCTACATTCTGCAATGGATTGCCTTACTGTAAATTAATAAACTTAAATGCATTATAAAATTAAAGTATAGATTAAGGAAATGGAGCACATCTACTGTAAATTTGTATAGGGGATAGATCCAGGCGCTAAATGAAATTAGGCATGGCCTCTGAGAAATCAAGCTGAAAGAATACAAGATTTAGCATGAAAATAAAGAATGTTAGTATTGTACTTCAGTGAGCTATGGACCCTCTTTTCTGTGAGATGAATCATTACTAGAACATATTTATGTATGATTTGTTGGTTGGAGGACACTATTCATGAAGTCAAGGTAGTGAATTCAACTCTTGAATGTCATCAATAACAGACTGAAGCCTTAACTTTGACCAACCATGGCAAAAGTGGATGCCATTGACCGAAAGACAATTATTAGGCTATAAATTGCAAATGGATCAGAGCAAATCTTTCCAATATTAGTCATACAAATCAAAGAGGAGCAGCGTGGAAGAGCTGAAAGGGACTCAGAAGACCTGGGTCTGAATCCTAGTTCTTTTATTAACTTGTTGTGTGACCTTAGCTAAATCAATTCATCTCTTAAGCCTCAGTTCTCTACTTTGGAAAATCAGATCAGGAATTGTTCATCTTTTTGCGTATGTGAAATGGACCAAGCATATGGACTGTTCAGAATAATTCTTTTAAAAAATCATAATTGAAAGAAATGCTAAATTTCAGAGGTTAGAGAAAATAAAGATGTATTTTTTTTCCTAATCATGTTCACGGACCTCTTGAAATCTATCCATGGCCCCCTTGAATGGATCCCAGGTTGAGTACCCGGAGTTTAGATGA
Organism: Vombatus ursinus; assembly: GCF_900497805.2. NCBI lineage: Eukaryota > Metazoa > Chordata > Mammalia > Diprotodontia > Vombatidae > Vombatus > Vombatus ursinus. The sequence goes on from NW_020953958.1 coordinate 1,841,879, forward strand.
CCTCTAAGGTCTTTTTACATTCCTGATGAGTATATACTGTTGTTCTTTTTTGATAGGCAAGGGTTAATTTTAATGATTTTTAAATAATAATTTGGACTGTGATGTTAAACATGCTTCAAGTATTTTTGTAAAAATGAATAAAATCTGATTAACTTTGGAATGCTCAGAAGCCTTTTGTTAGAGACTCTTCAGAGAAGTGAGAACAGAACTGTCACGTTTTGGGAAACCATAGCTAATGCATCAGGGAAGTGAGGATTATCAGGAACAGACTGGAATCTAGCACTCTGATCCTTATCATGGATCATTTTTTGCATTAAAATAGAATTTTGAATAGGAGAAGATTGAATAGATTCTTTGAATCTTAGACCTGAAAAAAAACCTCAAAATCATCTTATTCAACCCATATCTGAAGAAGAATTTCTTTTACAACATGTTGATTCACATAGCTACATCTGTGCCTAGGATGGTGTTGTTTCCTTCAAGTAGAATATCATCTTTCCACTTCTATATAAATCGTATCCATTCTTCAAGGACCACATGATTCCCACCTTTTTCTGGAAGCCTTCTACAAGTATTTTAGCTCATACTGACCTTTCTCATGCCTGACCTTCTAAACTTCATATTGCCTGCACTTCAGGGACTGGCATTTTGTTACATTCTGTCATATTATTCTCTTTTCTTTTCATGTATGTATTGGCTGCTCATCTAGACTATAAGCTCCTTAACTATAGCAACTGTAAATCACAGTATTTTGAACAGTACAGGGACCATGATGGGCATTTTATTAGATGTGAATTGGATTCAATTAGATTGGATAAGACTTAGGAGTTTGAATTTCAGTTCATTTCATTTCAACCCTATTTAATGCACATTTATTGAGTACTTATTATGTTTAAGGTCTGATATTGGATGTTGATGGAGATACAAAGAACATTAAGACTTGGTCCCTGCCCTCACAGAGTTTACAATCTAGCATCAGGAGACAAAACATTGATTCATTTGTTTCCTTCAATATTCAGCTCAACACCATCTTGCTGGTCCCTCCGGCTCAGCAACCTAGGTGTCATCCTCCACTCCTCACTGTCTCTTGACCCCCATATCCAATTTATTGCTAAGGTCTGCAGATTTCATCTTTGTAGCATCTCTCAAATATATCCCCTTCTCTCTTCTGACACTGTCACCACTCTAGTTCAGACCTTTATCGTCTCACATTTGCACTATCACAATAACCTATTGGTGAATCAGTCTGTCTCAAATCTTTCCCCAATCCAACCTATTTTCCATTCAGCCATTAAATTGCAGGTCCAACCATGTTACTGCCCTATTCAATAAACTCCCACAGGTCCCCAATCAGCTCCAGGATCAAATAAAGAACCCTCTGTTTGGCATTTGAAGCCCTTCATTACCTAGAGCCTTGACACCCCATTCCAGATGGCATGATGGAAAGAGACCTGAGCTTGGAGTCAAGAAGACTTGAATTCAAAACCAGCCCCAGATATATACTAGCTGTGTGACCCATGGAAAGGGTCTGTTTGCTTCAGTTTTCTCAATGGTAAAATGGGATGATATAGCACCTACCTTGAAGGGTTGTTGTGAAGATCAAATGAGATAATATTTATAAAGTGCTTAGCACAATATCTGGCACATAGTAGGTGCCAACCCAACCCTCACCCTGCACCTTTCTAGTCTTCTGACACTTTGCCCCTTTCTACTTACTCTCAATCTGGTGACACTGGCCCCCTTGCTGTTTCTTACACAAGACAAATGTCATCTTTCTAGTCATTTTCTCTGGTTGTCTGTCATGCTTGGAATGCTCTCCCTCTTCATCTCTACTTCTAGGCTTCCTTTAAGTCTCAGCTAGAATCCTATCTTCTACAAGAAGGCTTTCCCAACCCCTCTTAATTCTAGTGTCTTCCATCTTTTAATAATTTCCCATTTATCCTATAGATACCTTATTTGTGCATGTTTGCTTCTTGGTTGTCTCCCTAATTAGATTATGGGCTCTTTGAGGGCAGGAACTGTTTTTTGCTTTTTTTTTTTTTATATTCCCCAGAGCTCAGCAATGTGCCTGGCACATTGTAGGCACTTAATAAATGTTTATTGACTGACTGATTAAAATATCACCTTTGACTCTATAGAAGTCTTCCCCATCCCCAACACACTCCTAATGCTTTCTCCTGGAAAATTATCATGAAAATATTTTATCTATATTTATACATGTGCATATTATGTTTCCTAATAGAATACAAACTCAAGGGGAAAGACTTCTGTCTTTGTTATCTTCAGCACCAGCACAGTGCCCCATCCATAGCAGGTGATTAATAAATGTTTGCTGACTGATTAATTGTAAAGGAGGAAGGCTCACTTCTTACTAGAGATATTAGGAAGGGTGACAATTTCATTACAGACAGTATAGGATTTATATCTGGAAGGAACTTTAGAAATCATCTACTCCTACCATGTCATTTGACAGGTGAGGAAACCAAGGTCCACAGAGGTCATCACTTGCCCAAGTTCCTATAGGGATAGCAAAGCCAGGAACTAAACCCATAGCCTTCAGATCCCTTGCTTTTTCCCACCACACTAGTGCTCTTCCACTCATCTAGTCCATGTTTCTAGGTGCTGGAGGACTCTCAATTATCAAACAGCATTTATAGAGAACTATTGGGTATTATACAGTAGGGGTACTAAGTTTTATGATAGCCTTCAAGGAGCTCACAATTTATTTTGGGAGAGGGGCACCTGGAAAGATGTCTCAATAAGCAAGGGTCTGTTGGCATATCTTTTCATCAATGTAGAGCAATCCAGCTCTAGGTTGGTGGGGAGTAAGGTTGCCAGAGAGATCATGTGACCTGCTCATAGCCACATGACTATTAAGTGTTAGAGGTGGAATTTAAGCCCAGGTCTTCCTGATTCCAAGTCTAGCATCCTATCCATCATACCCATGCTACTGTTCTTAAATAACTAAGTGTAAATGGGACAAATAAATAATATAAAAGAGAACTAAAGAAGAAAATAAATGCTAAAGTAATTCAGAGGCAGAGAAAAACCATTGTGGGCTGAGGATAGAGGGGGGCAGTTTCATGGATGAAATGGGATTTGAACTGCAATTTGAGGAAAGACTTGAACAGAGATAGGCTGAGAAGAGGGGGATGGCACTGGGGGAAATGGGGACATTCTGAACAAAGGCACAAGTGTCAGCAGTCAGAACAGGTCTCATTCTCTGGCATGCAGTATGGCTGAATTCAGCTGATCTTTCTGCATGCGATGTAATAGGACTTTGGTTCCCTGTGCCTGCTGCCAGCCTCCCGTTCCCTAGAATATCATCCAAACCATAAAATTGACCTTTAATGTTTTCAGCCATCCGCTGAACACCCTGCTCAATTTTTCCATAGAAATCTTACTAAATCTGAGCACATCTGCAGTGCCAGAATCTTAGTACTTTACTGCAAGATTTCTATAGATAGCCAATATTCTTTCCATGACAGTTTTCATGGCATGTCATCATATTCTTGCACAAACATCAGCTCTGCCTATGTGCTGCGCCGTAAGTGGGGAACCTGAGGCCTTGAAGCCATATGTGGCTCTCTAAGTTCTCAAGTGTAGCCATTTGACTGAATCCAAACTTCGCAGACCAAAGCCCCTTAAGAAAAGGATTTGTTCAGTGGACTCAGTCAAAATGCTGCGCCCAAGGACCTGGAAGGCCACATGGGGCCTCAAGGCTATAGATTCCCCACCCTTGTTCTAGGCTTTGCTAAGTACCAATTATTCCTGTCTGAGTCAATTTACACCATGGTTTTTCCTTTTAGGGCGGGATATTTTGTCTTCTCTTGGTATCTTCCTCAGCATCTAGTACACTAACTTTTGTTGCATTGTCATTTGATTCTCATGGAGAAGTTGAACTGCATTACATGCAATTTTGCCCATATGTGGTTGCTTGGCTAGAGGATTTAAGGAGGAGAAAAGACTATTACTGGTGCTGGTGAAATATTAGGCTGGTTACCACCCTGGTGCTTTTGGATGCTTTTGTGAAGTGATGTTCAGGCTCAGATAAGCCTTGGAGCTTCACTTCTATGGATATAACTCTGAAGGTTTTCTCTCATGCTCTAACATGTAGAATGGCATCTAAGGAAGCAGTTTGCTATGCCTGCGTTTTCTTCACCTTATGAGTCTCTTGTTCTCTGGCTGTGTCTGGTATCTCTTTTATTCCTACTCAGTGATAAGGGTTCAGTTTTTCCCATATGGTTAAATCTATGATGATGAGGTAATTTAGATACTACTCAGGCTGTATTTCTGGTATGACAATTGTTCTGAAATTTTACCACACCACTATAAGACTGTGTCTGAGAGGTTCAGACAAAAAAGATGCTTGGGAAAGATTTTTTTTTTACATTTTTTTTTCTTTTTTTAGGCAATTAGGATTAAGTGACTTGCCCAGGGTCACACAGCTAGTAAGTGTCAAGTATTTGGTCTGAGGCCGGATTTGAACTCAGCTCCTCCTGACTTCACGGCCGGTGCTCTATCCACTGCGCCGCCTAGCTGCCCTGGAAAGATCTTTTATTGCTGTTGATTCTGTACACCAGTTTGATCTCCCAGCTTTGTAGGTTTGGAACACTGGTGTTCCTCTTAGACTTGGTGAAACAGGCATGAGAAAAAACTGAGTCATAACATTCAAACTCAGGTGAGATAATCTGAGCCCTTCTGTACTCAAAAACATTTCTGACCAACTGGGGAACAGCAAAATAAGCCCTACCCCTCTCTGGATCCTAGCATGTAATTGCCTGGCTTCATCTGCCCACAACCTGGCAGACTCTAAGGTCATGGCAGAGATCTGCAAGCCCCTGTCCTCTGGCCACCATGTGAACCTGGCTCTACCACTAGTGTTGACTTGTTTTCTAGTATAGTATGGGAAGGGAGCAAGAGTGTTGTGAGGCTCAGATGAGCTAATAGATGTAATAGCACTTTGCAAATATGTAAGTGCTATGTAAGTGCCAATTATTAATTATTATTATTAGCCCACATTCACCAGGCTTCCAGTCTGGTGATTTCAATCTCTGAGCCTTCTATTGCAGTCCTGCTGAGCTCAAGCAAGGTTTATGGAGCAGTTTATAGAGCAGGGTAAATGTACTGGTAAATGTTTAACAACTGGGCTCTCTAGGAAAAAACGCAAAGACACTTTCAAGTTTAATCTGTGTTATTAGCACTTTCTTAAGTCTAGAAATCAACAAAATAATAAACCAAGCAAGCCCTGATTTGTAGCAATTATTGATTTCTGCGTTATTAATGTTCCCACTGAAAATTTTTTTTAAAAAAGTATTTATTCTATTCTGAAATAAGAAATAAAATATCATTTTTATAACAGTAGAATAGGAAAAAAATATGACTGTACATGAAACTGCAAATCTGTTACATATAAACTTGCCATTCCTTTTAAATATATAATAAAATTATCATGTAACTTTCTTTTTTTTCTCCTTTTTCTTCCCCTTGCCCCTGCCCTAGATATGGCTACCATTAGGCACAAATGTGTGTGTATGTGTATGTAAAATAATGCTATATGTACTTCTATTTATCAGCTCTTTCTCTAGATGCAGATAGAATCTTCCTTCATACGTCCTTTGTAGGTAATTTGGGTATTTATAATAGTCAAAATGACTTATTCACTCAAAATTCTTAAAACAATATTGTTGTTACTGTATACAATGTTCTCTCAATTCTGCTCATTTTGCTTTTCATTGTTTTGTGCAAGTTTATCCATGCTTTTCTAAGATCATGGAGCTCATCATTTCTTACAGCACAGTAGTATTCCATCACAATCATATACCACAACTTGTTCAGCCATTCCCAATTGACAGGAATCCCCCAAATTTTCAATTCTTTGCCACCACAAAGAGAGCTGCTTTACATATTTTAGACCATATAGGTTCATTTCCTTTTTCCCTAATCTTATTCAGAAACAGACCTAGGAGTAGTATTGCTGGGTCAAAGGGTATGGGCAATTTAGTAACTCTTTGGGTTTAGTTCCAAATTGCTCTCCAAAATGGTTGGATGAGTTCACAGTTTCACCACCAGTGAATTAGTGTCCCAATTTTTCCACATCCCTCCAACATTTTTAACTTTCCCCTTCAACTATTTTAGCCAAACTGATAGGTGTAAAATGATATCTCAAGGTTGTTTTAATTTGCATTCCTCCAAACAATAATGATTTACAGCATTTTCATATTACTATAAATTGTTTTGATTTCTTCATTGGAAAACTGCTTGTTTATATCCTTTGAACATTTATCAATTGGGGAATGACTTATATTTTTATAGATTTGACAAAGTTATTTATATATTTAGGATAAGACCTTTATCTGAGAGTCTGTCTATAAATTCCACACAGCCCCCACCCCAAATTTTAGCTTTCTTTCTGATCTTAGCTACATTTGTTTTATTTGCATAAAATGTTTTTAATGTGATAGAAATTATCCATTTTATACCTCACACTGCTCTCAATCTCTTGCTTATTCATAAATTGTTCACCTATCTGTAAGTCTGATAGGTAATATATTCAATGTTCTTCACATTTTCTTGTAATATTTCCTTTTATATTTAGTCATGCATCCATTTTGATCTTATCTTGGTAAATAGTGTAAGATATTGGTCCATGCCCAATTTCTGCCAGACTTCTTTTTAATTTTTATCAAATAATGAATTTTTATCCCCCAAACTTGTCTTTATACTTGTCAAATACGGTTACTATATTTATTTGCTGCCGTAAATTGTATGTCTACTCTGTTCCACTGATCTACCTTTCTATTTCTTAGCCAGTATCAGATAGTTTTGATAATTACAGCCTTATAATATAATTTAAGATCTGGTACTGCTAAAACTTCTTCCTTTACATTGTAAAAAAATATTTCCTTTGATAGTCTTAACTTTTTGTTCTTCCAAATGAATTTTATTATTTTTTTGTGATTCAGTAAATTTTTTTTGTTAATTTAATTGGGATGGATTGAATATATAAATTAGTTTAGGTAAAATTGTAATTTTTATTATGTTGGTCCTGCTTACCCATAAGTAATTACTATTTCTTCAATTATTTAAATCTGATTTTATTTATATAAATTTTTAAAAATAATTTTATTTATAGCTCCTGGGTTTGTAATGGTAGGTGTATTCTCAGGTATTTTATACTGTCTAGAATTATTTTAAATAGGGTATCTCTTACTATCTCTTCTTGCAAGATTTTGTTTATGATATGTGGGAATGATGATGATTTGTGTGAATTTACTTTATATCCTGCTACCTTGCTAAAATTATTAATTGCTTCAACTAGCTTTTTAGTTGAGTCTTTGAGATTTTCCAAGTATATCATCATGTCATCTACAAAAAGAAATAGTTTTATTGCCTCATTCCCTGTTCTGATTCTATTTCTTTTTTTTTTCTTGTTGCTATTGCTAGGATTTCCAATACAATATTAAATAATATGGGTGACACCTGATTTTACTGGAAAGGCTTCTAGTTTATCCCCATTACAAATTTGCCTATGGTTTTAGGTAAATATTTTTTATCAACTTAAAAAAAATCCATTTATGCTATGTTTTCAAGTGTTCTTTTTTTAATAGAAATGAGTGTCATATTCTATCAGAAGTCTTTTCAGCATCCATTGATATAATCATATGATCATTTTAAACTTTTGTTATTGATATATAATCAATTATGTTAATAATTTTCCTTATGTCAAATCATTCCTGCATTCTTGGTATAAATCCCACTTGGTCATAATATATAATCTGTGTAATATGTTTTTGCAAACTTTTAGCTAGTATTTTATTTAGGATTTTTCATTCATATTCATTAATGAAATTGGTCTATAATTTTCTTTCTCTGTTTTACTCTTCCTGGTTTAGGTATCAGTATCATAGTTGTTTCATAGAAGGAGCTTGGTAGGATCCTTCTTTGCCTATTATTCCAAATAACTTTTTTAATATTGGGATTAGTTGACCTTTAAATGTTTGACAAAATTCACTTGTAAATCCATCTGGTTCTGGGGCTTTTTTCTTAGGCAGCTCATTTACGTCCTGTTCAATTTCTTTTCCTAAAATAGATCTATTTTGATATTCTATTTCTTCTTCTGCTAATCTATGCAATTTATATTTTTGTAAATATTCTTCCATTTTATTTAAATTGTTAAATTTATTGGCATATAATTGGGCAAAATAATATTGTATTACTTTATATAATTACTTTAATTTCAAATTTCATTTTCATTAATGGTATATTCATCCTTTTCATTTTAAATACTAGTGATTTGGCTTTCTTCTCTATTTTTAGAAATCACATTAACCAACGATTTATCTATTTTATGGTTTTTTCCCCATAAAACCAACTCTTAGTTTTATTCAATTTTTTTTGCACTCAATTTTATTAATTTCAACTTTAAGTTTTAGGATCTCCAATTTAGTGTTTAATCAGGGATTTTTAGGTTTTTTTTCCTAGTTTTTTTTAATTGCATATCCAATTCATTGGTCTGCTCTTTCTCTATTTTATTGATGCAAGAATTTAGAGGTAAACATTTTTCTCTGATTATTGCTTTTCCTGTATCCCATAGGTTTTGATATTTTATCTCATTATTATCATTCTCTTTAATGAAATTATTGGTTGTTTCTATGGTTTGTTCTTTAACCTATTCATTCTTTAAGACTGGGTTGTTTAATCCCCAATTAGTTTTTAATCTATGTCTTCATGGTCCCTTATTAAATATAATTTTTATTGCATTGTGATCTTAAAAGAATGCTTTTAATATTTCTGCTTTTAACTATAAAATTTTTATATTCTAATATATGGTCAATCTTTGTAAAGGTACCATTAACCACTGAGAAAAATGTATATTCCTTTCTCTTTACATTAAATTCTCTTCAGATATCTATCGCATCTAACTTATCTGAAATTCTATTCACTTCCTTGATCTCTTTCTTATTTATTTTTTGGTTAGATTTATCTAGTTCTGAGAGGGGAAGATTAAAGTGCCCCCACTTTTAATGTACTACTATCCATCTCTACCTGTAATTTATTTAACTTTTTTTAAAAATTTGGATGCTATAGTATTTGGTGTACATAGATTCAGTATTGATATTGCTTCAGTGTCTATGGTACCTTTTATGAAAGTGTAGTTACCCTGTTTATCTCTTTTAATTAAATCTATTTTAGCCTTAACTTTGTCTGAGATCATGATTGCTTCCCCTGCCTTTTTTGCATCAGCTGAAGCATAATAAATTCTACTCCAACCCTTCGTTTTAACTCTGTGCATATCTCTCATTCTTAAATGTGTCTCTTGTAAACAGCATATTGTTGGATTCTGATTCTTAATCCATTCTGCTATCAGTTTTCATTTTATGGGTGAATTTATCCCATTCACATTAAAAGTTATAATGACTGTGAATTTCTCCCCATCTTATTTTTATTCACTATTGTTCTTCTCAGCCTCTCTTTTTACCCTATGCTAATTACATTAACCCCCCCCAAAATCATAACCTGCACACCCTTCTAAAAGTCCCTCCTTTAAAAAAAAGAAGTTCCTGTCTAAAAGTTCCTGCCCCTTGCTCCTCTTATTTCTTTATAAATTTAGAAGACTTTTTATATCCTTTTAGATGTATGTTGTTCCCTCTTTAGCCCATATCTGATGAGAGTAAGGTTGCAGCACTGCCAGCTCTCCACTCCCATCTGCTTCCTCTGTATTACTTCTTCCTTTCATGCCCCATTTTTATGAGATAATTGATCCTTTTTACCTTTTCCTACCCAGTTTTGTTTTTTAGAATCAACCCATCACATACAAATCAGCTCCAACCTTTCTTTCAAACTACCCAATGATGACAGTCTTAAGAATACTGATAACATTTTCATATTTAAGAAGTAAATAGTTTGAACTTAATGAGTGCCTAATAATTAGTCTTTAATGGTTTCCTTATATTTGTTCTGGATCTTTTATATTGAATTTCCCATTGAGTTCTATTTGTTTTGTTTGTTTGTTTGTTTGTTTGTTTGTTTGTTTTTACAAATATCTGAAAGTTTTTCAGTTTGTCAAATGTCCATTTTTTTTCCATTCATGATCATGTTCAACTTTGCTGGGTAGGTTATTTTTGGTCATAACCTCAGCTCTTTTGCTCTTCAAAATATAATGTTCCAAAACCTATGGTCTTTTACTGTAGAAGTTGCTAGGTCTTATGAAATCCTGATTGTATCTCCACTATATTTAAATTGTTTTTTTTTCTTGTTGCTTGCAATATTTTCTCCTTAACCTAGGAGTTTTGAAACTTGGCTATGACATTCCTGTAAGTTTTCTTTCTGGGATCTCTTTCAGGTGGCAAATGGTAGATTTTTTCTATTTCTACTTTACCTTCGTGTTCTAGAACTTCAAAGCAATCTTCTTTAATAATTTCTTGTAATACTGTATCCAGATTCTTTTTTTGGACATGACTTTCAGATAGTCAACAATTCTTATATTGTTCCTCCTCAATCTGTTCTCTAGATCAGTCATTTTTCTAATGAGATGTTTCAGATTCTCTTCTTTTTTTCTAGTTTTATTATTTCTTATTGTCTTCTAACGTCATTTGATTTTTCTTGCCCAATTTTAGTTTTCAAGTTAATTTTCTTCCCTAAGATTTTGGACCTTTCCCCCCAATTTGTTAACTTTCTTTTCATAATTTTCTCAGATTGCTTTTATTTTTTCCTAATTTTCCTCTATCCCTCTTATTTGATTTTTGAATTCCTTTTTAAGTTCTTCCAAGAGCTCTTTTTGGGTTTGTGACCATTTAATATTACTCTTTGGGATAGGAGTAGCTTTTTTTTATTTTACCTCACTATCTTCCTCTGAATATGAACCCAGATTTTCTTTTATATCATAGTAGCTATTATGGTTGGGTTCTTTTTCCTTTGTTTACTCATTTTATTTTTTATTTCATTTTATTTTTAGCAGCTTAGTCTTCTAATCAGGTTTTAAGCCTGAGTTGTGGGTAATGGTGCCCCAGGTCTCAGGTCCTTCTTACTGTTATTTTCAAAATTCTTTCTTGGGACCCAACCTCAGACCTTCCTTTTCTCTCTTAAACCACAGTTACAGCCCCCAACCACACTGTCCTAAAAATGGTCTTTCTCCCTGTGGTACTGCACTCACTGGGCATGTGCTTGTTCCTCCCTGCCCACAGCCACAGCCTGGGATCATGCTGGTCAGCACCTTCAGGTCTGGCATCTAGAAATAGGAGGAGGGGCAGGGTGAGGGTCATTCAATCTTCCCCCACTCAGCTGCCTGATCCCCACACTGTTTGTTAAATGAAAGTTTGTGGGGTGAAAGTTCATGAGGAAATTTAATCAGCTCTTGCAAGCTGGTTAGAGCTGGATCCAGCACAACCCTGGAAGGGAGGCACTGGATTAGTAGTCATTGTCTCTGAGTTTAGGTTCTCATTCTTACATTTACTAACCTCATCTGTTTATACATACAAATATACATACATACATACAATCACACATAAATACATGCATATACATATATGCACATGTATACACACACACACACACACACATTTTGTTTCTCCCAACTGAAGAAGGTTACTTTGAGGATCAAACGATTTTTGTAAAATGCTTTGTAAATTGTAAAGCACTATATGGAAATGTGAGCGATTATTATTTCTCTCCTAATTTCTTTCTGTCACCCATTTCCACCTCACCTCCTTATCTGTTTTGGATTTCTTATCACCTCTCTCCACTTTGTTGAATAGAGTTTGGACCTTCTGACATTGACCTTGGCCTGCTCATCTGATCTTTGTGCTATGCCTGACTTCAACTGGTTTTCATGACTTGGAATGTGACCTTGACTGCTAGACTCATAGTATCTTTTTGTCCCTGCGTGTGTTCACTCATCCCCTGGTCTCATTCCTGATAGACACATTTCATCTATGTCAAACTTGAATATGTCTTTTTATAACTTACTTACATTTTCCTTGCTCTTCCCAGTGTTCATACTGCTATGCACAGTATGTTGCAAATATGTTGTAGACTTGAAGTAAACATTTCTTATTTGAATTTTTCTTCTTTCTTCTTTTGTTTCTATTTGTGTAGCCTGGAATGTATTCCCTCCTCAGTTTTAGAGCTCAGGTGGCACCCTCTCTGATTTTCCTCTAGTTGTCAATGCTCTTATCTTATACTTGTGCTATTATATTATGCGTAGCTAAGAACATATTATAATTACCAGCAGAATGTAAGAGTGCGGGTTTTGGAATCAGGGTATTTTCAAGATTTGGAGTCAGCACACAATAGGCACTTACGCTGTGAGGGCAAGGTATGTGGGGTCACCTCTTGGATCACCAGTCCTGTTTCCATTCCCCTGAATTGATTTCCCATCATTCTGGGAAATAATTGACTTGGTTACTGCTTCTGTGAGTGCTGCAGCCATAGCTACTGAAGACCCAGAAATGAAAGTTCTTCCCAACTATGTTTTTGGTATTGGCAAGTGGTTCAACATCAGAAACTGATGAGTTTATCAATGGAAATTACATTAAGGATGAAAACATCAGACAAATATTAGTTATTAATACTGTCTACACAAGATCATGGCTAAGATACATATACAATACTTGAGAGATGAGAAAGGTCCTGGGGAATGGACTGGAAATGGGAATAATGATGAGTTTTCTTCAAACTTTATATCATCAGATATTCTTTATTAGGCTTTTTGATGCTCACATTAGAAGTTAATTTGTTGGATAATAGAATCCAAAATGATCTTGGTGTAATGGAACAACAGGCCAAATTTAACAAAATTAGAGAGAGATAAATATAAAATTTTACACTTGGGTTAAAAAAAATCAACTTCACTAATACAGAACAGGGGTGGGGTGGGTAATAGCTAGACAATAGTTCTTGGGTAAAGGACCCAAGGGTTTTAGTTGCATGCAAGCTCAATAACAACTAACATTGTAATATCAGACAAAAAAGCTGATGTGATTTTAGGGTTCATTGATAGAAATACAGTATATATTGAGTGAGAGATGTGGTGATCTCATGATCCTCTGCCCTGGTTAAACCATTTTTGCAAGATGGTATACAGTTCTAGGTACTACATTTTGAGAGGGATTTGACCAATTACAGAATATTTTGAGGTGGTTAACCAGATTGATGAAACAAATGGAAATTATATAATATAAGGATTGCTGAAAAGAAGTGAGGATTTTCAGCCCATAAAGAACAGTTAGTGTGGACATAACTATTTAAAAATATTTGAAGGGGCATTGCATGGAAGAGAGATCAAACTGATTCTCTAAAGCTTCAGGAAACAGAATTTAGACCAGTCTCAAACTGGATGTCCTATAGACATTTTAAACTCAACATGTTCAAAACTGAACTCATTATCTTTTCCCCAGCCCCCACTCCCAACAAGACTTTCCTAATACTATCAGGGGCACCACCATTCTCACAGTCCTTTCAGCTCACAACCCAGGTGTCATTCTCCATTCCTCACTCTCCCTCAACCCCCATATCCAGTCTGTTGCCAAGGCCTGTTCCCCTTTGTAATATCTCTCAGATATGACCATTTCTCTCTCTCTTCTGGTACTGCCACTACTGTGGTGCAGCCCCTCATCTCCTTATACCTAGAGTGTTGCAACAACCTGCTGGTGGGTTTGCCTGCCACAAGTCTCTCCACACTCCAGTCTATTGTCCACTCAGTTGCCAGAATGATTTTTTCTGAAGTGCAGGCTCTACCATGTCACTCCCCCTGCTTCTCCATAAATCCTGAGGCTTCCTATATCACCTGCAAGATGAACTATGAAATCCTCTGTTTGGTGTTCAAAGTCCTTCATAATCTAGCCCCAACCCTCCTACCTTTCCATTCTTGTTACACCTTATACCGCTCTTCCCTACCCTCCATTTACTCTTTTTTTTTTTGGAGGCAATTGAAGTTAAGTGACTTTCTAGTGTCGTATACAGTTAGTAAGTGTCTGAGACTGGATTTGAACTCATGTCCTTCTGACTCCAGTGCTGGTGTTGTATCCACTGCACCATCTAGCTGCCCCACTTTCATGTACTCTAATCCAATGACACCGGCCTTGAGCAAAACACTGCCTCTCTTAACTTTAGGTATCTTCTCTGTCTGTCCTCCATGTCTAGAAGGCTCTCCCTCCTCATTTCCCACCTCTTGGCTTTCCTGGCTTCTTCCAAGTCCCAGGTTAATTGCTACCTTTTACAGGAGGTCTTTCCCAATCTCCCTTAACTCTATCACCTTCCCTCTGTTGATTATTTCCCATTTTCCTATAAATAACTTGTTTGTACATAGTTGTTTCCTTGTAGTCTCGCTCATTAACATGTAATCTCCTCTAGGGCAGGGGAGGCCTTTTACCTTTCTTTGTATCCCTGGTGCTTAGCACTGTAGTAGGCACTTAGTAAATATTTATCAACTGACTGTCTAGTTGGAAACTAGAGAAGACAGATTTTGAGTTAACAGAAGAAAAAACTTCCTAACAATTAAAGCTATCTAACAATGGAATGGCCTGACTTTATAGATAATGAGTTATTTAGTACTGGCAGAATTCAAGCAGAAGTTGAATGAAACTTGTCACTTCGAAGTCATCATGTATAGAAATGTAGCCTCAAGTTTAGGTTATAATAGGATTGGTTAAAGGAACTAGGGAGGTCTTGCCTGGGTAAATGAAGACTTAAGAGGGGACATAATAATAATAATAATACTACTAATAATAATAGCTAGCATTTATATAAGGCTTTAAGATTTATAAAGCACTTTACAAGTATTGTCTCATTTGATCCTCACAACAACCCTAGGAGGGAGGTGCTGAAGTGGGCTCTAGGTTCAGTGTTCAAGCCATTGTACCACCTCACTGCCTAGGATATAATGGTCTATAAGTATTTGAAAGCTGTCAGGTGAAAGATGGATTGAACTTACTCTACTTGGCTCTAGAGGATAATACTAAGAACAAAGAATGAGAGTTACAAAGAGAACAATTTAGGCCTGATGAAGGCAGGGGGTGGGAGGTGGGGGAAAAAATCTTCCTAACAGTTAAAGCTGTTCACAAGTGGAATGGGTGATGGTGGGAGGTAGAGGGTAAATGCTCACTTGAGGTTTTAAAGCAAAGACTAGAGGTTCATTCATTAGGTATGAATTCAGGATTCTTGTTAAGGAATGGGTTGGACTAGATAGCTTCTAATATAACTTCAAACTCTGAGATTCTACATATCTGTGGCTTTCAGGGATGTTGAGACAGTATACAACTGCCCTGTTTATCATTGTATCTTTTTTAGTGCCTAGCACCTTCTTTGTACATATTAGGTGTTTAATTCATTTTCTTTGACAGAATAAATGAACAATTTATTTAATTAAGATTTGGACTATGAAGATTTCTGTCCTAATCTAAAATCGATCTGATTTTGTGCAAGTAGAAGACTAGAAGCTAGTACTTGAATCAGGAGGTAACTTTTTTTAAGGTACACAATTTATACATGAGCAAGGTTCCCCCTCAGCTTTCCATTATCTACTATATATGTATGTGTATATATCCTACATATATATGTGTATATATGTATATCCTACATTTATATGTGTGTGCATATATTTGTGTGTGTATATATCTATATCTTTATCTATGTATCTATCTATCTACCTATGTCCTATATCTCCTTGGAGTATCCTTGGAGTAGCCTGTCTGTTTCAGATGGCCACTCATGTAAAGTCTCATGGATACTTCAGATAGTTCAAAACTACATCAGTTGTTACAATTGTACATCAGTAGCAAGACTACATTAGTTGTTGCCTACCATATAGCCTCCCGGGATTCAAATAAATTACTGCCTAACACAACCTCTAAGGTCCCTGCAAATTCAAATTATGAATAAATTCAACATTTAGGATTATAATTCTGTTATGTGTTAACTCTTTTTGTCCTCCAAATTCAGTTGATTGACCTTAAATAGTCTTGTTAGATATTTTGACAGTGTAGCAAAGTGCTCACAAATATGTACTTTAAAGGTTTGAACTACTGCAATGGTTCCTGGAACTTTGGGCAGAATTGTTGCTCAGTTTCTTTGATGAGGATCCCTCTTGCCCCTTTTCACCACTAGCTCTTATGTTATAGAGGTTTCATTCAATCAATAAACATTTCTTGAGCACTCATTGTGTACATGGTATTATTGAAGTAGCCCAGAAGTCAACTGGCTATTCACTGCCTGACTTTGTTGTCCACCTCCTATCCCCTCCTCCATGGTAATTTTGGCATTATAAAATAACATTCAGTTCTTTTATCTCCTATCTTCCTGAGCCTAGCAAATACTCATAAATTCTCCTAATAATAAAGTGCTCTCAGACTAATCTACATTGCATCAATAACTAGAAGCTGTAAGGACATGTGTAGCTGTGTACTGTTTATGGGAAAACTAACTCCTTCTTCATGGGTTAGATAGGAAGTACAGTCCCTTTGGAAAGCTGTGGAGGATGAAGTTATCAAAATACTGCATCCTTTAGAAGAAGTGTGTAGCAATGACACTAGGAAATATCATGAGAAACCTCCCTGCCAATAAGTCATCCTCTATTCTTATTGGCACCATTGGTCAATGGCCGCATAAGCAACTGGGTAGTGCAGGGCAAAGGGCACTGACACAGGAATCAGAAAGACCTAAGTTCAAATCTGGCTTCAGACACTAGCTGTGTGATCCTGGGCAAGCCACTTAACTTCTGTCTGCCTCAGTTTCCTCATCTGTAAAATGGGGATAATAACAGCACCTACCTTACAAGGATGTTATGAGGATCAAATGATATAATATTTGTAAAGCACTTAGCACAGTGTCTGGAATAGCAGGTGCTTAATAAATATGTATCTCTATCCTTTTCCTTTCCTTCTTTCACTGGGAAGTCAGTGAAACAGAAGCTGTAGCTGTGAAGGATATGACCATGAGATTATGGGTATCTACAGAAATAAATACTAGGACACTGAAAGACCCCATTGATTACACATGGTTGGCATAGAATAGTTGGATGACTCAGTTTACCAGTGTTAACCAATGCCTCTTTCTTAAGTTTCAAGCCTGCATCATCAGCTACCTATTGCAATTGTGAAGTGGATATTCCAAGGGCACCTAAAACTCAACATGTCCAAAACAGAACTCATTATCTTTCCCTCTGAAACTATCCCTCTTTAAAACTTTTATACTTTTTTTGAGGTACCACATTCCTTCCAGTACCCAGGGTCACAATCTCAATCTGATTCTTGCTTCCTCATTCTCTCTCCACATATTCAATCACTTGTCAGACCTTGTCATTTTCAATTCTTCAGTGTGTCTTGTATATATCTCTTTCTTTCTACTAACATAGCCACATACAGGGCCCTTTCACCTTCTTTCTATACTATTATAATGACCTTCTGGCCTCAAGTCTCTCCCCACTCCAATCTATCCTCCACACAACTGCCAAAATGATTTTCCTAAAGTGAAGGTCTCATCGTATTACCTCCTACTTAACAAAATTCAGTCATTCCCTACTATCTCTAGAATAAAATATAATGTCCTGTTTGTCATTGAATGCTCTTCACCCTAAATTACTATTCCTTCCTTCTTACATAATTACTGTCTTCCATGTGCTCTACTTCTCAGAATCCTTGGTTTCTGTGAAGATTCAGTTGAAGTTCTATCTTTTGAAGCTAAGGACTACCAGGCTCTTCAGTCTGCCCTATAGCAGATCCCTTCTACACATTAGAATTCCAGGTCCTTGAGAGAGAGAGGGTCTCATTTTCTATTTTTATTTCTATCATTTTTGCACTGTATTTGGCACACAGTGCTTGCTTAGCAAATATTTATTCATTCTTCATTCATGTTGTCTCCCACAAAAATGAAATTTCTTGAGTGTAGGGATTGTTTTGCTTTTATCTTTGTATTTCCAGAATTTATTACCATGCCTGGAAATAGTAAGTGCTTAATAAATGCTTATTTATTGATTGGTACTACAGAATGTGGTCCCTCTATTCATTCAGTACTTATCATTGCTTTCATTGGATTAAACTGAACCTTTGGTGTGTGAATATCATTTGACCTGTCCAGAGCTGAGGACTTCAGTCACTCTTAGAAAAAGTTGTCTTATTTGTGTCCTTGGGAGAATGAGGTCCTATGCTAGGGTCTACTTGCCTACATATGCTTTTCAAGAGTACATAGTTTTACATTAGTGGCAATTATTGCCAAGGACTGTGTGATGATTGTTGGCTCCTAGACTCTTGTCAGAGGCTGAGAGATCTGGGATATACCTACAATATCATACCCCTTGGCTCCTCTTTTACCTAGAAATCAGTAAGAAGAGAACTAGGTAACCAACCAGCAATAACAAATTATTTCTAACGTCTGACATTTGAGTATTTGAGTATACCAATACTTAAAATTATTTAAAGAAATTATTTTTGATGTATACAGACACTTCCCTCAAATCTTTTGTTGTTGTTGTTGAGCATGTTTAAGAAGCTACCTAAAGATTAAGATACTTTTTGTAAATTTTAAAATTTATTTTAAACTTAAATAGAAAATGAGAAAAGAAAAAAAAACATTGCCATGTACACAGTAGAACCTGAGACAGAATTCAATATAAAACAATAAATTTCCATTTCAAGAAAGCCTATATAGTAAATACGATACATCATTTTCAAAGCCAGGCCAGATTTTCTTTGCTTCCTTGTAGGTTTTCTTTTGTTCTCTGCTGTGCTCTTTTTACTTTATTTTTTTCCCCTCCTTCCCCTCACCTCTACCCTAAAGAAGGCTACAATTAAGCATGGATCTCTCTCTCTCTCTCTTTCTCTCTCTCTCTCTACACACACACACACACACACACACACACACACACAGAGATATTTATAAACATATATATATATATACATATATGTAAGACTGTACTATGCTTATTTCTAATTGTCATCTGTTTCTATGAAGGTGGATAGCATCTTCCTTCATAAGTCCGGGTCTTTCCATGTTTTTCTAAATCAACCAGTTCATCATTTCCCATGCCACAGCAATATTCCAACCCAATCACATTCTGTCTGAGAGATTGCCTATGAAAGTTTTCCCCAATTTTCTGTATTCCTTCTGTTCTTGGCTGAATAGGTTTTATTTATACAAGAAAATTTTAATTTAAAGTAATCAAAATTATCCATTTTATACTTCAATGGTACTCTCACCTAATAATATAGTTTAAGGTCTGATACTACTGAATCTGCTTCCTTTACATCTTTTTTTCCCCCTTGTTTCTTTGAAATTCTTGACCTTTTGTTCTTCCAAATGAACTTTGTTAATATTTTTTTTCTAACTCAGTAAGATTTTTTTTTAGTAATTTAATTGGGCTGGTGTTACATAAATAGATTAGTTAGGCTTCACCTGCCAGTGAACAATAAATATTACTTCAATTATTTAGATCTGAGTTTATTTGTATAAAAAGTGTCTTATGTTTATGTTCATATAGTTCCTGTGTGTATTTTGGCAGGTAGACACTCAAGTATTTTGTACTGTCTAGGTGTTTCAAATGATCTAAAACAATATTGAATAATATTGCTGACACATAGAGTAGTTTCTCTATTTTTCACTTTTGATTAAATCTATTTTAACTTTAATTTTGTCTGAGATTATGATTACTACCCCTGCTTTTTTTTCATCATAAATTTGACTCCTGTCCTTTATTTCATCTTTGTGTGTATCTCTCATTTTTATAGTGTTTCCTGAAAGCAACATATTGTTGAATTTAAATTTTTAATCTGCTGTTAGTTTCCATTCTATGGGTAAATTCATCCCATTCACATTCTAAGCTATAATTACTTGTTGTGTATTTTCCTTCTTTTTTTTTTATTCACTATCCTTCTTACCTTATTCCTATCCCTCTTCACCCCTCTGCTTTACTTTTATCCACTACTTTGCCTTTTATTCCTTAAGCTACCCACCCCTCCAAGAGTCCGTCCCTTATCTTCTCCTCCCACCCTAACCCCTTGCTCTCTTATTTCTTTCTGAATTTAGAAAACTTTTATACTCTTCTAGATATATATGCTGTTCCCTTTTTAACACATTCCTGATGAGAGTATAGTTCCAGCACTACCTACCCTACCCCCTACTAGCTTCTTCTGCATCAATTTTTCCTTTTATAACTTATTTATATGAGATAATTACTCCTTTTTATCTCTCCCTATGCAGTTTTACTTTTTTTTAGAATCACCCCATCATACTCAGCTCAGCTCAAGTCTTTTCTTTTTCAAATTATCCAAATAATGATGACAGTCATAAAAGTACTGATAACATTTTGCCTATAAGAAGTAAACAATTTGATATTATTGAGTCCCTTATAGTTGGTCTTTAATGTTTACCTTATATTTCTCCTGGATGCCATATGTCAAATTTTCCCAAAAGTTCTGCTGTTTTGTTGCAAATACCTGAAAGTCTTTCAATTCATTAAATGTCCATTTTTTTCCACTTAGGATTATATATTAACTTTGCTGTGTAAGTTACCCTTAGTCATAGCCCTAGCTCTTTTGCTATAAGAAGTATAATATCCCAAGACCTACAGTCCTTCAACATAATAGCTGCTGGGTCTTAGTAATCCTGATTTTTTTTTCTTGTTGCTTCCAATATTTTCTCCTTAATCTAGGAACCTTGAAACTTGATTATGATATTCCTAGACTCTCTTTCAGGTGGTGATCTGTGGATTTTTTCTATTTCTGCTTTGCCTTATTGTTCTAGAACTTCAGGGCAAGTTTCCTTTATAATTTCTTGTAATATTGTACTAAGATTTTTTTTTTAAATAGTAATTTTCAGGTAGTCTGACTATTCTTATATTATTTCTCTTTAATCTATTCTCTGGATCAGTTGTTTTTCTAATGAGAGATTTCACATCCCCTTCTACTTTTGTCTTTATTTTGATTTTGTTTTATTATTTCTTGATGTCTTAGAATGTCATTAGCTTCCCTTTGCCCAATTCTAGTTTTCAAGGAATTATTTTTTTCCTTGTTTTTGATTCTCTATTTCAAGTTAGTTGACTTTCTTTTCATAATTTTCTTGATTTTCTTGGATTGCTCTTATTTTTTCTAATTTTTGCTCATTTGATTTTTGAAGTTCTTTTAAAGTCCTTCTAAGAACTCTTTTTGTGGTTGAGACCATTTGACATTTTTCATTGAAAAAGGAGTGGCTTTTTTAGCTTCATTATCTTCCTCTGAATATTAACTCAGATCTTCTCTATCCCCATAGTAGCTATCTATGGTTGGTTTCTTTCTTCTTTGCTTATTCATTTTTATCTATTTTATTTTATTTTATTTTTTTCTCTATTTTTTTCTATTTTACTTTTAGCAGCTATTAGTGTAATCAAGTTCTAGTCCTGAGGTATAGCGAATGATGCCCCACGCCTCATGTCCTTCTTACTGTTATTTTCTGAGATCTATCCCGGGGCTCAATCTTGGACTCTCCTCTTCACTCCTAAGTCACAACTAAGGCCCCCAGCCACACTGTCCTGCAAATGATTTTGCTTCCTATGGGTTACTCTGGTGGTTGCAAACTACGGTTGTCCTCTCTGCCCTGGAACTGAAATCAGAGACTCTGCTGTCCTGCAAGTGCCCACAGCCAGCAGAGTTCCCACCCCTCTGCTACTGTACTCACCTGGTGTGTACTAGCTCCTTGTCCCCCTCAGCGGGAGCCCAGCCTAGGACTCATCTGGTCAGCACAGCTATGTGTGGCATCCCTCAAAAGTGAAAGGTCCTTTAACCTTTTCCTACTTATCTGTCAGACCCCTTCCCCCTACACTCTCTGTGAGATGGAAGTTTCTAAGGCTGAGGCTGCCTCTCCAACCCCAGCTGCTCCCAGGGCTTGTTTGTTGATTCTGCAGAGTTGGCATAGTGGTGTTTGCACTTCACTCCGGTGAAAACTCTTCTCTTGGAGATCAGGTCTTTCCTAGGGGTCTTCTTAAGCTGAGAGAACAACTGCTTTCCCCTGACTTTTGTTTATTGCCACTGCTCTATGTTCCGTCTGTTTTTTTGTGGAGGAAATTTGGAGAGCCAAAAGTTTTCTCACCTATTTTGCCATCTTCCCAGAATCCACTCTCCTAAAGATTAAGATTTTGACAATGAAGATACAGCATTGGTGACTTTTTAGTGTTATTATATTTTAAAAATGGCTCTTGGGATTATTAGGTGGTCAGCACCTCCAATTTACAGTAAATTAGATAGTTGGGTTTTACTTTTTCATCCTCCTCCTCTTCCTCTTCCTACTCATCTTCATCATCATCATCATTGTCATCTTGCTTCAATACTTCCAAAGATCTATGATGGCTCCAGGTGATCCCAAATAAATATTGGGACTCCATAATCCCACAGACTCACAAAGTTGGAAGGGATTTCAAAGACTGTCTGTGTGACCTATACCTTACCAAGAATTCACTCAGCAACATTCCCGACAAATGGTCATTCGGCCTTTGCTTTAAAAATCAATAGTTTAGATGAGCCATCTACCCTCAAAGATGATGCAGTCTATTTTTGGATATCTATTAGATTGGAAGCTCCTTGAAGCTAGGGACTGTCTTTTGCCTTTCATTGTATCTTTAGTGCTTAACAGTTTGATTGACTGGCTCTCATACTCGGAAAGTTGTTTGTTTTTCCCATCCAAAGTAAATCTACCCTACTCCTTGCTCCTAATTCTGCCCTCTGGGATCCAAGCAGAATATACCTAATCTCCTTTCCAATCTAAACCAGGGATTCTTAAACCTAGGGCTGGTGAATTTTTTTTTCAAAAAAAATTGATAACTGTATTTTAATGTAATTGGTTTCCTTTGTATTACTATGGTTTTATTTTATATATTTAAAAGCATTATGGTCCCTGAGAAGAGGTTCTTTGTGTTTACCAGACTGCCAAAGCAGTCCATGACACACAAAATGTTTTAAGAACCTGGTTTTAAGTCCCCTTCATGCCTCCCTCTACTGACACAGATTTCAGACCTACTTTGCCTTAATAAACAGTTTCACAAGTTACCTTAGCCAAAACCAAATTTTAAAAAAATTATCCAGTAGCTCCATTCCTGATGAGTCTCCATTCACTTAGTTAGGCTGCTCTGTCACTGGATCTATGCTTGAAGTTGCTCAGCTCCTTGCCAGAGTTTGTAATCCATTGACATAATATACAAGAAGCCAAGGTCACCTCCACACTGAAACTAGATAGCTGGGTAGGATGTTAGTGGGGGATTCTCATGGCCATTAGTTAATATTAAGAGTTTCAGTGGGCAGGATGCTTGTTAGCATGATAGCTGGAGGAACCCAGTGGAATAGATAAAACTACACAGCAAATGATAGTATTGTTTTCCAGGGGTGTTTGGCTGGGATAGTAAATGAAAACAAATACTGGCTGGTGAAGGTGATTGTTCGTAACCTTGTTGCCCTGTAACCTCTTAGCTTCTCAGCAGAGAGAAAAATTGCACTGTTAGCCTTTAGGACTTGGACCAGATTACAGCTGCTGCTGAGTGGTTACCGTGGGTAGTTTCCCTTTATGTGGGCAAATTCTATGTGTTTTGACTTATACACTGATCCATAGGAAAATGTGTAGGATGGGGAATGGTGATTGTGTTTGTGTGTGGTTGTACTCGGAAAACACCTCAGAGTAGGGATTTATTATAGGTAGCCCAAGATGCATTCTTTAAAAAGTGATTGTTCTGAGATGCCACACCATCACTCAGGGTTGAGTTTAAATGCCCTACATATATCAGTAAGGTTAGTGGCTTGTTTATTTATGCTTATTCCATTATTTGTGCTGATCCCTAGCCCCTAGCAAAGTATTTGGTATATAGGAAGTGCTTTATAAATACTTGTTGAGTGAGTGATTGATTAGGGCATCATAATATATAATACAAAATAGTGTAGAATAGTTGATATATAACAGGCCTTGAAGTTAGGAAGACCTGGGTTTAATTCCCACCCAAGTCTCATACTGCCTGTGTGACCCTGAGTATGTTACTTACCTTATAAGTGATTGTGGCAACTCTTTGAAATTTTAATTTGCAGAGAAAGTATCCATCTACATTGGTAAAGGAAGTTCCTCATAGAAAACTCCTCGCATTTCTTAAATAGACTTGCTGTATATACACACACACACACATATATATATCTATATATATACACACACACATATATCTATATATGTATATATCTGCATACATGTCTATGTACATATATGCACATTATCACACAAACACAAATAACATGCTTATTTGTTATGTAGCTTCCTGATGGGCAGAGACTGTTTAAGTTTTGTCTGTATTTCCCATATCTAGTATAGTGCCTTGTACGTTATAGGCTCTTGCTAAATGTTGAACTGAATTGAATCTGATATAATATTCTTATTTAATATTTTATTTTTCCCAATTACATGTACAAACAATTTTAACATTCTTTTTTCCTTCAAATTTTGAGTTCCAAATTCTCTCTTTCCCTCCCCTTCCTCTCCATTGAGAAGGCAAGTGATTTGACATAGGTTATACATATATAGTCATGCAAAAGACATTAGCATGTGTCATTCTGTGAAAGAAAACATAGTAAAAAAATAAAGAAAGTAAAGAAAAATATCTTTGATCTGCACTTAGGCTCTACCAGTTCTTTCTCTGGCAATGGATAGCACCTTTCATCACAAGACTTATAGAATTGTCTTGGATCAACGTATTACTGAGAATAGCTAAGTTATTCATAGCAGATCATTATACAACATTGCCGTTACTGTGTACAATGTTCTCCTGGTTCTGCTCATTTAATTTTGCATCAGTTCATGTAAGTCTTTCCAGGTTTTTCTAAGAGCATTTTGCTCATTGCTTCTTAAAGCACAACAGTATTTCATCACAATCACATAGAATAACTTGTTCAGCCATTCTCCAATTGATGGACATCCTCTCAATTTCCAATTCTTTGCCACCACTGAAAGAGCTGCTATAAATATATTTGTACATAGATCCTTTTCCTTTGTTTTCATCTCTGGGATAAAGACCTAGTAATGGTATTTTTGGTTAAAGGGTAGTTTTATAATCCTTTGGGCATGGTTCCAAATTGCTCTCCAAAATGGTTGAATCAGTATACAACTTCACCAATAGTAAGTACATTAGTGTTTTAATTTTCATACATCCCCTCCAACATTTATCATTTTTCTTTTCTGTCATATTAACCAATGTGACAAGTGTGAAGCAGTAGCTCAGAGTTGTTTTAATTTGCATGCCTTTCATCAATAGTGATTTAGAGTATTTTTTCATATGACTATAGATAACTGATTACTTTGTCTGAAAACTGCTTGTTTATATCATTTAACCATTTATCAACTGAGGAATGGATCTTATTTCTGTAAATTTGACTCAGTTTTGAGAAATAAAGTCTATCAGAGAAACTCACTATAAAAATTCTTTTTCATAGTAATGATTGCCAACTATGTACTTCCTTCCATCCCATTGCCCCCTTGTTTATCCTATTTTCTCTCTCCGTTTACCCTGTCCGTTCTCAAAAGTGTTTTGCTTCTAACTTTTATCTCCCTCAAACTTTCCTCTCTTCTATCAGCTCTCTGCTTCCCTTCTCTTATCTCCTTCCTTTCCTACTTTTCTGTATGGTAAGATAGATTTCTGCACTCAACTGAGTGTATTCCCTCTTTGAGTCAATTCTGGTGAGAGTAAGGTTCATGTGCTCCCTTCTCTACTTCCCCCATAAAATCTCTTTCAGACTCCTTTTATGTCAGATAATTTCTCCTATTCTACCTCTCCCTTTCCCCTTCTCCCAGTGCATTCTTCTTTCTCATCCATTAATTTATAATCATGCTATTACATTCAACTCATACCTCTGTTTTCTGTCTATGTATATTCCTTCTAACTGCCCTAATAAGAAAGTTTTTAGGCATTATAAGTATCATTTTCCCATGTAGGAGTATAAATAATTTAACATTCTCAAATCCCTTGTGATCTCTGTTTCTTGTTTATCTTTTTATGTTTCCTCTGCATCTTGTACTTGAAAGTCAAATTTTCTATTCAGCTCTGGTCTTTTCATCAGGAAAGCTTGAAAGTCCTCTATTTTATTGAATATCAATTTTTATCCCTGAAAGATTATCCTCAGTTTTGCTGGGTAGGTGATTCTCAGTTGTAATCCTAGCTCTTTTGCCATCTGTAATATCATATTCCAAGCCCTCCAATCCTTTAATGTAGAAGCTACTAAATCTTATGTTATCCTGACCGTGGCTCCATGATATTTGAATTATTTCTTTGTTGGCTACTTGCAGTATTTTCTCTTTGGTCTGGGAGGTCTGGAATTTGGCTATAATACTCCTGGGAGTTTTCATTCTGGGATCTATTTCAAGAGATGATTGATGTATTCTTTCAATTTCTATTACCCTCCAGTTCTATAATATTGGGGCAGTTTTCCTTGATAATTTCTTGAAAGATGATATCTAGGCTCTTTTTTTGATCATGACTTTCAGGTAGTCCAATAATTCTTAATTTATCGCTCCTGGATCTATTTTCCATGTCATTTGTTTTTCCAATGAGATTTTACATTGTCTTCTATTTTTTTCATTCTTTTGATTTTATTTGTTTCTTGATGTTTCATAAAGTCATTAGCTTCCACTTGCCCAATTCTAACTTTTAATGAATTATTTTCTTCAGTGAGCTTTTGTATTTCCTTTTCCATTTGGCCAGTTTCTACTTTTTAAGTAGAATTTTTCTTCAGTGAATTTTTATTTATCTTCCTTCATTTGGCCAGTTCTGTTTTTCAAAGCATTCTTCTCTTCATTGGATTTTTGTGCCTCTTTTGCCATTTGGCCTATTCTGTTTTTTAAGGTGTTATTTTCTTTAGTGTTTTTTTTGTGTGTCTCCTTTACTAAGCTGTTGACTATTTTTTCATTATTTTCTTGCATCTTATTTCCCAATTTTTCCTCTACATCTCTTACTTGATTTTTAAAATCCTTTTTCAGCTCTTCCATGGCTTGAGGTCAACTCATATTTTTCTTTGAGGCTTTGGATGCTGGAATTTTGACTTTGTTGTCTTCTTCTGAGTGTGTGTTTTGATCTTCCTTGTCACCATAGTAACTTTCTATGGTCAGAATATTTTTCTGTTGTTTGTTCATTTTTCCAGCCTATTTCTTGACTTTTAACTCTATGCTAAAGTGGAGGGGGCATTGTCCCAAACTTCAGGGTGTTTTTTCTGCAGCAGTTTTCAGAGGTAATTCTGGGGATCTGGAAGTTTTGGCTCTTCCAAGGTGGTATGATCTAGGACAGATGTATTTACTACTCTTCTGTACTATTCACTAGTTTGTGAGTGACTACAAGCACTCTTTCCAACCCTGGTACTGTGACCAGGGTCCCTGTTCCACTGAGACCCCAAGCTCTGCTGTGCTGGTGCTCCTTTCATATTGGGATTAAGACTCAGGACTGTGACCCAGATCCAAGTATAGGCAATGCAACAGAATCTCCTTCTAACCCATTGTCCAATCCCCTTACCATCTGTGAGTTGAGAGCTCTGGAAACTGCCACTGCTATGGCTGATTCAATCACCCCAAGGCTTGCTCCTGGTTTGCTGGGGTCTAGTCTGCCCTGGCACAGCCTTTGCTGGATTGCTCCTCTCTCAGCCTGGTGCCATAGACCTTTCCTGCCGATCTTCTAAGTTGTCTTGGGCTGGAAAATTGTTTCACTCTGTCTTTTTGTGAGTTCCGCCACTCTTGAATTTGTTTAGAGTCATTATTTAAAGATATTTGGAGGGGTTTGGGGGAGAGCTTAGGTGAGTCCCTGCCTTTATTCAGCCATCTTTGTTCCACCCATAGCTGCTCTTCTGGATATACTATTCAAAAGATGATTTAAGCGCAGAAAAATGACATAGGGACTATTATTGAGGAAATATGTAATTCTAAAAGAAGATGAGAGAAAGTGAAGGATAATAGATATTCCATTTGTACCCTCAACATGTAAAAAGACCTTGAGGAAGGCCTGCATAATGTTGGCTGATTCTTTGATTCGACCTTCACAGCATCTTTTATCCATCCTTTTCTCTCCACAGATGTGCGGATTGGCTCAGGACTTTATCAAATCTTGCTTAGACTATTGCAATAGCCTCCTAATTGGTTTTCCTGCTTCCAGTTTTTCCTCTTTCCAACCCATTTTCCATGCAGTTATTAAACTGATATTCCAAGAGCATAATTTCTTATGTTTGTTATACTAGCCTGCTCAAAAAACCCTAGTGATTCTCATTTTGCTTGTAGGATAAAATATACATTCATAGCCCTTCCTAATCTGGCTATAGCTTTCGTCTCTAGGTTTATAGGATATTATTCTGCATGGCATATAGTAAGTGCTTACTAAATGCTTTTCAATCAATCAATTTATTGATTAAGTTCTCCATTGCTCTGTGCACTTTGTATTCTAGCCAATTTGTTGTTCCTTATACATGATATTCCATATTGCATCTTCCATCTCCATGTCTTTGCTCATTGGCACAGTGGATAGAACAACGAGTCAGAAAGGCTTTGGTTCAAGTGTAGCCTCAGATACTTACTAAGCACTTAGCACAGTGCCTGGCACAGAGTAGGTGCTTTATATATGCTAGTTGTTGTTAGGCTGCAATTCCCTCTTTTCTCACCTCTGCCTCATAGGTTCCCTAGTTTCCTTCAAGACTCAGCTCAAAGGCCACCTGATCTATTCCTGACCTATTCTGACTCCTCTCCCTTCCCCACAGTGGTTAAAGTTCTCTCTTTCCTGGAAATTACTTATGTGAACCCCTCCCTTCCACCTACCTCCAGTAGAATATACACTCTTTGGGGGCAGGGATTTTTTGTTTGTTTGTTTGTTTGTTTGTTTGTTTTATATCTCCAACACTCAGCATTTTGCCTAGTACATAGTGGGGTCTTAATAAAGGCTTATTGAATGAATAAATTATGCAATAATATGGATAAGAATCACTCAGAATTGATAGGCAGAAAATGGGTCATAATTTATGACAGTGAAGGTATGCTTATATTAGTTAGGTTGTGGACACTTTGACATATTGAGTATTGAAACATATGCAGTTCTATATTGTGAATATATAATATCTATGACTGTGAATTAGGTATATAAAGGAGGGATATGAGATAGCTGCATAGTTGGTAAAAGTATCTGCAGAGGAGAAATCACAAATCATTAAATATTAAAATATAAGATAACATGAATGAATCTACAAGGTAGATTCATAGCATATCATATTCTATATATACATGCTTATGTGCTTATGTAATATAATTTGCATTAGGAAAGGGTCATTAGTTTTTGAAATTTGGGGAATTTTCTACGTTCTTATATTCTTTCCCCACTGAAAGATTTTCCTTCACGGAGTGTTGCATAACTGAGTATAATAGTTTCTTTAATTATCTTGGTAGAATTATCTTCCTGGTGTCAATGACCTTGTCCCATAAGATAAACACACAAGCAAAATCCCACACAGAAACAACAGGGCTGTATTTGTTTGTTCAAAGGCAATCTCCTCATTTTTGGAATATCACAGGCCATCCTCAAATTTGCCTTTCACATAAGCAGCAGATATCTGTGTTGACCCTGTCTACTTCAGTGGTATCCAGGAGACAGAGAGAGCCCCTGCCCGATAGTGCAGTTGCTGCAACCAGTAAGAGTTGCAGTGCAGGGGTGGGTGGGGAGCAGAAAGCCCTACATGATAGTAAGGATAGGAAAGGGGCGGAGGAGAGGTCATGAGCCATGGGTCTGCTGGGATTCAAGGAATGTAAAAATCAGGATGAGGTCACTTTTTTTTTCTTTAGGGAAGTAATACAAACCAAGCATAGGGGAATTAAATTTCTGACCAAATGACAAAGTAGCTTCTCTGTTTCTACTGGGACCTCTAGTGGTGAGCCTAATGGAATAAATCAAAACATTATTGCCTAAGGTACAAAAGATTTATTTAATTTTCAGGAACAGAGATATATTAAATTGGAAGGATAAATAAAACATGACTTATTAATGTGAACAGAAATGTTACTGATTGAAAGGAATAAAACAAAATATCTAGAGAAAAGGACACCAGGGGAATGTCTTGGATTACAACCCGTGATAAGGTATGTTGTTAGCAGTCTCAATGCTGATCAAGCAGAGACAACATCTTGAGACCCACAGAAGGAACCTTACATTAGAGTGGTGCTGTTTGAGCTTTTCAAAGTGCTTTCGTGCTTATTCTTCATCTTATTTTATCTTCAAAATGACTCTGAAATATAGAGGGCCACAGGTCTTCCACATCTTTTATTATTGTTGAAGTGAGATACCTTGGCTCTAGAGATACTGGCTCTGGAGTCAGAAGACTCTCACCACTGACACTACCAGCTCTGCGACCCCGGGCAAGTCATTAAACCTCCCTGAGATTCAATTTCCTCATTTACAAAATGAACCTGTTGTACTATGTGGCCTCTGAGGTCCCTTCTAGCTCCAGAAATTCTGTAAAGTTGAGATATAATTGAGTTGCAGAAGAGGCTGAGTTAGACTCACTAAAGAAGAGCTGAGTTCAAATCTGACCTTAGATATTTACCAGCTGTGTGACTCTAGACAAGTCACTTAATTTGGGTTTGCCTTAGTTTCCTCATCTGTAAAGTTGTGTGAGGTAGATACTATAGCAATTATTTCCATTTTACAGATGAAGAAACTAAGACTCCTAGAGGTTAAGTGACTTGTCTAGGGTCACACAGCTAGGAAATGTTAGAAGTAGAATTTAAGCCCAGTCATCCTTAACTCCAAGTTCATCATTCCATCTAGTATGCTAGGCTATCTCTCTGTTATTATTAATTATTAGTAACATCAATTGCTATTAACTATCATTTATTAATTATTAATATTTAAATAAGGGAAGGAAGAAAATAAGTATTCATTTACTACCTACTATGTGCCAAGCACCATGCTAAGTGTGTTATAAATAGTATCTCATTTGATCCTCACAACACCCCTGTGATACAGGTGCTGTTAAAGGTTCAGTAACTTGCCCAGGATCACACAGCTAGTAAGTATCAAGTGTTTGGTCTGAGGCCGGATTTGAACTCAGGTCCTCCTGATTTCAGGGCCAGTGCACTATCCACTGCACCACCAAGCTGCCCCCTTTGATCTAGTCTTAAAGGAAGCCAAGGTCTGCAAGAGGCAAAGGTAAAACGAGAAAACATTCCATGGATGAATACAGAGTTGGGAGATGGAGTTAAGAGTGTGAAGAATACTGAGTTAGACTCTATGATTAGATTGTAGGACATATGGAGTAAGAAGACTGAAAGGGACCAGGTTGTGAAGAGATTTAAATGCTCAAGCAGAAATATTTATGTTTGATCGTGGAGGAAACTGGGAGCCACTACAGTTCATTGTGACTAGAATTCAGAGTGACATGGTCAAACCTGAGCTTTGGAAAAAAATCACTGGCAGCTGTGTGGAGAATTGATTGGTGTAAGGAGAGACTTGGGGCAGGGCTATCAATTAGGTGGCTATTTCAGTAATCTGGATGAGAAGTGACGAGGGCTTGAACTCAGGCAAGTGGCTGCATGAATGGAGACAAGGGAATTGTATCAGAGAGATGCTGTAGTGAGAGAAATGAAAAGATCTGGCAACTAATTGTATATGTGGAATGGGTGAGAGTGAGGAATAGAGGATGACAGTCAGGTTTTGAACCTGAGTCACAGGAAGGATGGTGGTGCACTCAACAAAAATGGGACAGTTTGACAAAGTCGTTTATTTTTTTTGGGGGTGGTGATAGTGGTGAATAATTCAGTTTTAGATATGCTGAGTTTAAGATGCCCGCAGTGCATCCAGTTTAAAATATTCAACAAGCAGTAGATAACACTGAACTGGAACTCAGGAGAGAGATTGGGGCTGGACAAATATGTCCTGGAATCATCTACATGTAGATAATATTGAATCTATGGGAGCGTATGAGATCACCAAGTAAGAGAGGATAGAGAGAAAAGAGACAAGAGTTCAGGACAGAGGCTTGGGCAGACGCACCTTTTTCTTATTTTCTTCATCTGTGAAATGAGTATAATAATGGCACTACCTCCCAGGGTTGTTGTCTAAACTCTCTTATCCCCCAGCCCCAGCCTGCCACATTCATCTCTGTGTGTATGTGTGTGTGTGTGTGTTATGGTACTAGATGTGGGACCTCTGAATAAGGTAGACAGCAATTCAGTTAGCATGTTTGAGTTTCCTGAGGTGTCTACGTGCAATCCACGACCAGGTCCCAGGTATTTCATAACCAGTACATAATGTATAGTAATTTGTTTAAAAGTGGGGGGGATGTGCACATAATATAGCAGCATCCTTATTCAGCCCAAGATCTTTGTATCACATCATCAGACCATGGGTTTCCACCATCATAAAGATAACTGTTTCTTTTGGGAGAAACCCTAGTGATGAGTAGCTGTACACAGCTGAAACCATTTCAGAAGAGCAAGGGAATTGGGGTTATTTTCAACTACTATGGCTCAAAAGAAGAATAATGCAACAATATCAAGCATTTATATAGTGCTTTAAGGTTTGCAAATTAATTAACAAACATTACTTCATTTTATCCTCATAGGTAGATGCTATGATTATCCCCTTTTTACAAATGAGGAAACTGAGTCAGGCAGTTTTAGTGGCTTGCCGAGGGTCATATGGCTTGTAGGTATCTGAGGTGGCATTTTTTTTTTGAGGCAATTGGGGTTAAGTAACTTGCCCAGCTAGTAAGTATCTGAAGCTGGATTTAAACTCATGTCCTAACTCCAGGGCCAGTGCTCTATCTACCACACCACGTAGCTGTCCCTTGAGGTAGGATTTATATCTGATCTTCCTGGGTCCAGCCCCAGTACTCCATTTACTAGCTGATTACATTCTAATTGAACTAGGAAATAATATAATTTAATCCTCTTGCTTTGCAAGGGAGAAAACTGAGGCTTGCCCAAGGTCACAGAGCTAGTTGTGGAAGATCTGAAACTAGAACTCATGTCTGTTAATTCCTAATTTTGCGACCTCTCCGGAACATCGAGGCATTCTTCTAGGAGATGTGAGAGAGATCCTGAAAGGGCCAGCTAGGTGGTATTATGGCTAGAGGGTTGGGCTTAGAGTGAGGAAAACCTGAACTCAAATTTGTCCTCAGATGCTCACTAGCTGTGTGACTTAGTGCAAGTCACTTAATCTCTGTCCTCCTCAGTTTCCTCAACTGTAAAATGGGATAATTATAATAACACCTACCTCCCAAGGGTGGTGTCAGGGTCAAATGAGACAATATTTGTAAAGCGCTTAGCATCAATCCTGGCACATAGTAGGTACTATATAAATGCTAATTATTATTTGAAAAACTCCTTACCCTTGCATCTGAGTTACTGAAGAAACTGACACCAGCCTGTTTTTTTTTTTTTTTCCAGTTTCATCTCACATTACTCTACTTCACTGTCCAGCTAAGCCGGATGAGTCGCAATTCCCTAACACATCAGTTTCTAACTGGCCTCCTGTCACTGATTGAACTGAGCCTAAGGAGGAGATTCATTAGCATGAGTCAAGATGAACTAGTCTTGGGTCCACACTGTCTAGCCTCACAACTAAGCAGATTTAGCTGAGCAAGAAACGGGCACAGCTACCATGCTGCCATTAGAAAAGATGAATATTTCTGTCTGATTCATTGTTTGAAGAAAACCATAAGTCATCAAGGTTACATGCTTCCTCTCTGTGGCACTTTTTCTGACTTGGCCCTGTGTCTACACACCCACAAATCGGGCTTTGACCTTTTCCTCTTATGTTCGATGATCAGACATTTGGACTGGTTTTATTTGCCAATGACTACCTTGACCTTGGCCTGGTTTTCTATTTATCTGGTCAAATCTGGATTAGATCACACCTTTCACTTCTGTGTCCCCTCCCTACCTTCCTACCTCCCTACCTAAGAGACTCTTGTACAACTTTTCATTTTATGATGCTATTTTCTCCTTGCTTAATGTCATTACTTGTTGGTACAGGGATAGGGTGTTAGCTCTCCATTTCCTCACTGCTATGACTTCCTATAGGAGGCAGGGACCTTTTAAATATATGTGTAAAGCATTAACAACAAATAGGTCTTCCAAGCAACTGGATTCTCAGTCAGGGCAACCAGATTCAAATCTCATCTCTGACATTTACTAGCTTTATTATCGTGGGCAAGTCATGTAAACTCTCAGAGTCTCTCCTTTATAAAATGGGGGAAGCAATACTTGTATTACCCACTTCAATGGAGGTATTTGCGGAGAACTTTGCAAGCTTTAAAAAGCACATAAATATGAGTTATTATTCCTCATCTTTCAATAGTGACTTGCCTGTGAGAAAAGATGGACTGAGATGTCATCAAGAGCATATATGATCAGGAAAGGAGATGGCCTGGTCCTGAAGCAAGAGACAACCTAAGACTACATTAGTAATCACAAATGTTAAGACTGAGAGGAAGGTCTTAGTATTTGAGAATATGGTTCCTAGAGGACATGTGGGAGAATATGAATGTGTTCTAGGTTTATAGTCCAGAAGACCTGAGTTCAAGTCTGTCCTCAAATACTTATTAGCTGTGAGACCCTGGGCAAGTCACTTGTCTTGGTTTCCTCATCTGTAAAATCAGAATGATAAAGGAACCTCCTTGTTGTGAGGATCAAATGAGACAATATTCACAAGGCACTTTGCAAATCTTAATACATAAGCTACATAAATGCTAGCTATTAGCATATTAAGGTAGTAGAGATGGTGACTGTGGGAACTGACATTTCTATAGTACTTTAAGGTTTTCAAGGCATTTTACATACAGTATCACATTTTATCCTTATAACATCTTCATGAAGTAAATACCTTATGGGTATTCTTATCCCCATTTTACAGATGAAGAAACGGTTTCAGAGAAATTAAAGAGTGATATCTCCTTAGTGGATTGTAAGCCATTTGAGGGAAAGGATTATTTTGTTATTGCTCTTTTTAAAAGACTGGTTCTCCTCATCTCTCCCAAGCTGTAAGTGCAAGTGTTACTGTTAGGGGCATCTTTGGACCTGCCCCATTGCCACTATGCTCCAGCTCTCTCCTTAGGCATCCTGGTTCCCCCTTCCCCTTTCTGGAGCTCACCA
Organism: Vombatus ursinus; assembly: GCF_900497805.2. Taxonomy (NCBI): domain Eukaryota; kingdom Metazoa; phylum Chordata; class Mammalia; order Diprotodontia; family Vombatidae; genus Vombatus; species Vombatus ursinus. The sequence continues at coordinate 1,876,973 of NW_020953958.1, forward strand.
TATTAATGCCAAACAGTGCAGACATACAGTGAATGTAGCTCATTGCAGTTCAGAGCTCCTGAGCTCAAGCTCTAATTTCAGCCTCGCTGGTAGCTGAAATTATGGGCAGGTGTTACTATGCCCAGTTCATTTATTTATATATTTTTTCTTTACAACCCCTGTGCCCATCAGTGTGCCTTGTCACTGCTGAATAAATGAAAAATAGATTTGGGCATGTAGAAAATAAAGAAGGAATTGGTTAGTAGTGATTCCAGTCTCCACGGGTATAGTTATTGCCATTCTGAGACAAATTGCCTCTGTCCAGTGAAGTACCCTTCACAGAGGTTGGAGACCTTGCCACTGATACTAGCGATATTGTTCCTTATCCAGATAAATACACCTGTTAATTACTCTCTGCTTAGAGATCTTACAATCTGACACCAATCTATCTTTGCAGCCTGATTGGACATTATTCCCACTCCTCCTCTTTGATCCAGTCAAAATGGCTCATGAGTCTTCATTTCCTGTCTTGGTCTTTGCATTGGCTGTTCCCCATGCCTGGAATGCACTCTTTCCTTACTTCTCTCTTATAGAATCCTCTTCTTCCTTCAAGACACAGCTCAAGCACCACCTTCCAGACAAAGCCTTTCCTGATCCTTTTAACATGTAGCTCCCTCACAAAGTTCCTTATTTTCCCAACTTGACTCATTTTTCAGATTTCTGTACCTTCTGACTATCTGCTATCTTACCCTGGAGAAACCTTGCCCTGAGGTCCACTCTCTTGATTGATGGCTTTCTATCTTAGACCACCATTTCTTTGGGGGTCCCAGACATGCTTACTTTACTCTAACAAGATTTATTTTCCAGACTTCTCTGCCTCCTCATCAGCCACCTTGCCTTGTTCCTATAACCAACTTTCTTTGCCCCCCCCCCCATGTATCATTCCCCATTAGAATGTAACCTCCTGAAGGGCAAGGATTATCTTGTTTGCTTCCATTTTATTCCTAGCATTTAGCACAATTCTTGGCACCATAGGTAAATGTGTAACAAATGTTATCTCTCTCTCTCTCTCTCTCTCTCTCTCTCACTCCTTCTCCTTCTCCTCCTCTCCCCCTTTTCAATTTATCCATCGGCTATTTTTATTTGTACTTATTCTCTTTTTGTTCATTCTGTATGTACTTAAATGTTTATTTAATAACTTTTCTATTAGAGGGTTAGCTCCTTGTGAGTTAGGATTATTCCTTTTTTTTTGTCTTTGTATTTCCACTGTCTTGCTCTTAGTAAATGTCTATTGATTGTTTGTTGCAGTTTTTGACACAGAGTATGCATTTGATCATTCCTCCAACTGGACTGTCACTCACAGGTAGCTATTTCCCATGTGAGAAATACAGGCAGGTTTTGTGTCCCATTAGGAGAAAGGCCAAGTATGTGCTGGTAATGAGGCACACCTCCAGGCTTAAGGAAAGACAATTCCACCTGTGGCAGGTAAGATGCGGGTACATAGGATGAGAGCAAACATAAACTGAAAATCCAAGACAGGTCATCACCAGGATGTCTGGACAGCCCAAGATCAATGGGACTGAGATTAATGGCAAGACCTATTGTTGGAGTAGGGATTCAGGGCTAAGTAGCCTGAAACAGATAAGAAAGAAAAAAATGCAGAGAATGTTAGGGAATCTTAATTAATCCCTAGAGCTTCACTCTTTTTTAACTGTAGCTTCTTTCATGGCCCATCTTTGCCTGACACTGACACACATACTTGTGTGGTCATGCATAGGGCCCTGACTCAACCATCCTGGGCAGGCCATGAGATTGAACATCAGTGCCTGGGAGCTATCCACAGTTGAACTTTATTTGGCCATTAAGTGCTATTTGTGCCTTCCCCCCTGGCTGGCTAGCATCACATGCCTGAATTTAAAACACTACAAGGACACATTACATTGAATGTGACAAATTGTTATTTGAACAGTTTGTTCAAGCTTAGACCTTATTGAGCACACACTTTCTTTGAACACTAACCTGACCTCACACTGAGTTTCCTGCTCACCTCTTGTATCTCACAGGTGCCTTATTGCCAAACTACTCTTCTAGTTCCTGTACATGCCTCTTGCTGCGGGCTTTTATTGACTTTGTATTTCCTGCTCACTACTCTGACCCACCACTTTTGTATGATATGCTTCTCGCTTATCACAAAATCACAGAAACTAAGAGTTGGAAGGAACCTCAGAGCCCATCCAATCCAACAGGTATCACCTCTACAGCCTTTGGACAAGGTCATTCAGACCTCCAGGGATGGGGTCTTTTGGCCCTTCGTGGAATGAGACTTTATGACTGGAAAGTGTCTCTGCCCAGCCTTTCTGATGCTTTTCCAGGGACTTAAAGAGCACCTGTACTATAAGTTGCCAAGCAGGTGGTTGAGGATACTGATGCATTGGTAGAGGGGTTCCCCATACTCGTGAAAGCACAGGTCCAATCCCATGTCCATGCTGGTCACTCAGTCAAGAGACATTTAAGCTCTTACCATGTGCCAAGAACTGAGGATACAAATACAAGCAAAAAGAAAGACAGTTTCTGTCCTAGAAGGAAACACATAAAAGAAAAAATGAAAAATGAGAAGGGGAAAAAGTAGGTATTGGGGAGAGGGCTTGGTGGCTGAGTTTGAAGAATGAGGGAAGATGGACTGAGTCCTTCCTTAAAATGGGGGTTCTTGGAAGAATTTGTCAATGGGAGAAGGGACCTACATAAGTTAGTGCCATGGGGGATTCAAATCCCCAGCTTCTGGGTAGTCTTTCTTTGAATCCAAGCCCTTGGTGTGCCCTATCAGAAATATCATACAGACTGAGGGATCTCATCATATGATTGCTGATTTACTAGCTATGGTAGCTGAAGAGAATTTAGGGCATTTCAGAAACCCTGATATTTTAATAGACACTGATTTTACTTGGGTAAACATTTTCATACATAATTTTTTATCCTGCTAACTTTGGTCACTCTTCCTATTTCCACACACACACAAAGAGAATATATATATATACACACACACACACACACACAGACACACGCATGTATATAAGTATACATATACATATATATGTTTGGGTGTATATGCCCACATATACATACACATACAAAACACATGCACACACACACACACATATATATATACACACACACACACATATGTATGTATACTTACCCCACACCCCTATATGCATTAGTGGTGTGTGTGTGAATGTGTGTGTGTGTACACATACACATATATGGAATAAACACATATAACATTTACCATGTGCCAAGTGCTTTACAAACATTATCTCATTTGATCCAAACAAAAACCCTGAGAGATAGGTGCTGTTATTACCTCCATTTTATAGTTAAGAAAGCTGAGGCAAACCAAGCTTAAGTGATTTGTCCAGGGTCACACAGCTAGTAACTGTCTGAGGCTGGATATGAACTCAGGTCTTCCTGACCTCAGGCCTAATGCTCTATCCATCATGCCACTTAGCTTCCTATATTATATATGTGTGTGTGTATACACATATATATGTGTATGTGTATTTATATACATGCACACATAAAATTTGATATATACTTGTGTTAACTCCCAGACAGCTTTGTAATTTAAAGCTCACTTATTGGCTAAACAGAGTTTATAGTCAATGGAACTAGATTTATACTGCTTTGAAAGTTGTGAGCTACTCATCACTGAAGGTGCTAAAGCAGAGGTTGGATAACCACTTATTGGGAATATCACAGAAGGGACTTTATGCATGAGGCTGAGGAATTGGATTAAATAGCCTTTCAATTCCCTTTGAACCGCAATCTGCTTTGACTATGACATTCCATGGTACCACTTTTATGTCCAAGAGGAATAATATTTTAATCTGATATCTTTTAATTATCACTCATCATCACTATGATAATTAGTTAGTACTTTTAGAATAGGATATTCCACAATCTGTCTTAATCAAGACCAAATCCCATTCCTAGCCATATGCTACTGACCAGCCACAGGTCAAACTGGTTCCAAAAAAAATATTTCTTTTGGTAACTGAAACTGCCTGGGAATGTTACCCTACAGTTAATTTTTTACAAATTGTCAGGGTCATTAGTGATTCCCAGGTTGTGGCTCAAAACCATTTCCTGTATACCCAAACAGAGCAAATTATAGGGGGCAAGAATGATGTCATCCTTTTTGGAGAAAGAATTCTTAATTTCCCTCAAATGGAACAAGCTGCTATTATCCTTGATTTACCAGTGGGAAAATGGAAGAGGAGGTTTATGCCTTGTCCAAAGCAATTGTCTAGGATTAGCAATCCCGAATTCCTGATGGCTTCCTCAGGGTACAGATTCCTTGTTCTGCTGGCCTATCCTTCATACAGTGAGGGCCAAGTCAGACAAGATATAATTAGGAATATTTTTCCCATGCCTTCCTTCCTGTCTCACTCCTTTCTCCTACTGTGTGGCATCTAGACCCTGAGGCTCATGCCAACTTTCTCAGCTGCTGTCTTAAGTGTCTCTAGACAATTCTGCAGTCACTGTGGTTTGGTTGAAAAAACCTGTCCTGGGAGTTGAAAGACCTGAGTGTCAATTCCTGCCACCCTGCCCAAGGTGTGCCCTTGGTAAAAGATGGAAAGTGAGGGATCAATGAAAGCAGCAGTATTGACACTTGCCTGGTGTAGAACCATGCACAGCACTCACTTCCTGGAGCAGCATGTGCACCTGTTCTCTGCCTTGCTTCTCTGGTGTCTGCCACACTCCTGCTGTTGTTGCCAACAGATGTATCATCGTGAATCCTTCCTTGTTCACTCTGGCTGAATCCAGTGAGGGACCTGAAAATTAGAGTGTATTATCATCAGACTTAAATTTGAAAGGGATGTTAGAGATCATGCTGTGCAGGCATCTTCTTTTACAGATAGGAAAACTTAGGCCAATAGAGGACAAATGACCTGGCCAAAGTCACACAGGTTGTAAATAGTAAAGACTGGTTTTGAAGTCAGGTTCTCTTGACTCCATATGCAGAATAGGGGTAATGGTATTGCAAAGAATATTGGACTGGATTCACAAGATTTGTGTTTTAGTCTTTACTCTGCTATTGATTTGCTGTTCAATCTATTTAATCTTTCTTTTCCCAAGTTGTTTCATCTGTAATGTGGGGGTGATGATGATGGCAATGATGATGATGATGATGATGATGGTGATGATGATGATGATGATGATGATGATGATAACTTGCCTACCTAAAGGCTGGGATATGAAAAATCCTTTCCAGCACTAAAATCTATTCTAATAAGGATATTTTTTCAGTCCTTATAGCTTAGAACACATTCTTGAACAAAGTCTGCTATAGAGGAAATGATTCAGGAAGAAAATGTTTTTTATGCCTCTTTAAAATCAGTCAGCAGCATATTGGCAGCCTTTTAATCAAAGAAACATATAGGATGTTATGGAATGGATGTCTGGTGGGTGGATGAAAGAGGAATACTTCTGTCATTGTCTGAAATATTGACCTTACATACCCAGGTGCTCATTTTTTTATTTCATGGCTCTTAGAGGCAGCTAGGTGGTATTGTAGATAAAATAATGGACCTGAAGTCAGGAAAACCCGAATTAACAAAAAACAAAACAAACAAACAAACAAAAAAACTTCTTTAGACAATACTAGTTGTATTACTCTTAAAAAGTCACTTGACTTCTCTACTTTAGTTTCCTCATCTGTAAAATGGGGATAATAAAACTACATACATCTCAGGATATTGTGAGGGTCAAATGAAGGGCCAGACATAAAGGAATTAGGTATACTTTGAGATCAATTTACTTTTTCTCTCTAGTTTATTTGCTCTACCTAAGTGAAAGCTGGGAATATTAGTACTCCCGAAAGAGCTCACTGATCTCACTAATCAAGGTTATCTTCTCCCTGCAAGTCACATCAGTATATGATAACCCTCAGAATATAGGTTTTAGCTCCTCTTATATTCCCTAAAGCTCACAAGGCATCAAATATAGAATGGGTTTCATTTATGTAATAAAGATCACAGAAGGGACTCATACCTAAGTCCACAGCAGTCAAGATAGCTCTCCATTTTTTAATAGACCTCCTCCTCCCACTGGGGACTTAGGACCTGGGGCTCTTTCCTCTTTGGAAGAGTGTTACAGTTTTTTCAGAATGAAGTAATCAGAGCCAACATACCTCTGGGCCATTGAATGTCTTTGGGCCATTAAACTTTTCTGTTCTTTCCCCCTCATTACCTCTCCTACACACACACACACACACACACACACACACACACACACACACACACACACACA
>NW_020953958.1:1883270-2067372 GCF_900497805.2 Vombatus ursinus
ACACACACACACACACACACACACACACACACACACACACACACACATACAAAGACTTGGGTGGCTGTAAGAACCTCTTTCTTCTTTTCCTACTCCACTGAGTCTCAAGTTTTGACTTCTCTCTAAGTTATGGAGAATCATTCCATGTTTTCCCTCCTACTCTGATCCTGAACAGAGTGCATCATACTTTCTCAGTATCTTTTCTGGTGACTTGGGTTTTTGAGGTTTTGGAGACTTTGGATTCTTTACTCCTTCCTGCTTTTTTTCCTCCCATACTTCCTATTCTTCAGGAACTGGGTCAGAATGTGCCAATTAGCTTATGATTACCTTTGGAAAGCATTGGAAACAGAGTGAGGGAGGAACAATTGCTTCTCATACAGAAATTGGGAAAACAAATGGTGAGGGGGCTAACTCTGAAATAATTTTGGAGATTCATATCTCTGCTTAATTCTTATCAATTAGCACTCAAAATGGAAAGAACTGCCTTGGGTTAAGGGCTTTGCTAATCTTAAATTGCTATAGAAATATTAACTATTAATTAATTGATTGGGAGATAGTAGGTTCCAGTTCTCTGAAATTTTTTTTTAGACAAGCACACTGACCACTTTTTAGAGAAGATGTAGAGGGTCTTCTTAGGTATGGGCTATACTAGAAGACTTGCAAGTTCCCTTCTGATTCTGAGATTTGTGGAAACCAGGTCTGTAAGAGTAATGAGTGTGTGTGTGTGTGTGTGTTTGTGTGTGTGTGTGTGTGTGTGTGTGATGCAATCCCCATGTGAGAGAGCTTGGAGAACCTGCTTCTGCAAAGGCATCATGTCATGTAATGGAAAGACCCTGCTCTCCAAATAGGGAAATGTGGACATTCTGTAGTTAGTCCTAACTACCTAAGGAGATGGACTATTGATCTGCTAAGTAGCAGAACTGGCATGAATTCCTAAGGCACTAGTCAGATTGGACTTTGTACTGTGTCTGGCCATTTTCCTGACTATCAGCTGTTCAGGTGAGAAAGACACTGCTGTAAGGGGAGGGAGAGACCTTGGTCCCTCCCCATTTGAAACTGATATGAAGCCTGTGAATACAAGTCTCTCTCTCTCTCTCTTTCTCTCTCTCTCTCCCTCCCCCTCTCTCTTCCTTTTTGCATTTGTTCTTCCCTGTTTTAGGTAAAGGAGATTGGATATGGCTATGACCTTGTGAGCTTTGAAAGGTCAGAAGAGCTTGAAGCACTAGAAGTATGGGAACTGGAATGTATAGATTTGCTGGAAGACAGACAGAGAGGAGTTAACTCCCAAGTGACCTGTCTGGCCCAGTCCAACTGTAGCCAAGATTCAAACTCATCCAATTATCACCATTTCTCATTTGGAAATGAACTTGGTAGCTCAAAGGCCTATGTAGAGACTTAAATTTGAGCCTATTCTTCCAAAGGACTGAGTTTGTGTAGAGGAGAATGTACTTCCAGGTATTGGGGTGGTGGGGTGGTGGTGGATATTTGTACTTCTGTTCTTGCTGTATCTTCAAAGTAAATATCCTTTTGTAAAGGCTTGGTGGTGCTGTTCAGTCTTGTCCAACTCTCTGTCATCCCATTTGAGATTTTCTTGGCAAAGATACTAGAGTGGTTTGCCATTTCCTTTTCCTATTCATTTTACAGATGAAGAAACTGAGGCAAGTAGTCATTAAGCGACTTGCCCAGGGTCACACATCTAGTAAGGGTCTGAGACCAGATTTGAACTCAGGAAGATGACTCCAGGTCCAGCACTCTATCCACTGTTCCACCTAGTTGTCTCTTGTAAAAGTTAGCCAACGTTAATTGGTTAAGTAGAATGGGGGTGCTAATCACTGGTGAGTAACTGGGAGAGACATCTTGGAATGGAGACTTAATAACATAAGAGACACCTCAAATGCCTCAGAGATACCCTTAGAATCTTGAGGGCATGATGTAGCAGGCTTCACACTGGAAGAGGAGTTCAGTATTCATTGCTATATGAATATGAAGTAGCAATGAAAGTTATCTCCTTGAGGGCTGGGGCTATTTGATTTTTGTCACAGTGCCTGGCATATAGCAGACACTCAATAAATGTTCATTGATTAATAGAGATATCAAAACTTAACAATATGCTGTATGACCAAAAGGATCGTAGGGAGTTTGAAAGGAGGGGCACTGCCAGTCCCCTGGGGGAGAAGAAAGGGGACTCATCTTCAAGGCAATTTTTGAAAAGGGGTCTTCAGTAAGAAATAGGGAGACAGGTGGAAAAGACAACATTGTTGGAGCTATTTGGAGAATGTTGTTAAGGTCTACCATCCTTTTACCTAATCTCTGAACATTTTGCTTTGTTATGTTTATTTACTTAATTTTTGTTTCCGGTTCTGTGATTACTTGACTTCAGACATTTAATAAATAGTTTCTTTGATCTTGTGGTGTCTTGAGTGATTTATCTAAGGCAGACAGATTGAGAGACTTTTCCTATACCTAAGGAAACTGGGGATAGAAGCTAGTAGCAGCTTTTGGTTAGAGAGAACCCCTGACCCTTCAGAGTAGAATCTGATCAAACTCTAGAAAAGATTATTAAGTAAGTAGGTAGATGGAAAAACTTAGGCACAGAAATGCAGGTTCCTAATTTGAGTCACAGTGCGTTGGAGTCAGAAGGAACCTCAGAGGATGTCTGCTCCAATCCATACCTCATGAACAATTAAAATGAGGGGAACCAACAATTTCTGGAAACCAATCTCTCTTATATTTGGACCATTCTAATTCTTAGGAAGATAGCCCTTAGATTGAGCCTCATCTATGTCTTTGCATTTGTCATCTTTTGCTCCTAGTTCTGTCTTCCAGGGCCAAGCAGAATAAATGCTATCCTTCTCTATCTAACATGGAAGCCCTTCAAACAAATACTTGAAGGATTTTTTTTTACTCCCCTAAAGTCTTCTCCAGACTAAACATCCCCAGTTTTTTTTCAGTTGATTCTAATAAGGTATAGTCTAACTCTTGTGCCATTCTGGTGTCAGTCTTCTAGGCACACTCTGTTTTGTCTATTTGTGTTGTGTTGTTGAGTCATTTTAGTTATGTCTGACTCTTTGTGACCCCATTTGGGGTTTTCTTGGCAAAGATGCTGGAGTGGTTTGTCATTTCCTTCTCCAGCTCATTTTACAGATGAGGAAACTAAGGCGAACAGGATTAAGTGACTTGTCCAGGGTTACACAGCTAGTAAGTGTCTGAGGCCAGATTTGAACTCAGGAAGAGGAGTCTTCCTGACTCCAGGCCCAGCACTCTTTTCACTGGGCCACCTTGATGACCATTTTGTCTATATCTTTTCTTAAATTTGGTACATAAAAGTAAAAAGAGTAAGTACTCTAAGTATGGCTTTACCAAAGCATAGGAGAAATAGAACTTATTAACTTCTTGATCTGGACACTAATCTTTCTTGACGAAGCATAGGATTGTACTAGATTGAGAGTGGGGTAGGGTGGCTGCTATGTACCACTGCTGACTCATATTGAGTTTGTAGTGCATCAGAACTCCCAGATCTTTTTCACAGTTCAGTGGCAGTTGCCTACTTTGTGCATATATTGTGGGAGTATATATAGATATATACATATCTCCATTTCTCTCTCTCTCTCTCTCTCTCTCTCTCTCTCTCTCTCTTTCTCTCCCTGTCCATTTTATGCATCCATGAAACTGTTTAAGCACACAGCCTCATTAGTTCAACAACAATGCAGCTCAGCCCTCTGGTGCTCCCTCTCCTGCAGCTGCCCCTTGAATACCCTTAAGTTAGAGAGCTTACCAGACTGTTGGCATCAATACTAGGAAAAAAACAAATGTGATCTGGAATTGGATAACCAGGGTCCAAATTTTAGTGCTGGCACTTGGTAGGTAGGTGACCTTGGCAAGTGACAGTCTTCCCAAGCTTCATTTTCTTCTTTCTGTAAAAAAGAGGTGATTAAATTAGATAACCTCTGAGTTCCTTTTAGTTCTTGATCTTTGACCCATGCTTCCCAAACATAAACTCTGGGCTCGATCTACCAGTCCTAACTCTATTGGCAGGTATGGTCCCCAAAACAAAGCTACCACTCTAACCTGGTCTCAAATCAGACAATGGACTTCATCTAATATAGTTACTGAGGTCCTATATGGTGTATTTTCCCCAGCCTAATCAGCAGTGATTAGCACACCAATATTATTTAACCCATTGATATCTCCTTGATATGACTGAAAATCAATTATCTTTTATGAAGTCAGTCAGCCAGCATTTATAGGCATATGTGCCAGGCACTGTACTAAGTAAGCGTAAGACACATATTGAAAAGATGCAGCAAGAACCAAGGAAGAATGACTTTTCAGACTGGAAGCACCCTTTCTCACATAAATAACCCTTTAGTTCCTTGAGGAGAGCAGGCTCAAACTTAAAGTGATGAGTGCAAAAAAAAATTTCCACCACTGAATTTACTTTCAGATGTAATGTGGCTAATGGACACATTGCTGCTTTGTTTATGGTACACAGTGTCTTGGCCGCTGGTTTGATCCACTGTTGAGGTAGGTCAAGCAAGTTACTTTTCAGGGACAAAACTTTCCTGAGCTTAGCTGCTGGATCTCTGTTGGCTCTTCTGATCTTTTGAAGCTCACAAGGTCTCAGCTTAGTTCATTGGATCTCTTGATACTCACTCACCTACCAGCAAAAAAGAAAGACAACAGTGACAGGAAGGAATGGAAAAGGAGGACAGGGGAAAGAGATAAGTATTTATATAGCACCTACTATGTGCCAAGCATAATGTGTTAGGCCAGATGGATAGATTAGACCACTGATGCTACCTCTCTCTTTCTGGACCAAGAAGCTTACAACAGTTCTTGTCTTCATTACCACCAGGAAAAGATAGAAATTGAGTTCCTCCCATCGAGCCTTTTGTATGCACGCTTGGTTTCAGCTCCACAGCTAAAGAAACATTTAGTCACCACACAGTAAGTTGTCAGGAAAAAGTCACACAACACCTGTGCATGCTCTGATTTAAAGGTCCCTCCATTAACTGTCATTATACAATGCCAGAAGCAAGCTCACTAAATCTCCCACATAAGTTGACAACGGATAGAATCCCTTGTGCATCCTGGGTGTCCTCAGCACCCATTGACCAGTCCCTTGTTATGTCTTCATTATATTCCATAGCAACCTTGGACACTATTGGGTGGCAAATAACAGACAAGACATTTGGGGAGATGTGTTTTTCCAAAAACCTACAACATCAAAGCACCCGTGAGACCACCTACTCCTTGAGTGCCCAAGAAGACTAGAACTGTTTTCTAGGTTGAAGAAGGCTCTACTTTTTCCCACAAGGCATTTTTTTTTTTTGCTTTTTGGTGAGGCAATTGGAGTTAAGTGACTTGCCCAGGGTCATACGGCTAGTAAGTGTCAAGTGTTTGAAGCTGGATTTGAATTCAGGTCCTATCCACTGCTCCACCTAGCTGCCCCATGGCATTTCTTTGAGGAGAAATTGTTGCAATTTCTGGTCAGACCCTACCTGGAGTACTGTATCTAGTTTTAGGAACCTCCTGAAGGATATTGATAAGCTAGAGATCATCAAAATGGAGTGGAGTTATCATTATTACATAATAATGAGTTGTTATTATTACACAAAATAGACAAGAGGCAAAATAATAATAATAATGGTAATAATTGACATTTACATGATGTCTTAAGTTTTACTAAAGTCTTTTTTTCATTTATTTACTCTAAATTTTTTGTTACTCAAATGAACAAAAACCTTACCCACCACTGGGGGGAAATATCTTTGTAACAAATATGCATTGTCAATCTAAACAAATCCCCACATTAGTCAGGTTCCAAATGTATGTCCCATTCTGCCCCTTGAACTCACCACCTCTCTGTTTGGAGGTGGGTGGCATTCTTCATCATTGGCTTCTGGAATGATGGTTGATCATCGTGTTAAGCAAAGTTCTTAGATTTTGTGAAGTTGTTTGCCTTTATGGTTGTTCCTTTATTATATTGTTATAAGTTGTTCTGCTCTTCACTCTTCCTCAGTTCTTCCAAATCTTCTCAGGTTTCTCTGAAACCGTACCTTTTGTCATTTCCTATGGCACAATAGTATTCCATTCTCTAGAATTCACATACCATAATTGCTGTGCCATACACATATACTATAATTTGTTCAGCCATTCCAAAGTCGATGGGCAGCCACCTAGTTTCTGGGTCTTCATCACCACAAAAAAAAGAGTTGTTATAAGAATTTTTGTGTGTATGGGTCTTTTTCTTCTGTCTTTAATCTCTTTGGGGTATAGGCCTAATAGAGGCATTCCTGGGTGAAAGGGTTTATACAGTCTGGTGATTTTGGAACGTCGATCCAAATTGCTTTCTATAATGGCTTCACTAATTCACCACTCCACCAAAAGTGCATTCATGTTCCTATTTTCCTGCAGCCCCTCTAACACTTATAATTTAACTTTTTGGCAAAAGTTCTCAATCTTGTTGATGGAAGATGTAATTGCAGAGTTGCTTTAATTTCATTTCTCTAATTATTAGTGATGTGGGGACTTTTTTTCTGATGGCTATTGATAGCTTGTATTTCTTATTTTATGACGTCTTTTGCAAATATCTCATTTGTTTCTGTGATAATGTGAATAGCAAGTGATAAACTCTGTGGTTCATATGATATAAGGGAGGTGACAGGGCTTTTTGGACATAAGTGAAAGGCCATTGGAATCAGGAGATCTGAGTCTGGGCCTGGATCTGCCACTTATCAGCTGTGGGCAACTTACTGAACTTCTTTGGGCCCAACATTCCTCCCCTATAACATGAAGGGGTTGGATTAAATTAGCTCTAAGCTTCCTTCTAATTCGGCCAAATCTGTGACTCCATTACTGTGGGTTGAAGGATTTTGGGAGGAGTTTTCAAAGAAGGAAGAACTTAAAGAAAGTCTTGAAGGCTCTTTTGCAAGCACTGACTTTGCCATTAGAGAACATCTTGGTTTGAATCTTGATCTTGACTCTTACTAGTCATATATAAGTCATTTGCTTTATATGATTCTTAAGTTTCTCATTTGTAAAATGATGGTGCTGGACTAGATGGCCTCTCTGTTGCCTTCCAATTCTAAATCTATGATTCTATGACCTTAAGTATAGGTATTATTTGCACTGACAGAGAGGATGGAGGAGTGACTCTGATCTGAGGATATGTTGTATGTATAAGTGCATAAATAACTGGGAATATGTAGCCTATATGCTGGGGACACTGAGAAGACCTGGTTAGGATAGCACTGGGCTTGGAGTCAGGAGGACCTGAGTTCAAATCTGGCCTCAGACACTTACTAGGTGTGTGACCCTGGGCAAGTCACTTAACCCTATTTACCTCAGTTTCCTCATCTGTAAAATAAACTGGAGAAGGAAATGGCAAATCACTCCAGTATCTTTGCCAAAAAACCCCAAATGGTATCACAGAGAGTTCGACAGGACTGAAGCAACTGAACAACAAAAAAAGTTAGGATAGGTTGGGTGGGACCAATTAGTAAAGGGCCTTGAATACCAATCTTAGAAATCAATTATATCTATATCTCTCAATTATATAAATCAATTATATATATATATATATGTGTCAGGAGCTGTCTTTGAGCTAGGGAATGATATAATGGAAGTGGAATTTTAGGGAGATTAATATGGTGGTAGTATGCAGGATATAGCTAAAGAGGTCCGTTCAGATCCCATACAGACCTCACAGTTTCTGTCACATCAGAGTGCAAGAAAAGAAGGTTCTGAAAATCAAGCAATGAGCAGGCCTAGGAAAAAGGGAAGGTGAGGGTGACAGGGGAAGAGGAGCAGCGGAAGGAGGCTGGGGAGAAGGAAATCTGCCAGTTAATTGGCTCCATCAGTAATCAGAGCAGCACAAAGCTAATGATCTCTCTTGGTCTGCCTCATAAAGCTGTCCCAAGAGCCCTTACATAATCTCACATCTAAATATAAATCTCAGAGACTCACTAAGTGGGCTTCACGAGAATGTGAAGTTTGTTTTCAAAACCACTTTAAAAGCCTATGTCCTTAATATACTGGGAACAGGAATAATTTACACACACCCACACCCACCCACCCACACACACACACACACACACACACACAAGCGTGCTTACAGCTTAAAATTTACCTGGGCAGAAAATAAATAGGAATTAGATTAAAAGAAAAATAGAATTTCCTCTGACTCTTTTCTCTTTTGTTTTCATGGAGATGTTGATTAAAACATGAATAATGCTTTTTTTTTAAAATGAGGTGTAGGGGAGTACTATACTCCTTTGTGGACCTATGATTTTATCCATGTGGGAAAACTGCTGATGGAAATTTATTATTAGTCTATAACATTGTCTGAGAGAGTTTGGGAATATAGAGTGGTTCCCTCTTTTTACCCAGGGCAACAGAGTCAGAAAACTCAAACCCAGATTCTTATTCCAAAGCTTACCCTCCATACACTAAGCCACATTGCCTATAGGTGCTAGGCATAGAAAGACAAAAGTGAAATAGTCTCCTGCTCTCAGTTTAATGGTCTTATTACTGATGATGGTGATAGTGGGGAAATGGCAGGGGTAATGGGGTAGAGTGAGTGGGTGGGGAGAGAACAACATGTACACAGATAAGTAAGGACAAATGTACACAAAGAAAATAATTTTAGAGCCCTAGAAACCAGTTGATTTGCCGTAGGTTTTATTTAGGAGGTGGAACTTGAGCTGAGCCTTGAAGGAAGCTACAAGCTTTCCTTCCAACCTCATCACTCAACTGAAATTGAGAAGGGAGTGCATTACAGTCATGGGGTACAGTTTGTGCAAAGGTATAAAAGGAAGTGAAAAGTTGTGTATAGGGAACAACAAATAGGATAATATAGCTAGATCTTAGAGTGCATTAGGGGGAATAATACACAAAAATCCTGCAAAGGTAGTGTGGAGCAAGACTATAAAGGAATTTAAATACTAAAAAAGAAGAGTAGGAGAGTTTTATTTTACCCAAGGGGCAATAGTGGAGCTTCTAAGGAAGGACCAACTTGTCCTTTAGGATCATCAATCTGGCAGTTGTGTGGAGAATGGATCTGAGAGTGGAAAGATTGGAGTCAGGAAACCAGTTAGGGAACTACTGTAATTATCCAGATAAGAGGCAGTAAGGATGTGAACTAAGATTATGGTTGTGTGAGTGCAGAAAAGGGTACGGATGTAATGGATGTTGTGGAAGTAAATAGACATGTAGGCAACTATTTGGATCTGAGAGATGAGGAAGAAATGTTGAAGATGATTTTGAAGTTGTGAATTTGGGTGATTGGAAGGATAATGGTGCCCTAAAGAGAAACAGAGAAGTTAGGAGTAAGATGGGTTGGAGAGAAAGAAAATTAGTTCTGTTTTGGAAATGTTGAGTTTTATATGTTTATTGGACATCTAGTAGGAAATGTCCAATGAGCAGTTAATGATAGAGGACTGTAGCTCAAGCTATATACCAGAGCTGGCTATATAAATATGGGAGTAATATACATAGAAATTATGTTTGAACTAATGGGAACAGATTAGATCTATGATGGAAAGAGGGTCTAGAAAGAGAAAAAGAAGAGGGCTCAAGATAGAGCCTTGGGGTAAACACATGGCTAAGACTGAGATATAGAAGATGATCCCACAAAGGAGACTCAGTAGTACCTTCTAGGCATGTAGGGAGAAAGTCAAGAGAGAGTTTTTATGTTTCTTAACACAAAAACCTAGGGAATATCCAGAAATATCAGAATATCGAGGAGCTAGCGGTGGTCAACAGTGTCAAATGCTGTGTGGAGATTAAGGATACAAACTGACAAGTTTGTAGATTACTTTAGACGTCATTGATGACCTTGGAGAAAGCAATTTCAGTTGAGTGATAAGGTTGGAAATCAGATTGAAATTAGTTGAGAAGTTCATTTAAGAAGAGGAAGTGGAGGCAATTAGTCTAGGTAGCTTTCTTTAAAGAGATTGGCTAGGAAAGGGAGAAATTAGAACTATAGAGTGATAGCTTGAGGAGATGATTGGGTCAAGCAAAATTTCCTCAGGGACCAGGGAGAATTGGAAATTTCTGTAGGTAACATGGAACGAGTCAATAGATTTGGAGAGATCGAAAATTAGAGAAAGGGAAGACTGTGGGGGCAAAGCTTCCAAAGAGATTGGACATGATGAGATAATGGACCCAAGTAGTGGTGTTGGCCTTGCCAAAGAGAAAAGCTACCTGTTCCTCAGAGACGATGTCAAAGGATTTCGAGATGTAAAATAGAAACAACGTGATATGGTCAAAGGGGTATTTGTACTTGGAGTCACTTTGGAAGGCTTTGGCTACAGTACTAGGGAGACTGCTGATTGGAGAAAAAAACATTGCTTTGTGGATTTGCTAAGAAAAAAAATTGGAAACCTTTTGATTGGAGGAGCTTGTTTCAGACATCACCCTTCAGTTTAAGAGAGGCAAAGCCCCTCAGAGGAGTCTATTTGGTTTTTTTTTTCTGCCCACTATGGTTTGGGAAGGAAAAGCAGAGGGGAAAAGATAGGCTTTGCATCTGCTTTGCTATAGGCATATATTTGAAGCTGATTGGATGACTCAAAGTCCATTTGAATGAGGGGCTGGCTGGGCTTTTCTGTGTTTCCTGGACAGCCAACCTGAGGAGCTTTACAATTCTCTGTCTTCATGGAACTGCTTATCAATGTAATAGTGTAACACTTTCTCAGTGCCCCTTTAAAAGTGATTGTGAGTTAAAAGAACTTGCCATTTTGCTTAATCAATTTGAGAGCAGAAGAGTAGATTTGTCTAGCTGGAGAGTGGTGATAACTGGAAGGGGAGTAGTCAGCATAGAAATACCTTACTGTGATGCTGATTGTTCCTGAAGGGGTGGAGGACATAAAGGCTTGAGGTTGAGAGTTAAGTAGCCCTTAGCATATGGGTTATCCTCACTTATATATCTCTCAGGTTTCTCTAAGTATGTGACCATTCTCTTCCATGGATACTGATTTCGTTGGTGAGAAATTATGACCTAGGTTTTATATGTGGACTATGATGAATTGATTATTTTTCAACTTGTTTATTGAATAACTATAAAATATTATTATTGATTTTACTTCATTAAGTTTATGTTTTATGTTTCAGTTAATAGTATCATCATTTTGATTGACTGATTTTGTGTAGATGGGAATGACAATGGTTGGGGCTCAAGAGCTGCAGTGGTGAGTAGGAAGAGCGTATTCTCTCCAGTAGAGTTATCCCTAGAACCCTTGGACAATTTGAATTGTAGCCACATTTTGATAGTTCTCTGTGAACTTAGACAACTGCTACTGTGAGGGCAGTTGAAGGTAAATCGTTGCAGAGTATGAGGGTAGTAGCTATGTCCCATGCTTTGGAGTCCATTCTAGGTGCACCATGCTGGTGTTACTTTTGCACTGCCTTTCTCACTGGATGGTTTATTTTAAACATGAGCTATCCTTGCCAAATTAAAAAATATATAACATAGCATAAGGTTAATAAGAACAATGATAATAATTTTAAATCTATCTAGTGCTTTGCAGTTTATAAAGTACCTTCATATCCCTTAGTTCAATCTATGAGTTTATTATTCAATCAACAACAATACCTCAACTTTTTCCCCATGTGCAAGCTTGGTATTGTCCAAAAGAAATGGCATTTCATATCAGCTCCTTCAGTTGATCCTTCAACAAACATTAACCACTTTGCTAAACACTGAGGAGGAACACATGTAGGTAAGATGTAATTACTGTCTTCAAAGAATCTACATTCTAGTTAAGGAGGTAGGGATTATATATCAAAAAACTGACCAACAGAAGTTTTGTTTTTGTTTTTGGTTTGGGTTTTTTTTTTTTTTAGTCCTTGGAGAGTGGATACATAGGTAGAGTAGAGGAGAAGTCATTTTGTATATCAGGAACAGCATGCTCAATGGACCAATGCTGTGGTTTACTCTGCACACATAGAGTAGGCCAGTTTGTCTATAGGTGAGGATTCATATAGAAAAAAGATAAACCTGGATAGTCATAACCCCCTACTCTTCCAGCTTTATTGGAAATGCCTGCCAATTTGTCAAATAGGAATAAAGAGTTTGCAGTTATTTATTGGCTTAAGGCTTACAGGTAATTTTTTTTCTCACTGAAACTCTTTGAGGTAGGGCATTCAATTTACTAGTATGAAAACTGAGATTCATAGAGAAGAGTTGATTTGCCTAAGGTCACAGTTTGCAGTTAGCTAACTTGGGATTTGAACTTATGTCTTCTGACTCCAAATTTTGTGCTTCTTCTGCTAAGCTATGTTTTCTCCCTTTCTTTTGGCCTTAACTTCTTCCCTTCCCATGCTCTCCCACATATTTGGCAACAGAGCTAATGATTTGCCCATATTATGTGCCAAGTAAGCAATTAGGAGATTACACAGCATGCAATTCTATGGTGCCAGCCTTCTAAGTGGTTTTCAAACAACAGAATCTAACTCAGCCTGACCATATCAGATTTCACTGATCATGATGGAAAGTAGGGGCCACCTCGTGGTCAAATCTCCATCTTGCCATCCATCTCCTTTTGGGTATAGACATAACTAGACAGGAATGCAAGGCAAGCTTTATGCACCCTGGAATTTCAACAGTAAAATGGTCCTCAGAGGTCATATAGTCCATTCTTTTTTCTCATGCCTGAATCCACACTATCATATCCCTGGCAGATAATCAGTCACCTTTGACTTGAAAAGCTCTAGTGACAGAGAGCTTCTGAACTTTTGAGGTATTACATCCTGTTTTTTGGATACATCTAGATTGCTCATCTTGGCCCCCCAGGGTAGAACTAGGGATAATGGGTATAAGTGGCAAAGAGACAGATTTTAGCTCCAAGTAAAAAAAACCTTTCAAACAAAGACTCATCCCATATGCTACCTTCTGCAAGAAGCTTTTTCTGATTCCCTTAGCTGTTAATACCTTCCCTTTTAAGGTTAACTCATACCTACTTGCATTTACCAATAGACGTGCATGTTGTCTCCCCCATTAGATTGTAAGCTCCTTGAAGGCAGGGATTGATCTTGGTTTTCCTTTATATTCCTAGCTCCTGGCACGTAGTAAGAGGTTAATACATGCTTCTTGGTTAGTTGAAGTAGAATGAACTGTCTCAGGAAATGGACTTTTATGTCACTGTAGGTCTTTTACTATAGGTAGGACTATTTGTCCAAGCTGTTGTAGAAGGAATTCTTGTTCAAGAATAGGTTAGTGTGGAATGGTTGGAGAGTGCGGAGCCAAGATGGCAGAGGGAAAGCAGTGATTTGCTTGAGCTCTCCCCTCAAACCCCTCCAAATACCTATTAAAAAATGGCTCTAAACAAATTCTTAAGCAGCAGAATCCACAAAAAGACAGAGTGAAACAAATTTCCAGCCAAAGACAGCCTGGATGGTTGATTGGAAAGGTATATTGCACCGGGCGGCAGAGGAGCAGAGTTTGGCGTGGGTGCGCTGCGGCCCTGGAGCAGGCCTCAGAGGACTGAATCGCAGGCAGCTGTGGCAGTTTCCAGACTTCTCAACCCATGAACGCCAAAGACAACTTGGAAGGTCAGTGGGAAAAGTCTGTGACTGCAATGAGAGAGGAGCTAGGTCTCAGCCACAAGTCTTGAGAGCGGCCCAGGGCCGCGGCTGTTCCCTGAGCTTCTGACCCACAGACTGAGGGGAATCAAGTGGCTGATCAAAGGGGGATTGCAAGGTTCTCTTTGCCAGTGCTGAGGAAGGAATCTCTTGCTTTGCCCACACTTGGATCTGGGTCACAGTTCTGAGGGGCGGTCCTGGGGCGAGGATGAGCGCTGGCGTGGTGGAGCTTGTTGTGGCGGTGGAGAGGAAACACCTTGCCCCTTATCATAGCACCTTGGAAGAACTGAAAATTTTCAGATTCCTAGAAGCATCTCTGAAAACACCTGTACAAACCCGTGAAGCTTGGGACAGTACATTCTCCACATTGGAAGCAGACTTTTACCTTAACAAAGAGTTCAAAACTCAAGTAATTGGCCGGAATCACGAGTAAGCAGCGCAAAAAAAGTCAGACTATATTATCTTACTTTGGTGACAAAGAAGATTAAAACATACAACCAGAAGAAGACAACAAAGCCAAAGCTCCTACATCCAAAGTCTCCAAGAAAAATATGAATCAGTCCCAGGCCTTGGAAGAGCTCAAAAGGGATTTTGAGAAGCAAGTAAGAGAAGTAGAGGAAAAACTGAGAGTGATGCAAGAAAATCATGAAAAACAAGTCAATAGCTTACTAAAGGAGACCCAAAAAAATGCTGAAGGAAATAACACCTTAAAAAATAGCCTAACCCAAATGGCAAAAGAGGTCCAAAAAGCCAATGAGGAGAAGAATGCCCTAAAAATCAAAATTGGTCAAATGGAAAAGGAAGTCCAAAGGCTTACTGAAGAAAATGCTTCCTTAAAAATTAGAATAGAGCAATTGGAAGCTAGTGACTTTATGAGAAATCAAGACATTGTAAAACAAATGCAAAAGAATGAAAAATTAGAAAACAATGTGAAATATCTCATTGGAAAAACAACTGACCTGGAAAATAGATCCAGGAGAGAGAATTTAAAAATTATTGGACTATCTGAAAGTCATGATCAAAAAAAGAGCCTAGACATCTTCTTTCAAGAAATTATCAAGGAAAACTGTCCTGATATTTTAGAACCAGAGGGCAAAATAGAAATTGAAAGAATCCATTGATCTCCTCCTGAAAGAGATCCCCAAAGGAAAACTCCTAGCAATATTGTAGCCAAATTCCAGAGTTTCCAGGTCAAAGACAAAATATTACAAGCAGCCAGAAAGAAACAATTCAAGTATTGTGGAGACACAATAGGATAACACAAGATTTAGCTGCTTTTACATTAAGGGACCGCATGGCATGGAATATAATATTCTGGAGGGCAAAAGAGATAGGATTACAACCAAGAATCACCTACGCAGCAAAACTGAGTATAATCCTGCAGGGGAAAAAATAGTCATTCAGTGAAATAGAGGACTTTCAAGCATTCTTGATGAAAAGACCAGAGCTGAATAGAAAATTTGATTTTCAAATACAAGACTCAAGTGGAACATGAAGAGGTAAACAGGAAAGAGAAAATCATAAGAGACTTATTAAGGTTGAACTATTTACATTCCTGCATGGAAAGATGATATTTGTAACTCATGAGACCTTTGTCAGTATTAGGGTAGTTGGAGGGGAAAAATTATATGTATATATATATCTATATAGATATAGATAGATAGGTAGATAGATAGATAGATAGATAGATAGATAGATAGATAGATAGAGGGTACAGGGTGAGTTGAAAATGAAGGGGTCATCTCAGGAGAATAAAATTAAGGGGTGAGAGAGGATTATAGTAGGAGAAGGAGAAAGGAAGAGGTTGAACGGGGTAAACAATCTCACAAAAAAAACAGAAAAGAAAAGGCTCTTACAGTGGAGGGGAAACAGGGGAAGGTGAGAGGGAATGAGTGAATCTTATTGTCATAGGATTTGACTTAAGGAGGGAATAACGTACACTCTCAATTGGGTATGGAAATCTGTCTTACCCTATAGGAAAATGGTGGGGGGGAAGGGGAAAAGAGAGTAGGGGGATGATAGAGAGGAGGGCAGATTGGGAAAGGGGGTAATCAGAAGCAAATACTTCTGAGGAGGGACAGGGTCAAAAGAAAGAATAGAATAAATGGGGGGGCAGGATAGGATTAAGGGAAGTAGAGTTAGTTTTTCACAGCATGTCTACTATGGAAGTGTTTTGCATAACTGCACATATATAACCTATATTTAGTTGCTTCCCTTATCAATGAGGGTGGGTGGGGAGGGAGAAAGGGAGAAAATTTGGAACCCAAAGTTTTAAAAACACATGTTTAAAAAAAAAGTTTTCACATGCAACTGAGAAATAAGAAATACAGGAAATGGGGTACAGAAATCCGTCCTGCCCTATAGGAAAATTGAAGGGGAAGGGGATAAGAGAAAGGGGGGAGAGATAGAAGGGAAGGCAGACTAGGGGAAGGGATATTCAGAATGCATGCCATCTTGGGGTGGGGGAAGGGGCGAGATGGGGTGAAAATTTGGAACTCAAAATCTTGTGGAAGTAAATGTTGAAAACAAAAAAATTAATAAAAATTACCATTAAAAAAAAGAATAGGTTAGTGTGGTTTCTGAGATTCCTTCATACTTGGCGATTTCATGCCTCTGTAACTGCTGTCTGAGGCAAATCTAATCTGGGACACTGTGTCATTCCTTCCTCCCTCCACCCTTTTCATAGGGATGTGGAGAGAATAATGGATCAACTTAACCATGACTGACAGCAGGTCATTCCATTACTCCTACTGTTTTGAATCATCTATTGTAACTGCTGGGGACAATTCATGCACTTTACTCTTATTGCCATTCTCCTTTTTCTAAAGTTTTTTTTTTTCTGCTGCTGGAATTTCTCTTCAAATTACAGAGAAGTCCTAAAGTGAGTGCTATACCATAGCTTGTAATCAAATCTATAGTGCTGAGGAAAATGGTAAAAGTAATTCTCTAGAGCTGGAAGGGAACTTGAGAAATCATTTAGTTCTACTCTCTTTATTTTTACAGATGAGGAAAGTAAAGCTCAAAGAAGGTTATAAAACCAGTAGGTGGAAGAACTCAGGCCTCCCAATTCCTAATCTAATGTTCTTTTTGACTACATTATACAACTACTCTCATAGACTAGAGAATTTTGAAGTTGCAATGGACCCTCAGTAGTTGAAGAGTTAATTCACTTTATCTATCTATCTATCTATCTATCTGTCTATCTATCTATATCTATCTATCTATCTATCTATCTATCTATCTATCTATCTATCTATCGCTAGGTGGTACAGTAGATAGAGTGCCAGGCCTAGAGTCAGGAAGTCTCCTCTTTGTGAATTCAAATCTGGCCTCCAACACTTACTAGCTGTGTGAACCTGGGCAAGTCCTTTAATGCTGTTTGCTTCAGTTCCTTATCTGTAAAATGAGCTAGAGAAGGAATGGCAAACCATTACAGTATCTTTGCCAATAAAACCCCAAATAGGGTCACAAAGAGTTGGACATGGCTGAAAAAATCTCAGCCACAAAAATCCA
The DNA here is from genome assembly GCF_900497805.2 of Vombatus ursinus. Classification (NCBI taxonomy): domain Eukaryota; kingdom Metazoa; phylum Chordata; class Mammalia; order Diprotodontia; family Vombatidae; genus Vombatus; species Vombatus ursinus. The sequence goes on from NW_020953958.1 coordinate 1,900,365, forward strand.
TTTATTTATTGGTCTATTTTATCTGTAAACTTCTTTGACTTTTTGTTTATTGTTTTGTTTGGATAAGTGGGTTTACTTATTATTCATTGTTTATGATGGTCTTTTTTATAACCAGTGTTTATTGGGAAGGACTAAGCTGACAAATAAATATAAGCTAAAAGTGATTAGCTCCACCATTAATAGTAATCAGGGAAACATCTTTTGTTCTGAATATATCATCTCCTAAGTTACCAATAAATATTTTATGAGAATGTATAGTTACAATTTTTGCCTGATATTCATCTTAAAGACTGAAAGAAAGAGCATCCAGCCTCAGTGGAACTCCTGGAGCTTGCCTCTCCCTTCTGTGGCACTTAGCCAGCATGATGGTCTTCCAGGTACTTCTCTCTGCAGAAGCAGATCATAACCCAGATCATATCAAACCATGCCACCAACAAGTCACTCATATATATTTAGACAACTCATGTGAGCACAAAAATATTACATATTGATTGATTCATTATTTTTTTGAAAAGGTGGATAAAAAGTTAAAAGAATGAAAAAGACAGTAAAACTGGCAGGTCTTTAAGACAGAAGTGTTACTTCTTGGCTTGTACACTTATGTAGTGAACAGAAATTCCTTAGAAAATGTTTACAAGTGATATTAACAGTTTCTTCAAAAGAAAGAAAACAGTGATAATAACAGATATTGGCTGAATAGCACTTTTTGATGATGAGAACTCTGAAACTGAACTTTACCCACTTCTTTTTACATTTAGTCTTTCTTTAATCATAAAGTGTACTACCCTTTATACAATATGTGTTTTAAAAAGCTGTGTATAAATAAATAAGAGTATTTCATGTGCTTTTTTTGGTAAATCAAATTAGGTTTTTGAAGTACTCAGCAAATTTATGAATGAAATGTAAACCATTGCCCAGGACTGATGCTTTAGTAAGATAAGTGATGAGAAAGATTTTCCCCATACATGCAAAGGGACATTCTTTCACAGGTTACTCAACTAGCAGTGGGATCTGGCACAGATATGGAAAACATGAGTGACCAAGGAACAGGTATAACAGGACACAGTGGGTGAAACAGATGGCTTGGGAACATACATGGCAGAGATAGCTCACATCCCCTCTGTTCTAGTGCTGCCAAAGTCATTGGGCTATTCTCTGTTGAGTGTCTCCATGGAACTGATCTGTTCTTAGCTGGGCGTCTATTCCTAGCTGATGCTTCTGTCTGGTGCCATCTTCTGGTCATCAGCTGCAATGCAGCATCTTGATCTGCTCTCTGATACCATTGGTTTCTTCCCCATAGAGTAAAGATTCCTAACCTTTTTGTGTTTTAGACACTTCTGATAGCCTGATAAAGCCTATAACCCCTTTTTAGTATAATGTTCTCTAAATAATTGAAGGAAATGCTAAATTTCAATAAGAGGTTAGTAAAAATTAAGATTATATATATATATATACATATATATATTCCCCATCCCAAATTTATACATCCCTGAAATCTATCCACAGACCACTGCAATGGACTCCATATTGGAACTTTTGTTATAGAGAAAAGATTCTGTCAGTTTTCTAGATTGTGACTGGAGGGGAATATCTTTAGTTCTCTTTTGATGTAGGTTGTGCTACTATTATCCTACTCTTTATTGGAAAAAAAAACTTTAGCTTATGAAGTCTGTCTTTGAGATGATTTTCCTCTTACTCCTAATTAGACTCTTTCAGAAAAACTCTCATTTGAGTTATTGTTCTTAATTCTTTTTAATATCTAGTATGACAACAAGTCCTAATCATGATCCTGGAAACTTTGATGAGCAAAACTGCAAAATTTTTGGATGGAACTGGGGCAAGGGTCTTCTGGGAAATGTTTACTGATTTATTCTTGGAGGAAAAAACATGTGTGATGCACTTTTGAGTTTAATCTATGTTATTAACATTTTCTCTGTTACTTTCTTAAGTTCAGAAGATAATTGACAAAATGATAAACCAAGCCCTGATTTGTAGTGTATGCCAATTTCTGAAGTGTCAAAATTCACAATGAAAATTCAACAGTTCATTCTTAGGAGTCTGAATGATCTAGCTCCAGCACAGTACTGAACAGGGGCGAGGAGATTATTTACATCCCATGTAGTGTCCCGAATTGCCATGTAATCAGCTAAGGAGCAAGACCGAAGAAGTCTGGGTGGAGCCAATGAAGCTAGCAATCTTTGTTCTACTTTTCTCCAGCAACCAAAATCACTGAAGGGGAAGAGAAAGAAACAAGCATTTATTAAATACCTACTAATGTGCCAGTCATTGATGTAAGTGCTTTACAAATATTATCTCATTTGATTGTCACAATGAGGTAGAGATAGGTAGGTCTTCTTCTTCTTCTTCTTCTTCTTCTTCTTCTTCTTCTTCTTCTTCTCATTTTCCACTTGAGGAAACTGAAGCAGATGGAGATTAAGTGACTTGCCCAGGGTCAGCTAGTAAGGACCCACGACTGGATTTAAACCCAGGGGTTTCTGACTTCAGATGCAACATTCTATTCACTGTTCCATCTAGCTGCCTACTCCCTATACATTTATTCCCTCTCCAGCCAAACTGTAAGAATCCAGTGCCTCTTCCATGTGACAGTTTTTCAAGTACTTAAAGAGGGCTGTAATATCTTCTTTAACTTTATTCCAGGCTAAGCATTCACAGTTCCCTCAACTCATCCATATATGTAATGGTTTCAAGTCTCCCTCACTATTCTAGTTAGCCTCTTCTTGAAATATTTATAAATTTATAAAAATTTGGCATCCATATGTGGACATCCTATTCCACCTATTCCAGACCAAATGTGGTCTGACAGAGGAGTCCAGTAGGACTATTGCTTGCTTTATTTGGACACTATAGTTTTGTGAATACAGTCAAAGTTCATCTTAGGAATTTGGGCTATCATGTCACCAAACTGACTGATGATGAGCTTTTTGTCTACTTTAGTACTCAGGTCTCCTTCACGTAAGTTGTTTTCTAGGTCTATTTACCCCATCTTCTACTTGTAGGGGGGTTTTTATAGGCCTTCTTCTGGTTCAATTTAATCACAGAAACAACCTTGTGGGTTGGAAGAGGCAGGAAGTATTCATTATTTATGGGACAACATTGAAGACCTAGTAATTTTGGTAATGTGTCTTTCTAGGGTCTACTTTCTATGGTACATGTGACTATTTGGGAGGGAGAAACCTGGGAGATGAGATATTTGGGATAGCTTTACAGTCTATAGAGTATATCTATATTTTTCTTTTTCCTTTAATTTGTTTATTATGCCAATATTTGTGTCTAATTCATGCATCCATTTAGAGCTTATCTTGGAATATGGGGACCATCTCCAGTTGTCCTGATCTGTATCTTGCCACTGGATCCAGATGGCTCCAGAAGAGAAAGTGAGGCTGGTGACTTTGCACAGTCCTCTGTCACTTAAATCCAATTCGCTTGTAAGTCATGGCATCATCTTCCTGATGTCATGGTCCTCTTTGAGAATGAAAGACGAACAACAACAACAATAATCTTGGAATATGGTGTGAGTTGTTGGTCTATACCTAAGTTTCCCCCAAACTGTTTTCCAGTTTTCTCCTAGTTTTTATCAAATAATGAAGAATTAGAACCAAATGGAAAAACTATGAGAAAGAAAGAACCAAAACAAAAAACCAAAACAAGAAAAAACAAAACAAAACAAAACAAAAAGTAAAAATGATATGTTTCAATCTGCATTCAGACTCCACAGTTCTCTCTCTGGACTTGGAGAGCATCTTCCATCATGAGTCCTTAGGAATTGTCCTAGACCAATTGCATTGCTTAGAAGAGCCAAGTCTATCAAAGTCACAACATGATGTTGTAGTTTCCTATTTTAACTAAGTATTCTTGCTAAATAGGTGCTAAGCTCAGTTTCTACCCTGCTGGTAAAGTTCAAGTAGAGTAAACCTAAATTTTGACATCCTGAGGTAAAGCCGTTATCCCCCTACTGTATTTACAGCTCTCATCAGCCAGGCCAGCTATCACACCAGTATCACAGACCTCTCCTGCCCACCTTTTAAATTGTCTTAGGCTAGAAAAATGTCTCACTCTGAACTGTTGTTGGCTCTGTTATTCCAAAATTTGATTTGAGGAGTTATTTTAAAATTGTTTGGAGGAGAATGTTACCGTGTCCTTTTCCAGCTCATTTTACAGATGAGGAAACTGAGGTAAACAGGATTAAGTTACTTCCTCAGGGTCACACAGCCAGTAAGTATCTAAAGCCAAATTTGAACTCAGGTCTTCCTGACTCCAGGCCCAGCACGCTATCCATTGCATCACTTGGCTGCCTTGGATGGGTATCATAAGATCATACTATTAGTCAGCTAGTGGCAAAGTATATAGAGTACTAAGCTTAGAGTCAGAAAGACTTGAGTTTAAATCTTGCCTCAGACACTTATGAGTTGTGTGACACTGGGCAGTCAATTAACCCTGTTTACCTTAGCTTTCTCATCTGTAAAATGAGCTGGAGAAGGAAATGTTAAAACCACTCCAGTAGCTTTGCCAAGAAATCCCCAAGTGGGGTCAGGAAGAGTTAGACATGAATGAAAATGACAAAATAACAAATAATATAATACCTCTTTATGGTAAAACTATATAGCTTCAGGATTCCTGAATCCCAGGTAGTTTTCTTTGTGTGTATTATGTGTTTTTGTGTGTATTTGTATGTACATGTGTATTTTGTGCATATACTGGTGTGGATGGATTTGTGACCCAAGATTACTCCTCTGGGCTAAGCCTAACCTAGCCTATTCCAATGATTCAGATTCAGGAGTTAAAAATCAGTGAGGCACTCATGGACCATAAAATGCAATAACACAATTTTTTTGATAAGAGAAAAAAAAGAACACAATTTCCAAAGTTAAAAATGATATTGAATTCAATGATATTGAACCAAATATCACTACTCCTTTCCTAACCACAGCAATCAATCCCTATAAATCACGAAGGTACTCCCAGCAGGGCAATAGAAGTTCAGATAAAACCACTGACTACTTCCCCTTAGACTGATCCTTTTATGTCTCAAGAGGCAAGGAAACCAAATGGTCTTCCTGGCCCCCTTAAAAAACCAGTCCAGCCTACATGATCTCAAGTTGCTCCCTAGTGGAGAAGGCCCTGGGTGAGGTTTCAAGGAAGAAGGGCAAGAGGGAGTGATAGGGCAGAGGTGGAAGGGAGACAAGAAAGGGATTTCTGCTCCTCTCTTCCTGCAACTGCAGTGGGAGAATAAATGAGCTTCTAGCCACAATGGTATTAGACATGGCAGACTGTCTTCTCTGCCATGGTCCTTCAGCTATTCGTATCCTTGGTGGATCTGCCAAAAGGAGCAGCAGCTGAGTGAGTCTTATCACAGCCTTCAAGTGTTGTCAGCATGTAACAGGTGTTGCTTCTAACTCAGATAACTCTTCCCTTTTTCTTTTTGTCTTCCTAAGTCCGAGGTCACAGGGTTCTTCCATGGAGAAGACTGGAAGGAAATGTGAAAGCTGTCTTTGGGTATGCAGAAGGGCTGCCATATGGTACAGCAGGGCTTCTCAACCTTTTTTTGTGCCATGAACCCCTTTTCGGAACAATGTTTTGAAGTCTACATTTCTAATTGAAGGAAAGAAATGCTAAATTTTAGTTAGAGTTTAGTGAAAAATAAAGATGCATTTTTTTCCTATCCAAATTCACAGATCCCCTGAAATCTATCCATATAACCAAGGTTAAGAATACCTGGTTAAGAGAATTCACCTTATTCTCCTTGATCACAGAAAGCAGAATTAAGGTCAGTAGGTGGGAGTTCTAGGCTCAAAGAAGGAAAACATAAACACTCAGTTGGGTGTAGAAATCCATCTTACCGTACAGGAAAGTAGAAAGAGAAGAGGACAAGAGAAGTGGGGGATGGGGTGGGGGGGGTAGGTGGATGATAAAAGGGAGGGCAGATTTGGGGATATAAAAGTCAGAAGTAAAACATTTTTGAGAAAGGACAGGGTGAAAGGAGAGAGAGAGTAGGATAAACAGGAGGAAAGTGGGATGGAGGGAAATACATAGTAATCATTACTGTGAAAAAAATTGCAGCAAGTTTCTCTGATAAAGACCTCATTTCTCATATACATAGAAAACTGAGTCAAATTTATAGAAATAAGAGCCATTCCTCAATTGATAAATGGTCAAAGGATATGAACAGGCAGTTTTCAGACAAAGTAATCAAAGCTATAGTCATATGCAAAAAATGCTCTAAATCACCATTGATTAGAGAAAAGTAAATTAAAACAACTCTGAACTACCATCACATGCCTAACAGATTGGCTAATATGACAGAAAAGAAACATGATAAATGTTGGAGGGGATGTGGGAAAATTAAAACACTAATGCCCTGTTGGCAAAGTAGTATACTGATTTGATGATTCTGAAGAGCAATTTGAAACTATACTCAAAGGTCTATAAAACCATGCATATCCTTTGACCCAACAATACCATGACTATGTCTGTATCCCAAAGAGATAAAAAAACTCTCAATGAGGAGGGAGAGAATTTGGAACTCAAAATTTGAAAGAAAGAATGTTAAAATTGTTTTTACATGTAATTGGGGGAAAATAAAATATTAAATAAAAAATAACATTAGGAAAAAAAAAGAAAACCCCATGGATCATATTGGCATGCTATAGTCCATGGGGTCATGAAGATTTGGACACCACTGAACAACTGAGCAACAGCAATAATTTGTGAATGGCCACAATAGTAACTCATATTTCTATAGTTTTAAATTATTTTTTAAAATTCTATTTTATTATAAACTAAATTATCAATAAACATTCCAATATACAGATTGTATATAAAACCATGAAACTGTGTTGCATATTAAATGTAACTAGGTAGTAACAAAATTGTCCTATTTGCTTTTGCTGAGCTCCTTCTTGTTTTTTTTTTTCCTGTGTATTTTAAAACTTTTATCAGGGTTTTTTCTTTCTTAAAAAAATACCCCATATTAAAAAAATACCCCATATTCACTAATTCAATCCCTTCTGAGCCCTCACTTGTAGCAAATTAAGTACAGTTGAGCAAAACTAAACCCTATCTGAAAATGTATGTCTCATGCTACGCATCTAGTCTATCATTTCTTTTCCAAGAGATGGGAAACATACTTTGTCATTAGTCTCCTGACATAATGTTTTGTCACTTTGTTAATCCCCGTTATGACATCTTTTAAAGTAGGTTTCCTTTACATCATTGTGATCATCTTGTAAATTGTTCCTGTGGTTCTGCTGATTTCATTCTGTATCAATTCATATTAGTCTTCCCAAGCTTATGTGAATTCTTCACATTCGGGCTTTAAAGTTTACAAAGTCATTCTCCCATAATGCGCCTGGGGGCCAGGCAGTTCAGACTTTGGGATTACTTTATTTAAATTTTATAAATGAAGAATTCAAGGCTCAGAAAGTTGAAATAACTTGCCAATGATCACATCACTAATATGTATGGGAGCCAGCATCACATACCAACTTCCTGATTCTAAGGCCCTTCCCAAGGCTCTTTCCATTATACTAGGTTACTATAATAACATGGTGTTATTATTACTATTATTACCCCCCAAATACTTGGGTTTGGCTAGCCACTGTGATTTTCCAATCAGTCAGAAGTTACTGAAAAAAAAGTTATTTTTAAATTCAAAGAAACTAGTCTGTCCTCTTTGGATTGATGACTAAAAATTGTCTGATTACAGAGAGAGGAAACATACCGAAATTGGGCAAGATTAGGTGTTTTCCTCTTTGTTTGTTTGCTGTTTAATGAAAAGGGCCTTTGCTTCAATCTGTCTTCTGAAAAGTCCAATCACTTTGGGATGCTTTGGTGTGGACTTCACTAATGCATATTCAACTCAGGGCTGGTTTGATTGATATTAGTAATTTTCCTTGGAAATCAGCTGTAATATTGTCAGCTCAGCTGGATGTACATTAAATTCTCTCTTTAGAGTCTTTATACATTGCCTTGAAAGAGAGAGATGGTTTTTTAAAGGAGGTGGGCAAATCATAAATAGCCAGAAAGAAAATGTGTTTATTTTTTTTATTTTTTATTTTTTTTTGCAAAGCAGTACCTCCTGCTGTTTGGAAATGGTAAGCATTCATAAAATGACTTCATTTTGAAGACTGTGGAACTTGCAGTTTGTCTCCTACAAAATAACTGAACAGCCAAGAAACATTCAAATTCAAATTCAACAAACATTTATTAAATGTTGAATTTGTACAAATTATGTATACCCAGAATGTTAGAGCTGAGAGGGACCTTAGAATAGAATGTTAGAACATTGAACGTAGAATGTCACAGCTGGGAGCAATAGTAGGTTAGAATACAGAACACAGCATGAAAGAAATGGAAGTGACCTAAAGAGAAATAATTTTGGAATATAGAATCATGGAGAGTTAGAAAGCATCTAAATGTAACAAGTCCTTTCTGGATCACTTTCTCAGAACCAGACCAGCTACATCTTCTGCCTCAGAATATTAGGGGTGTATTGGGTGTCCGTTTTTAGAGCTGCCCATCCATCTTTGGTGTCTACCTGTCACCTAACTCTCACCTGTGCTCCAAGAATATGTAGAAAGTGCAGTGGCCACACCTCAGTAAAACTGTCTTGGCAGATAGGCTAAACCAGTTTGAGGGTAACCAAGAGACCTCAAACTTGTCAGTGAGTTAGAGGGATGTCTCCCCCAAGCATGTGAAGACTTCCCCTGGCATAATGGGTGGATGAGAACAATTTGTTCCAACAGCAATGAAGGTGGCTGAAGCAGGCCTTGTGGAGAGCTCAGAGCTTGGTCAGACATTGAAGACATCAAGGTCATCCACTGCATCCCAAGCCATTGCCAGTTGTCCTGACTTTTAAGTCTTGCCACTGGACTTTGATGACTCTGAAAGCGAAAGTGAGGCTGACAATTTTGTGCAACTCTGCCTCCCTTAAATTCTATTCATGAGCTAGTTAAGACATTGTTCCATGGTGTCATTAGTTCCCTTAGAAGAGGAAGAATGAACAGCAACACCACTATCAACTCAAGCTCCCACTAACTGTGTTCCCCCCATTGTTAGGGATCAATAGTTAGTGCCCCAATTCCATTTTACTACTTGCTGGTTGGACTTGCTGGTTGGAGTGGTAAAGACTCTCCATGCCTGAGATAGATCCAGGTGAGCTTGACATTTCCCAAAGAAGTTGTTGATGTCAATAGAAAAGTGGACACTGTGGCTATAGTCTGGCTAGACCCTCTAATACTCACTGAAGTGTCAGCACTGATTGGAAGTATGCTTGTATCTTATTTTACTGTTGTGTTCATTTGACTATATTTTGTGTCATGTTCATGCTATTGAAATGTCTGCTTGCTAATTGTTTTGCACATATGCTGCTATTTAGAGTTGTTATGTTTTATAAAAAGGTCAATTAATAGTGTTATTGTTGCTGCTAGCTCACTTTGTTTTGTTAATCATCCTTGTTGCTTTTTATTGATTATTGTGTACTACCAACATGCATATACTTTCAAAATGTACATTGTATGTTATATTCATATGCAGTTAGACATGTTATCACTGTAGTATCTTTCCAGGTAATGCTATCTGTATAGTGCCATGTATATGTATATGTGTATGTATATTTAATGCACATTTGTTTTATTTCATTTTCAACGGTACTGAAAGTTGGTTTCCTGGGACTCCTGAAAAAAATCCTTTGTTCTTTCAAAGTGCTGATGTTTGTGTTTATACCATGAAGTTACAGGTTTTGGACTTGCCCCAGCTGATCTTTGCAAAGGACCATAAAGATTTTCAGCCCAGGGAGGAATGTAACCTAAGCCGCAAAACCCGTTGGTATGGGACTCTCTCCTTATTGATGGAGATCAATGCCATGAACATGAAGTACAGAACAGAACTGGTGAGAGTGGGAGAGAGATATTTGGTCTCTTTAGACTCTTTGGGATCTTCAGGCTTCCAGCTTTGAGAGAAAAGATACATGAGATTCCAATCTCTCTTCAGGGCCACAAAGGGAGAAAGACTGTGGGAAGAAGCCAATATGCAAAACTGTGATACTGTCCTTATACTTAGCTTGCTACACTAGAGACTTCAGAGAACTTCCCCTTGAATGAGATCTGGAACTCTATTGGTTGAGCTTAGTTGCCTCATTCCTGATGGGAGAGCTCCTTCACTCTGTATTGTCTAGCTGTCTAGCATATATATTTTCATATGTACACTTTCTCTGATTTCTATTTTTCCACTAACTTGGATAAATGGATTTATTTGCTAAGAAAATAATACAACACAAAATAAAACAAACAGAAAACCCAACTAGGTTGTGTCTCAGACAGCAGTCTTAGAATCCACCTGTGGGCTTGTACTTGAAAAGACTCATTTGGTAGGATCTGCCAGAGTTTGAGCTACACTGGTAGACTTTTGAGAGCCCAGGGTCCCTTCACACCAAAACGTGTCATCTGGGGAAGGCTTAAGGCCTCACAAGGCCATCCTATCATGTTGCTTTAAGTTCTGGTTATACGTAGAGTCCTATTGGTATTGAAAGGTGCCTGAAGTGTCACTGGGTCCACTTCTTGTTTGCTGCATTCATATATGTGTCATATTTCCTCAACTAGGCAGTAAGCACCTCGATAGTAAGGACTGTGTCTTATTTACCTTTGTATCTTCCTCACAATAAGTGTTTATTAAATATTTGTTGATTTATGATATGAAATCAAATCATTCTCTTGGAGCAGTTGTGCTGTACTGCCCTCTTGCGGTTTTAGTTTAAATGACAAACCAGTAAGTTCCCTGTAGCTCATTTTTCTCACCTTGTCAAGGTGCGACTTCAGCATTACTGGCAGGTACCTGCCTAGTGGAAGAAGAAGGGTGTTGGAGCACCTAGTACTATCTATAATACTTACAATTTATGTAATTTAATTTAATTTAATTTAAGTCATTTAATCTCTTTGCACTTTTGTTTCTTTATCTATAATTGGGGGAGGGAGGAACAAAATTTGACTAGATGATCTCCAAAGTTCCTTCTGGCCCCATACCTTAAGTTTCTCTAATTTTATGACCACTGTGAAGAAGGTGGAGGTTCTTCCTCTGTCTCACCTCACACACTCCAACCACTGCTCTTTTCCTTTTCAGGATCTTTCTCCCCTTTTGTTATTTTTTTCTTTAGGTCTCCAGAGTTTCTATATTTCCCTAAAATGTCCAGATTTCTCCTCCACCTCCTGCACCCTAGGTTCTAGTCCCAGCTGTGCTTCTAGCTTGCCATATCACTTTAGGTCAGTAATATAAGCTTTCTGGGCTTCTTGGTCCCTCTCTGTTGATTGAAGGGTTGAGACCATATGCTGACTGATCTTTTCAAATGTTGTTGGGTGCTAATGTTTTAAATTATAAAATTGCTGCCCCAGATTGTAGGCATTCCCCTGACCAAACTCCACTTTATCAGTCTTTACCTCTGATCATCTAGGGAAGGTGTCATTTGACCTAGTCCAATATCCTTACCTTTGTTCACATGATTCCCCACCTAACCTGGGATGATTGTTCATCTCTGTCTTGTTTATCTACCAAGCTATAACAGAGCACTTTGTAATTATACAGTGTCATAGATTTATGTCTCTTTAGGGATTCTTTTCAATGTTGTGCAAATCTTATCTATCCTTCCAGAAAGATTGGGAGTTAGGAGATAATGGGTTTTGGTCTTTTCTCTGTGAGTTACCAGTAACCTCCTGTGGGACCTGGGACTGGTCACTCCATCTGTTTTGGTCTCAATTTCATCATTGGTCTGGAACTGGTTTCCTAGAGGGAAAATTTTTACTTGATGGCGTGTTTCTTGGAGAAGGATGAGAACTTCTAGCAGGCTTACCTTAAAGTTGAATGGGATAGTGTGGGAAGAACATGAGATCTGGACTTCACTCACCTCCCTATTGCTATATAGAGTACAGATGTGATGCAAAGAAGAATTGTTTGCTTAGTATTTTGAATCCAGCCTTCCCAGTGTATTTACTTTGTGGAGGGGCAGGGAGAAGGTGCAGCTTTTACTTGGCTATTTGAATATCTTTTGTTTCTTTACTTATTCATGGGTTCTAATGAATTTTTTGCATTTTATCTATTTGCTGCTGCAGGCTGCTCCATACTTAGTATTCATATTACACATTAAGGGCCTATGTGAAATTTGGGAATGCGTTTTGCTCCCTTTTGGGGCACCCTAAACAAGAGACATACATAATCACTATTTTAGTCATTTTTCTGGAGAACTCTAGGAGAGAACAATGAGCTAAAGAAGAAACTGAGGCTTTGCGGTGAGGCCCTCATTGACTCTAGTCCCTGTGCACCCAGTGATTATGAAGCCTCCTGGGACATCGAACAAAATCTAAAGTTTCCTGGAAACTGATCTATATATTCTGCCTATACCGTCTCACGATGATCTGGAGTCATGGTCCTGAAAGTTCTACTTCATCATTTATAGACTCATAAAATGTTAGAGCTGGAAGGAACTTTAGAGCTCATTTAAGTGAGGATGAACTGTCCTGTAGAAGAAAGTAACAGAGAAAATAACCTAGCTCAAGTCCCTCTTCCTCCCTGAAGTTTTTACATTTTTTTATTTGTAGAATAAAACAAGCATTTCCATAACTTAGTATAATAAAAAAGATGATTGCGCATGAAATTGTGAATCCATTATGTACAACTTGCTACTCCTTTTAAATATATAATAAAATTATCATGTAAATTTCTTTTTTTTTCTTCCCAAGTCATTCTGGACAATCTAGATTCAGTGTTTTCTTCTTTCTTTTAATTCAAGTCATAGGATGCAAACTATAATTATATACAGTCTTATAACTGCTTCATTTTTATTAGTCCTGTCTCTCTGATGAGTTTGTTAGCTCATTGAGGACAGGAACTAGGTCAAGTATTTGTCTTATTCTCTTTATACCCTCTAGTATAGTTCAGGGAATATGGGAACAGATCAGCAGAATCACAAAATCTCAGGGTTGGAGAGGACCATAAAGGTAATCTTATTTAAGCCCTATCAGAAGCATGAATTCCTTTTCCTACAAGGGTCCTTCCTTTTTGTTACGTCTTGGACACCTTTGGCAGTCTAATGAAACTCCTTTGACAATTCAGTGAAACCCCTTCTCAGGAAAATGCTTTTAAATGCACAAAATAAACTATGTAGGATTATAAGGAAAGTCAATTATAATGAAATGCAATTATTTAAACATATATAAAAAATAAGTTCAGAGACACTACCTTAAGATCTCTTGGTCTAAAACATCCCAAACAACTAATTATCCAGGCTTTGTTGGAACTCCTCCAGAGACAGGGAACTCTCTCCCTTGTAAGACTTTACTGGACTGGTATGGCTAGAGGTTATACTTTTTCTCAAAATCTAGCTGATATAGAACCTGGCTGTGTCCTATAATCAATGCTAATTCTTTTTTTCAATGTATAGCTATGTTTATCCTTTCAAAGAGGTTTTATTTAGGTGGGCAGTCTATATGTTGATCCTAGGTTTGCATCAGTATGATAGTATGTTAAGATCATAGAATTTAGAATTGGAAGGGATCTTGGAGGCTAATCTAATCAATCCAAGCAATCACTCAACAAACTTCTATTAAGTGCCTACTATGTGTCAGGCTAGGAACTGGGGACACGAAGAAAAAATGAAACTGCTCTCAAGGAATTTATATTCTATTGGCAAAGACAACACATACGTATACAAATACATGCTAAATAAATAGTTTTTTATTTTGATAATTTAGGGAGGAAGGGCACTAGCAGTTATGGGAGAGGTGAGAAAAGGATTTGTATAGGTATGTGAAATGAGTCCTGAAGGAAACAAAAGATTCTTTGAGGTAGAGATAAGGACAGAAAACATTCAAGACATGGGCATAGGAAGACAGGTAGGAAATGGAGTGCTATGTGTGAAGAACAAGAAGGCCATGTTGACTGGTTTGGAAAGCATGAGAAGGAAAGGAGTATAATGAAATTATAGTAAATGACAATGAAATTGGAAAGATACTTTGAGGCCAGGTTGTGAAGTTTAAAATTAAAACACAGGGTTTTCAATTTATTTTATCCTAGAAGCAATAGGGAGCTGTTCATTTTACAGAAAAGGAAACTGATTCCCAAGAGCGGAAGTGACTTGGCATAGGTCTTATGAAATAGCAAATAACAAAGCCAAGCAAATGCTTTTCATATTGCAATGAGTTGGTGAGGACTTCTCCTGTCCCTGCAGTTAATGCATGTCCCAGTATGGGAGGCAGACTAGGCTTCTACTTTTCTTCCCGTGGTTCTTAGACCAGAATGAAATTCTGGTATGTGAACAATGAATTAAAAAAATAGATAGATCCTAACAGACCTGTTGCTTTGCCATGTGACGGCCTCCTTATTCATTATGTTGTTCTTCTGGTTTGTCTGATCTGTCACCGTTAATCTCAGCAGACTCTAGTTCTCTTGAAGAGTTATCACTCCCCTCTAGTGATTTCTGATGAAGCCAAGTACTACATTCTTTACTCCTATTAACATCGTGTTTCAAAGTCAGTCTGTCACTACTATTTTCTTTCAACAATTCACTGGGGCTGGGGCAAGAATTTGTTTCTTATCCATGAAATACCCTCACAGATGTGCTATGAATTATATTTTCCAAAATGCACTCACATAGTGGTGTAGTGGAAAAAGCCCCAGAGTTAGCATGTGAACGCCTGGGCTTGAATTGTGGCATTTATTTCAGAGCAATGTAACCTTGGGAAATTCATTTCACAGCTTCATACATCTAAGGCTGGAAGTCAAGTCAAGCTAAGTCAAAGAACATTTATTGAGTGCTAAGCAGTGGGAATACAAATACAACCAGAAAGAAAGAAATAGTAACTGCTCTCAAGAAATTTGCATTCTAATTCTTTTAACACATAAAATGAAGCTGAAAAATGGGGAAGGGGCATGATAGAGAAAATTAAAGAATCAGGAGGGCAGCCTGGAGAGGGATGGAGACATAGCCTGGGCATTCTTCTTAAAATGGAGGTTTCAGGAAGAACTAGCCAATCAAATGAGGAAGACACAGGAGTGGACGGTATTTCCAATGTGAGAAGAGGAGGGGTATAATGAACCTCTGTGGGGGGGACCTCAGAGGTCATCAAGACCAATCCCCTCATTTTACAGTTGGGAAAACCTCAGGAGAGGAAGTGACTTGCCCAATATCTCCCAGGTTGTAGGTATCAGAGCTAGAATTTGCAATTTCTCTGACTCCAAAGCCATTTGAAGTTCAAAGCTCTTTCCATTGTACTACCCGTAGGGATATGATAACTGCTCTACTTATCTTGTAAGGTTTTTATTGTTTTACATCCTCCGTGAAAGGATGAAAGTCTTATTGTTATGTTTCATCATGATGTGCAAGTGGCCCAGGCTCATAGAATCACAGAATTTGAGAGCTGGAAAGAATGTCAGTGGCCATGAAGTCCAATCTATAGAAAAAAGTAATTCCTCTTATTGTATATGTAAAAAATCATCATGTAGACCCTGCTTGAAGACTGCCAAAGAAGGGGAGCCCATCACCCCTGAGACACCCTTTTGGATAGCAAAGAGGAGTTTGTATTATAGTTAGGAAGCCACTTGAATTGATTTGAGTAGGAGAATGACATGTTTAGATCTGTGTTTAAGGAAAATTACTTGGAAACAGTGTGTAGGATGAAGTGGAATGGGGAGATACTTGAGGCAGGGAGACCAATTAGGATGTTGTAATGATTTATGTGAGAGGTGACGAGGGCCCAAACTAAGGTGGTATACTTGTGTGAGGTGAGAAAAAGAGTCAGATACAAGAGATGTTGTAATGGTAGAAATGGCAAGATTTGGGTGATGATTGTATATGTGGGGTGAGGAAGAGTGAAGGCTCCAGGATGAACATGGGAGACTTGAATGATGGTGGTGCCTTTGATCTAAATAGAGAAGTTTGGAAGAAAAAGAAGGGAGGGTGGGAGATAAGGAGTTCAGTTTTGGACATTTTGAGTTCAAGATATCTGCTAGATATAAAATTTGAAATGCATAATAGAGCATTGGTGATGAGATACTTAAGCTCAGGAAAGCAATATACAGATATATTGGTAAATATATAGATCTGTGAGTCCTATACTTAGAGATTATAGTTAAACCCATGTGAACTGATGAGGAGAAAAAGAGAGAAAAGATAAAGATGGATGGCTAAATAGAGACAGACAGAGATGGAGAATGTAGAGTTGGGGTTTTTAACTTTATTTATAATGGACCCAGGGTTATGCTGGTAAATGTTTAACAGTTGGTTTTCCAAAAAAATCTGCCTTATTAATATTTTCTGCATCATTTTTTTAAAGTCTAGACAATCAACAAAACAATCAATCAAGTCCTGGTTTGTAGCCTTTGTTAATTTCCAATGGTATTACTAAAAATTAACAGCTGACTCTCCCAAGCTGGTTCCAGTTGGCTCCAGCACATATTTGTGGGCCCCTTTGGCATCAACTCCTTCTTTGAACCATGGTTTTAGAAGGGGTGGAGCCCTGATCATGAAGTATTGGCAGCAACCCAGCTGAGCTCTCTTAACATTCCCTTCCAAACAACTTTAAAATAATTTCTCAAATTGCATTCTAGAACAGCAGAACCAACAAAAGGCCAGAGAGAGAATTTTTTCTAGCCCAAGACAACTCAGGGGGTTGACAGAAAAGGTCTGTGACACCGGAGTAGGAGCTGACCCAGAGCATGGCAGCAGCACCAGTGGTGGGCCTTGGAGGTGGCTGTGACTATGGCAATAGTGACAGCAGCTTCAGGAGCTCTCAGCCCAGAGACAGTGAGGGGGTCAGACTACTGATCAGAAAGAGATTAGAATAGACCCTTTACTGGCATTGGGTACAACTGGTGCTGAATGCAACTCTATTGCCCGTAAACAGTTTTGAGTCACGGTTCTGGGGCAGAGAGGAGTGCTTCTGTTCTATCACAAGGGAGCAGGGGCCCTGGTCACAGTTCGAAGGCAGAGAGGAGCACTAGTACTTGAGGAGAGCAGGAAACCTGGTTACAATTCGAGGGCCAAGAGGACCGCTGGTGTTTGCAGTTGCAGGGGAGCAGGGGCCCTTCCTGGGCAAAGACCAGAGGAATAATGACCCCACCTCTCCCCAGATCACACCTCTTTGGAAGTGCCAAAAACTTGCAAACTCCCAGAACTAGTTCTGAAAACAGTAGCATAAAAAAGTCTAATACCTGGAACTATACCTTACTGAGCAAAGCCCAACTTTACATGAAGTTCAAAGTCAAGAAATAGGCTTCAAAAATGAGCAAACAATAACATAAGAACTTGACCATATAAAGCTAATATAATGGCCAGGAAAGCCAAAACATAAACTCAGAAGAAGACAATGATGTGGAAACAGCTACAAGAAAAATCTTAAACAAAAATGCTAATTGTATCCTGGAAAAGTTAAAGTAAGAGGGGCAGGCAGGTGGCGCAGTGGATAAGGCACCAGCCCTGAAGTCAGGAGGACCTGAGTTTAAATCTGGTTTCAGACCAAACACTTGACACTTACTAGGCGTGTGACCCTGGGCAAGTCACTTAACCCCAATTGCCTAAAAAAAAAAAAAAGGAAAAAAAGTTAAAGAAAGAGATAAGAAGAAAAATTGGGAAAAGAAATGAGAATGATGAAAAAAAAATGAAAACGGAATTAACAGGTTGATAAAAAAAAGGCACACAAAATACTGAAGAAAATAACACTTTAAAAAACAGGATTGGCCTAATGGTAAAAGAGACACAAGAATTCATCAAAGAAAAGGATACCTTAAAAAGTAGAATAGGCCAAATGGAAAAGAAGGTACAAAAATTCACTGAGGAAAAGAACTTAAGAAGCTGAATTGACTAAATGAAAAAATAGGTACAAAAAGTCACTGAAGAAAATAATTCCTTAAAAGTTAGAGTTGGGCAAGTGGAAGCTAACGACTCCATGAGACATCAAACAGCAATAAAAACAAAATCAAAGGAATGAAAAAATAGAAGAAGAAAAAGAAGAAGAAGAAATATCTCATTAGAAAAACAACTCACCTAGAAAAATAGATGGACGAGAGATAATTTAAGAATTATTAGACTGCCAGAACGCTATGATCAAAAAAAGGCCAGACATCATCCTTCAAGAAATTATCAAGGAAAACAGCCCAGATATCCTAGAACCAGAGAGTAAAATAGAAATTGAAAGAATTCACTAATCACGTCCTGAAAGAGATCCCAAAATGAAGCTGTCAGCAATATTCTAGCCAAAATTCCAGAGCTTCCAGGTCAAGGAGAAAATATTACAGGCAGACAGAAACAAATAATTTAAATATCATGGAGCCACAGTCAGGATCATACAAGATTTAACAGCTTCCATGTTAAAGGAAAAGAGGAATTAGAATATGATATTCCAGAAGGCAAAGGAGATAGGATTACAACCAAGAATAACCTACCCAGCAAAACTGAGTGTAATCCTTCAGGGGAAAAAATAGACATTTAGTGAAATGATATTTAATAAAATAGAAGACTTTCAGGTATTCCTGATGAAAATAATAGAACTGAATAGAAAATTTGACAACCAAACAGAAGACTCAAAAGAAGTATAAAAAAAGTAAACATGAAAGAGTAACCATAAGGGGCTCAATAAAATTAAACTTTTTATATTCCTATCTGGGAAGATACATGGAATGCCTAAAATCTTTACCATTATTAGGACAGTTAGAAGGAGTCTACATAGACAGAGGGCATGGGTGTGAATTGATTATGGTGGGATGACCTCCAAGAAAAATGAAGGGGTAAAAGGGATGTACTGGGAGAAGGGAGAGGTGGAATGGGAAAAAATTTTTTTTCTCACATAAAAGAAGCACAGAAGGAAAAACTTTTATAGTGGAGGGGAAAATGGGGGTTGGTGGTAGGCAATGCTTGAAAGTTATTCTCATTGAAATTGATTTAGAGAGGGAAGAATATATACGCACACTTACACACACATATGTACACACTCAGCTGGGTATAGAAATCTATCTCATCAATAGAGAAATAAGAGGGAAAGGGGAGAAGAGATATTGGTACCATGATAAAAGTGAGGCAGTGATCAGAAGCAAAATAGATTTTTGAGGAAGGATAGGATAAAAACAGAGAAAGAAGGATAAACAGAAGAATAAGATGGAGGGAAATACACAGTTATGCTAAGTCTGAATGCAGATGGCATGAGCTCACCCATAAAACAGAAGTAAAGAGCGGAATGGATATACTCTTTTTCACAAGAGACACACCTGAAACAAAAAGACACATACAGATGTAAAGGGCTGGAGAAGAATCCATTATGCTTCAGTTGAAGTAAAAAAGGGAGGGGTAGCAATCATGATCTCAGACGAAGCAAAAGCAGAAATAGACTTAATTAAAAAAGATAATCAAGAAAATGGAATTTTGCTAAAAGGTACCACGGACAATGAAGTAATATCAAAAATTTATAGCAAGTGTTTCTGATAAAGGCCTCATTTCTCAAATATATAGAGACTAAGTAAACTTTATAAAAATAAAAGCCATTCCTCAATTGATAAATTGTCAAAGAAATGAACAGGCAGTTTTCAGAAGAAGAAACAAAAATTATCTCTAGTCATATAAAAAATGCTCTAAATGGCTATTGATTAGAGAAATGCAAATTAAAACAACTCTGAGGTACCACCTCACACCTATCAGAAATGACAAGTGCTGGAGGGGATTCAGGGGTGTATAGGAGCCAGCTCTGACTGGCTAATGAGATTTGATTGTTAAATTTTCAATGTGAGCATTTATACCTTGGAAATTGACAAATGCTTAATTTATTGTTATTAATTTAAATTAATCAGGGCTTAATTTATTATTTTGTTGATAGCTCAGATTTAAGAAAGTGAAAATGGAGAAAATGTTCTTTCAGATTAAATTCAAAAGGTATTGTTCTTAGAATTAGTTGTTTAACAGTTTCCAGCATGCTACTGTTTAGATGGCATCTCAGAAGTCATCTAGTTCAACACTCTCATTTTATAGACTTGGGAACTGAGGCCCAGAGAGGTGAAATATCTTCCTCTAGGTCACACAGCTATAATGTGCTTAACGTGGGATTAGAATCCAACTCTTCTTGCTTCCAAATTCAATTCACAACATTATACTGCCTCAATTTCTGGAATGTTAAGAAGTGCTCTTCCCATTCTTAAAGGCTGTATCTCTGAACCAACTAAATAAAACTTTGAGTAGGGTCCTAGTGATAGACTGAGCTTATGCCAAGCATCAACCAAAGTTGAGTAGGGAGAGACCCATTACCCCCCCTTCTTTTTTCCTTCCCTCCCTCCTTCTCTCTCTCTCTCTCTCTCTCTCTCTCTCCCCCCTCTTCTTCCTCCTCCTCCTCTCCCTTTTCTCAATTTATCTATCTGTTATTTTTATTTATAGAATTTCTATTTTAGTCATGTTAAAGAAAACACAAACCGCCCCTCCCAATAAATAAAGTGAAAAATAATATGTGCGTACCCTTTGACTCAATGATATCACCACTAGGTCTATACTTAAAAGAAATAAAAAATAAAATATAAATAGGAAAGGACTCATATGTACAAAAATATTTATAACTGCTCTTTTTGTAGTGGTGAAGAATTGGAAATGGAAGGAAAGGACATCCATTAATTTTGGAATGGCTGAACAAATTAAGGCATAAAAATGTAATTGAATAATATTATGCCTTAAGAAATGACGAAAAGATGGTTTCAAAGAAACTTGAGAAGATTTGTATGAGTTAATACAGAGAGAAGGACAATTTATACTGTGATAACTTTATAAATGAAATGGAAGTTTGGTTCATGGCTAGGCCATCCGATATGATGTCAAGCAAGGGGATTGCTTTCGGGAGATGGGAGGAGTGGAGCACGTGCACATGTTCTGTGTTGTCCTGCTCTGTGATTAGAAGCAACCTGTTCTATTGACTATATAACTGTAATTGTTGGTGTGTTTAAAATGACTTGACTCAGGTACACTGGGACTTTTAGATATAGTCACATCTGAGGGTGAAAACGACTCCTTCACTCATATTGGTGAGACTGTATGTTAAAAGGAGAGGGCTCTAGGGCCTCCCTTTCCTGCCTCCCACTTTGATGCCTTGTAGTCCTTAAATAGGATTGATTTTTTGGCTTTTTTGTTTATTCTTTTCTATTCTAGATAAAGGGAGTGTAGTGTCTGATCCAACTCAGGAGGGTGAGCCAAAGAGATCTAGGAGTCCAGGCTGGATGTTTCAGCCAGCCCAGGAATGACACCCCGGGGAGCAGAGGTCCTAGGACTCCCTCTTAGAAGGAGCTGGAACTTAAATTTGATGGGATTAGTGTAGGAATTGAGTTAAACCATGAGGTTAATTTAACTTATCCTTCCTCTTGACTCCTCTTCCTCACCCCAAGAGGCTGAGGTGGTGGTGATAGAAAATCATGCCTCCAAGGTGTTGAGGAAAATGTTTATGTATTTGATCTCACTATAACTTTGAAGCAAATATCGCTTTACGAAAGCTAATTTGATGTTAAGCATTTAAGTGAAACTGGAATGCTAGTCACTGGTCCTCTAAAATGTTGATAGCACAGTCAGTGGGGGCTTGAGTTGATGTTAGAGGAAAGAGATTCCCAGCCCCTTTAGAGTACTAGAGAACCATGGGAGTGAGGGGATTAAAATGTTAGCAGTTTTTACCTTGAGAGACTGGGGCAAAAGTAAGCCTTGTTACATTTTTTTTCACTGAAGTCTCTTTCAGTTTTCTTTTTATTCCGTTTTTTCTTCCCTTTCCCCCCAACCCCTAGCCCTGGAGATAGTTGCCATTGGACACAAATATGTCAAATATATATGTGTATGTATATATATGTAAAATCACTCTATATGTACTTCTATTCATCAGTTTTCTCTGAATGCAGATAGCATCTTCCTTCATATGTCCTTTGTAGTTAATTTGGGTATTTGTGATAGTCAAAATGACTTATTTGCTCAAAGTTGTTCTTAAAGCAACATTGCTGCTATACAACGTTCTCTTGTTTCTGCTCATTTTGCTCTTCATTATTTCATGCAAGTCTATCCATGCTTTTCTAAGATTATCAAGCTCATTGTTTCTTATAGCACAGTAGTAACTATGTTACATTAAAAAAAAACTTTGAAAGATTTAAGAACTCTTTTTAAATTTTTATTTATTTTTAATTTTTTTTTTATTTAAGAACTCTTATCAATACAATGACCAATCACAGCTCCACAGTACTGATAATGATACACTTCCTGATGGAAGAGTGATGGACTCAAGGTATAGAATTAGACATGTATGATAATTGTAATTTTTATATTGTTTGATGTTAGAGTTAAAATGATAGGACTCCATAATGCAGTCACTTAAGATAAATGGGCCTAATGCCCATAAGGTGCATTGTCATTTTTTGTCCTTCATTTTTGAAGAAGACCAATAACATTATGGTCATGACTTGCTAGAAGTTGGATTTAAGTGAGGCAGAGTTGCACATAGTCATCAGCCTCATTCTCTCTTCCTGATTCATCAAAGTCCAGTGATAGGGCAAAAGTCAGGATGAGTGGTGGTGGCCCAGGATGCAGTGGATGACCTTGGTGTCTTCAATGCCTGACCAAGCTCTAAGTGCTCCACAGTGCTTGCTTTAGATACCTTCATGGCCATTCAAACAAATTGTTCTCATCTGCCCATTCCACTGGGGGAAGACTTCATGTGCTTGGGTTGGATATGTCCCTAATGTGTCTGAGGTCTGTCAGTTACCCTCAACCTGGTTTAGCCCATTTGCTTATATGATTTTGTTGGAATGTGGCTGCTTTGAAAACTATAGCTTCTTGGAGCCAAAGAGAGTTGGAGGAATCATATGGGCATCAAAGGTGGATGAGCAGCTCTGAAAAGGGCTCAGCAAATCCACCTACCAGAAGTGCCAGTCCTCCATGAACAGCCCATATACTCCATAAAGCGTATAGGCAAAGACAGAGACAAGGGTGTACTTCTCTCCTGTTCTAACTTCTGTTAACCTTGTGTTGAGTGGTTAATGCTCTCAGCTTCTGATCATATAAAATTCCTGGCCGACTGCAGGAGTCTACGAGTAATACTTCTGCTGTCTAAGACAAACAACTCAAGTTGTATTCATTTTTTTCAGTCATATCTGACTCTTCATGATCACATTTTTGGGGTTTTCTTGGCAGAAATACTGGAGAGGTTTGCCATTTCCTTCTCTAGATAATTTTACAGATGAAGAAACTGAGACTAACAGGGTTAAGTGACTTGTCCAGGGTCACATACCTTGGAAATATCTGAAGCCAGATTTGAACTCTGGAAAATGAGTCTTCCTGATTCCAGGCCCAGCAATCTATTCACTTTTCTACCTATCTGCCAGGTAACTCAAACTCTTTCTCAATTCCTTGTACCAATAAAGAAACTTTCTGTATCCAAGCTGCACTTAAGTCTGTTATACATGATCCTGAGAACTTCTCCACCACATTTGTTGTGATTAGAAATGCCTCTTCCTACATCTGCTCCTGATTACTTTTTTTCCACCAAGTCCATTTTTAGGTATATAACTTCCATGCTAAAAGCCCATTTTTTAACATATTTTCCTCTTGCCTCCTCAGGCTGGATGACTTTCTTGCATTTGTGAGGATGAACCTCTGTCTGTCTATATTGACATATAGAGTATGTGTGTATGCTTCTCCCTTTTCTGTTTTATGTAAAAAGAAAGTTCTTGTTTATTCCAATTTCCTGCGAATCCCCAAACCCAGGCCTTTACTTTAACTTGCACTGTGAGGCTAAATAAAGCAACATGCATTTTTCAATATGAAAATTGTATAGATTTGTTTTGTTGGACTGTTCTCATTTTTTTAAAATAATTTTTCTCTGTTAATTGGGAAGGATTTGGGAGGAAGAATGGAGCTAGAAATAGGATTGGCAAAAAATAAAAAAAATTAGGTCATTGAAGCATTTTTCTTTTAAAAGCACAGAAGAGAACAGAAGTTCAGGAAAAAAACATAGACGAGCAGGACAGCTTTGAAAGCATCACATTGAATTTATTATATACTTTTTAAAAAAGAGAAAACTGTGTATAACAGATTCATATTTTCATAGCAAGTCCTCATTGTCTTTTCTACTTTGTATATGAAAATTTTTTGATGTTTGTTTAAGAATAAATATAAAATTAAAAAATAATTTTTCATATTCCTTTTGTGAAAATGTCAAAACTTAGAACTTCCATGGGTTTTGGCACCAGGAGAAGGGCCATTGAAAGAGAAAGCTCCCACAAAAGTATGAAGCAAAGGAGAATAATGAAAACTTATTTTAAAAAAATAGGAACTGGCAGAAATGTTAACAAAAACCAATTTAGGGTTGGCAGAATGGCCTAGAGTGAAATGTGAATGTGAAATGTCTCATTATTGAGTCATGAGACACTTTAAACAGAGAATTATATTTTTATTTGCCAATTTTATTATCTAGGGATTTGGAGGCTGGGGAAAGAAATAGGATAATATATTAGAGTTTATCTTCTGTTCTTCTACTCAAGTATATATAGACTGGTGGTTGAATGTTTGAGACCTTAACACAGCTCTCATGTAGCATATCCAGGGCTGTGTATTGAAATTTGTACTACTGGGCCCCCTAAAATGATGATGAGGTACATAAAAATGGAGTGGGACATAGAGGGACCATTCCTTACATCAACGGCAAGCACTCTGCTTCTCTAGGTAGGCTGTTATTGCTTAAGGACAGTACTAACAAGTAGAAAGTTAAGTTCTTTATAGTGAACTGAAGTTTGCTATTCTATCTGTTTGTCCTCTTGGATGAAGCAAAATGAGACTGATTTCCACAAGACTCTTTTGTAATTCTAGAAGACAGCTATCATGCCTCTTTCTACCTCCCAATACTTCTCTTAGCTTGGCTAAAAGTACTCAAGTTTTCAGCTGACAGTTGAATGCTTAAACTTTAGTTTCTTCACCATGCTGATTATCTTTCTCTGGGCAAATGCCCGTTTGTTGATGTTCCTCCTTAAATGTCAATTCAAGACAACAAAGCATTTATTAAGTGCCTACTAAGTGCCTAGGTACTATGCTAAGCTCTAGGGATATAAAAAAAAAGGTAAAAGCCAGTCTCTGTTCTCAAGAGACTTACATTCTAATGGGAGAGACAACATGCAAATAACTATGTCCAAACAAAATACACAGAGGATAGATTGGAAATAATCAACAGAAGGAAGGTATTATCAATAAAGAAGGATCAGAGAAAACATTTTTACAAAAGGTAAGATTTTAGGTAAGACTTGAAGGAAGCCAGGGAAGCCAAGAAGCAGAGACAAGGAAGCATAGAATTCCAGGCATGGGGTGCAGTAGATGAAAATGCCTGAAATCAGGAGATGGAGTGTCTTGTTCAAGGTAAAGTAAGGAGCCCAGTGACGCTGGATCACAGAGTATATGATGGGCGGAGGGGGGTGGTAGGACTAAGAAGATTGGAAAGGTAGGAAGGAGCCAAGTTATGGGGAGCTTTAAAAGCTAAACAGGATTTTATTATTGATCCTAGAAATTATGAGGAGACATGGAGTTGATTTAGTAAAGGGGTGATCTAGTCAAACTTGTGCTTTAGAAAGATTATGTTGACAGCTAAGTAGAAGATGGCCTGGAGTGGGGAAATGCTACACCGGCGTGGTGGTGATGTCAGAAGAGAGATATGAATGCAAAATGTTATGAAGGTAAAATCAACAGCACTTGGCAACTGGTTGGATATGGAGGAGTGAAAGAGAGTGAGGTGTCAAGGATGATACCAAGGTCGTGAGCCCTGGTTATTGGGAGGATAGTGATACCCCTCCTAATAAAATGGAAGTTAGGAAGAAGGGAAGGTTTAGGGAGAGAGAATATGAGTTCAGTTTTGTGAAGATATTGAGAGATACCCTTTTCTCCGGAGCTAAGACCCAGCAAGCAGGTTGTGCCCTGAGCTTGGCATAGCAGCAATCTTTTGTGCTCACCCTCTGGTTGAGATCAGCCACAGCAAAATCCCAGAATTGTTTCATACCAGCATCAGGTAGTCTCTGAGCTTGGACAAGCACCTGTAGTACCCATGATCCAGTCACGAAGCCCTGCTATGAATCACACTTGTCACATTGTTACTGTTAACCCTCACTATTACTCAGCTCACTGTGTAGCCATAGGTATAAATGTTGAGATCTCCCCCTGCTGCCTCATGCCCCCCCCCACTAGTAGGGGGGCTCTAGCACATATGTCCTTACTTGCAAGCCATTTTCCTCACTCTGAAATTCATTAAACTTCTGTGTGATTCCTGACTTTCCTGTCTGTAGCCTGTGTTGTTCATCTCCAGACACCCACAGGTTAGAGACAGGTTCTGGTATGATTGGCAGTTTTGGTCATGTCAAATTTAAGATTAGGTGATTGGAAATGTGAGAACGTTTTTCCTCAAATGAACAGAGTACTTCAGATGTCTGAGTAAGAC
Source organism: Vombatus ursinus (assembly GCF_900497805.2). Lineage (NCBI taxonomy): Eukaryota > Metazoa > Chordata > Mammalia > Diprotodontia > Vombatidae > Vombatus > Vombatus ursinus. The sequence continues at coordinate 1,926,833 of NW_020953958.1, forward strand.
AGAATATGGTGAGATCACCATTCCTTGATTCTTGATATTTTGTTTCTATTAGATTGTAAGCTCATTGAGGACAGGAACTTTTTTTTTTACTTCTTTTGGTATCCCCAGTGCTTCACGTAGTGCCTGTATATAGTAGGTGCTTCATAAATGTTTATTGATTGATTATTGATTATCAAAGCACCACTGAATCATATTAGTCTTTTTGGTTCTCATGTCACAATATTAAATCATATTGAGTTTGTAGTCCACTGAAATTCTCATATTCTTTTCACACAAATCATATGGTACAGTGAAAACTGTGCAGGTTCTGGGGTCAGAAAACTTGAGACTAAATCCTCTCCCTACCACTTTCTACCAATGTAGCCCCAGTCCTCAATTTCTTCATCTGTAAAAGGAGGACATTCAACTGGGTGACCTTTAAAGTCTCTTCCATGTCTAAATATATGCTCTTATGTCTCCCTTATCCTGAACTTGTGCTCTTGATTTTTTGACCCCCAAGAGTAGAGATTTACGTTTTCTTCTACTAACTCTTCTCATTGAATTCAACTCATAATTCTAGTCTATTGAGATATATTTGGATCCTGAACGTGTCAACTATTCTACTCAGCTTTGCGTCATTGGCAAATTTGACAAGCACACCATCTGTGCTTTCGTCTAAGTTATTGACAAAAATGATAGATAATACATGGCAAAGGACAGATCCATGGAGCACTCTACGCCTTCCAGCTCAAATTTATCCATTAATGACTATTCTTTGAGTTCAGCTATTTAATCAGTACTGGGGAACCAGGGATGAGAGGAAAAGGACATAGGGAAAAATAATTGAATCAGTACTTTGATAAGATCTGGAGCTGGAAAGAACTTCAGTGATTACTTAGTCTAAATCCTTAGTCTTACACATGAAGAAAGTAAGACCCAGAAGGGTGAAGGTGGGGGAAGAGGCACCCATACTGTGTATAGGATATTGAAAAGGGTGGATAGGTGCTGAAACAATGGATAGATGTGGATGCTAAGCCACTTCCAGTGATCTTTGAAAGATGAAGGAGAATGGGGAAAGTGCTTCAGGGATGAGGAAGTTCGAGTGTTCAAATGATGGGGGGAGAAATGAGTTTTACTATGATGGTTGGAATGTTGGCAAAGATTGTCAGCTTTAGCTCTCTCTCCTTTCTGTTTCTATTGCTTTCCAAAGGCTTGTTATAATGTCAAGGTAAGAAAGAAGTGAATGGAATTCAGTCACCCAATCTCAACTGAGACCAAGGGCAGAAGACCTTCCTTTGAGATGGGGAAAGGGGGGAAAGGGGGAGCAGCTAGGTGGCCCAATGGATAGAGTGCTGGCCCTGGAGTCAAGAAGACTCCTCTTCCTCAGTTCAAATCTGGCCTCAAGATACTTAATAGCTGTGTGACCCTGGGCAAGTCACTTAATCTTGCTAGCCACAATTCCCTCATCTGTAAAATAACCTGAAGAAAGAAATGGCAAACCATTCTAGTATCTTTGGCAAGAAAATTCCCAAATGGGGCCATGGAGAATTGAATGTGACTAATACAACTGAACAACAAAAAATAGAAAAATGTCACAGCTGTCTGAGCATACTTTTTGTGTACTAGCTAGCTAGATTAGTGAGGTAGATTAAAGACAGCAGAAAAAGTGTTGACTAGCCTTTAAGGCATGTGGCTCGTCAGTCTCACTCTAAGAGATGAGAGATACTTGTCTGTAGCAGAAGAAGCAGCAGTGAAATTATGCAACAGGGCTTCAGTGCATTGACACTTAAAGCCAGATAGCAGCAACATGGCAGAGAAGTAGTCCCTACTGAGAAAGAAAACAAAGACCTTTGTGCGTTTCAGTGGAAGACAGAGTAGAGAAGCAGTGGCTTAGGAGCTCTGGGACCATGAAAACTTGGGTAGTAGAGGTTTTATCATCTGTAATAAAAGTCAAACAACACTGAAGTCAAAATCTTTTTCTCACCTTAGGGTATTTGAAAGGAATTTGTTCTTTTCTCCATTGGTGCATGACTGAGAGATTGTTCTCATTTACCCATTTCTAGAATGTGGTATTAAAGAAATATTTAGTGTGCATACAGAAAAGGACATGTTTATCACAAAAAATTAGCAAGGCTTCATCAATAACAGGCCATTCCAGGCCAACTTCATTTCCTTTTATGAGAGGGTTGTTAAACTGGTTAATTAAAGGATAATAGTTTTGAGATTGAAGCAAAGCTTTTGATAAATTCTCTCATGTTATTCTTGACAAAGAGGTGGACTTAACAATAATACAGTTAGGTGATGTAAAACTGGTAGAATTACTAGACCAAAAAAGTGGTCATTGATAGTTTGAAAAATCTGCAAAGAGAAATCTAGTACTCTAATGATCTGTAGCTGACATTTTTAGCACAATATCAAATAAGGGGTGTGATAATGGTCTTGATTTAATCTTGATATTATTAGAAAGGTCTCTAGTGTTTTTCCTTAGTATATAATGCTACCTTTTGGTTATAGATTGATATTATTTACCACATTAAAGAATGATTCATTTATTTCTATGCTTCTTAGTGTCTTTAACAGAAGTAGATGTATTTGGTCAAAAAAATTTTCTGCATCTATTGCTTTAATCATGTGATATATATTGTTTTTGTTATATTTTTTCCTAACGTTGAACCAATTTATATTCCTGGTATAAATCCAACCGGAGCATGGTATGCAACCTTTTTTAATATGTTGCTAGATCCTCTTCATTAATATTATATTGAATATTTTTGAATTGATATTTATTAGGACTATAAGTTTATGATTTTATTTCTATACTTCCCTGTCCCTGGCTTAGTGATCAGGACCATATTTGTATTATAGGGTCAGTCAGTCAGTCAATGAACATTTATTAATAGTCTACTACGTGCCAGGCACTGTGCCAAGTGCTGTGTGCCAAAACAGGCAAAACACAGTTCTTCCCCTTAAAAAGCTTACAATCTAATGGGGGAGATAACAGGCAAACAAATGTGTACAAATAAACTACATACAGGATAAATAGGAAAACTCAAAATAGAGAAGACAGTAGAATTAAGAGGGGTTGGGACAGATTTCCTGAAAAGGTGAATTTTAACTGGGACTTAAAAGAAGCCAGGGGAGTCAGTAGGTACAGATGACGAAGGATAGTATTTCAGACATGGGCAACAACCCAAAAAAACGGAACTTCATAAGATCCCTTTTTATTTCTACTTTTGCAAACAGCTTATCTAACATTGGCATTAATTGTTCTTTGAATGATTGATAGCGTTGACTTGTATGTTCATCTGATCTTTGAGTTTGTTATTTTGGAGTTCAAGTATAGTTTATTAAATTTTATGAAATTGTGTTATTTAAATTCTCTATTTCTTCTTTTATTTATCTGCATGTTGTATTTTTATAAATATGCATTAATTTTATTGAATTAATCAATTTTGTTGGTATATAATTGGGCAAAATGTTTTCTAATTATTTCCTTCATTTATTATGAAGCTTTTTTTTTCCATTTTCATTGCTGATAATTTGGTTTTCCTCTATCTTTAAAAAAATAGATTAGCTAAAGGCTTATTTAATTAAAAAATAGTTCCTAAATCTATTTATCAATACAATTAAAAATTTAATTATGTTAAGTGCTTCTTTGATTTTTAGGATTTCTGTTTTGGTAGTTCAATTGATTTTTTTATATGTTGCTTTTCTAGGTTAAATTCCCACCCCCCCCCAAATCCATTGATCTGATCTCTCTTTTTTAATGGTAAAGGTATTCAGATATATACTTTCCCCCTTAAGTTTGCTCTGGCTCCATCCCAAATTTTGCTGCTTTGTTTCATTGTCATCATTTTATTTGTTGAAATCATATATTGTTTCTATAATTTTTTAACCAACTAGTCTTTGGATGAAATTATATATTTGTCATTTAAATTTAAATATTTTATTCAATCTTTTTACTTATTACAATTTTTACTGCATTATGGTTAGAAAGGGTGTGTTAATACTTATACTTGTCTACATTTGTTCATGAAGTTTTTATGCCATAACATATGAGCAGTTTTTATAGATATCATGGATTGCTGAGAAGTATGTATACCTCTTTCTATTCCAATTCAGTAACCATCAGGGATTTGTGATATCTAATTTTTCTGCAATTATATTCAGGTCCTTAACTTCTTTCTTGAGTTGTTGTTTTATTTGTTAGTTTTATCTAAGTCTGAAAGAGACATATTGAAATATCCAATATAGTTTTGCTATCTGTTTCTTCCTGTAATTTAATTAACTTCATTTTAGTACTTAAAATTCCATTTATTGGTACATACACATATGTATATAGTATTGATATGATTTAACTGTCTGCCATGCCTTTAAGAATAATATTATTTCTCTATCTCTTTTAACCATGTCTGTGCTTACTGTTGTCTTATCAGAGGTTGTGATTGTTACCCATGCTTCTTTGATGATAATAATGGTGATGATAATAATGATGATAATATTTCCTGCCATCATAACCTCTTAACTCTTCCTTATCTATTTCCTTCTCCTCTTTTTATAAAGAAAGAGGAAGTGAAAGAGAAGGAATGTGATCAACACTAGTGATTTATAATTAAAGCCATCTCCTTCTGTTACATAGACCCTCTTCTCTTCCCTTTGCCCAGATTCCAGTCACTGGATTTTAGTCTTTTTTCCCCTTTTCATCCTCCACTCCTTATAATCTGCTTTTCAAGAATAAAGTTTATTTTATTTTTAACCTCCCTTTTAAATATCTTTCTCTCATCTGCCAGTCCTTCCCTATTTTCCTGCTTAGTTTATTTCTCTACCAAATTCTGCATGTGTATGTGTTCAGCCCTCTTTTATTCAGTTCAGATAAGAGTGAGGTTCATGTGATGCTTTCTTTCTCCACCCTCTATATTTATATCTTCTTATTGAACTTTCCAATTATTAAAAAACAGAGTATTATTCCCTTTCATTCTCATTTTTTCTCTAGTTTGTTCATTTTCCCCAACCTGTTCTTTCTTCTTTTAAGTATATCAAGAAAGAACAAAACCACTTCAGGCCCTCTGTTTTATCTAATACCATTTTTGACCCTTGAAGACATGAAAGTTCTTAAGGTCCACTTTTTTTGCCCCTCTATTATAATGTAAGCATTTTTTCATTGTTTAGATATTTTTAATTACTCAAATGTATTTGCCTTTCTAGCTTTCTTTTGATTTTTGGTTTACATTTCAAAATTTACATCCAGCTTTAGTTTTTTTCATCAAGAATGCTTTAAAGTCTTCTATTCCATTAAAATTCCATTTTTTCCCCTTATAGGATTAGGCTTAGTTTTGTAACATGAGTTATTCTTTGTTGTAAACCTTTTTTTTTTACCTTTCAGAATATTATATCCTAAAATTTTCTTTCTTTTATGATAGTAGTTGCCTATAAAGCATTCTGCAATATTGACTGCCTTTCCTTGTTACTTGAACTCTTTCTTTCTGGCTGTCATATTTTTTTTTCTCTTGACCTCAAACCTCTGGATTTTGGCTATAAAATTTCTGGGAGTTTTCAATTTGCAATTCCTTTCCTGAGAAGACGTGTAGATTCTTTCTGTTTTTACTTTGTCCTCTAGTTTTAATAGAGTTGCATAGTTTTCATTAATAATTTCCTGAAATGGCTTTTCTAGCTCTATTTGCTAAGTGTGCCTCCTCCTTCTGCTCTTCCTCTTCCTTTGCCTCTTCCAACCACTGATGTCTCAGCTACTTCAGTGAGTGGAGCCACCCAGAGTCACTGCCAGCACAGTTTGGGCTGCTTGGTCCTCAAAGTAACCAGAGATCTAAAATATTCAGAGGTCTTAAAATATGGCAGACATTGACAACAAAGAAACTCAACTTAATGCAAGGGATGGTGACCTAGCTGTGCCAGATCTAAAATTGTATTATAAAGCAGAAATTATCAAAACTACTTGGTACTGTCTAACAACTAGAGTGGTGGATCAGTACACAAGACACAGTAGTCAATGACTATAGTAATCTACTGTTTGAGAAACCCAAAGATTCTAGCTTCTGGGATAAAAACTCACCATTTGACAAAAATTGCTGGGAAAATGAAAAACAGTATGGCAGAAACCAGGCAGACCAACATCTTACACTGTATACCAAGAGAAGGTCAAAATGGGTACACAATTTACACATAAAGAGTGATACTATAAGCAAATTAGGAGAGCAAGGAATAGCCAGATGATTATTTGATGGACCAGAAATTATGAGTTGCATACGGAGTCAGGTAGATTATAAAAAAGAAAAAAAAATGCTACTTTGAAAACTAGAAGAAAAAACACAAGGGACATAGCAGAGTTGGAACTGTGATGGAAATAATTTCCAATGACTCTGTTCAATTTCTTTTCTCCTCCTGAAGTTCCTGGAAGTGGAAACCTGAATAATAATATGGAAGCTATCCTTGCTGCAGACTTCAAAACTAGTCACTTTTTACATGAGTGTATAGCCCAAGAACAGTACTACATGAGAGAAGCTATTGAAGAAGATGACTATGGTTATGATGAAGAAGGTGAATAGGTTGATGATGAGGGAGGGAAAGAAGAAGTTGACAAGGAAAATGATCCAGAATATGACTCAAAATAAAAGCCCACAGAGTTAAATCATCAGTGAAGCAGTATATATGTTATTTGGGCAGCTAGGTGGTACAGAAGCTAGAGTGTTGGGCTGAGTCAAGAAGATGGGAGTTCAAATCTGGCCTCAGACACTTACTAGTTATATGACCCTGGGTAGGTCACTTAACCTCTGTTTGCCTCAGTTTTTCCGTCTGTCAACTGGAGCTAATAATAGAACCTACCTTGCAGGGTTTTTGTGAGGATCAAATGCCTCAATAATAATAAAGCTCTTAGCACAGTGCTTAGTACATAGTAAGTGCTATATAAATATTAAATTATTATATGACTCTGAGGACTACCTGTACTGTCAAAGCCTAAAAACAACCATTACTTACATCCTTATGTTTTTGTATTTCCTTGGTAGAATCAAGTACATAATTTTTGTTACAAAAAGAAGAAAAAAAGAACATTTACTAATCAATATAAACTATAGATTCACTCTACCTATTTTGATTTTAATGAAATAATGTTTTTTGCTAGATATGTAGAATGTAGTGATCCCCCTAAAGCACATTCATTGCTACATAGTTTGGTTCTTGGCGAGTCTCTTTTCATGTAGCTATTAGGCTGCAGCTGTGAATATTATCCAAACTGTTACTTGAGACCAGTATTGGTTTAGAAAAAAGAAGTCCTTCTGAAAAACCAACCGAAGTATTTTTGCAGCCCAGTAGTCGAATGGGTTTAAGTCTGCTTGCACTAACTGTGCTAGCATTACTTTGTTAAAGAAATACAGTGACTTGTACACTAACTAGGAGAAAATGCATTTTGTTACTTGATTTAAGAATAGACTAGCATATGGTTAAGAATTTCCGGTAAGACCAGATCTAACATTTGCAACTGTCTGCTTGTTTACAGATTTTGTAACGTAGTGACCTACAAAGAAACTTAGTCATCCTATTAAGTTTGTTATTTGCTAGTGGATATGAATAAAATCTAGTATTTTCAGAAGTTAACATTTGCTTATATGTGCGTACCTGAGTGCATTCAAACTTAAAGCATCTTTCCTTTTTTTAGTGGTATTGTGGCACATCTTCCCTGAAAATGAAAACTTTTACAACTTGATAAGTCCATTTTAAGTCATTTTATTGTTGTTTTAAAAAATTACCAAGCAGATTTTTAGTTCTCACTAAATAATGATAATGTCTTAATTTGACACATTTAAAAATCTACATTGATAGTTGTATCTAATGGACATTATTTGGGAGAAGAGACCAGACTTTAAAAAGGCTAAGTTGGGAAATGGCTGAACAAGTTGTAGTATATAATTTTGATGGAATACTATTGTTCTATAAGAAATGATGAAGATTTCAGAAAAACCTGAGAAGACATATGAACTGACACAAAGTGAAGTGAGCAGAACTAGGAGAATATTGTACACAGCAAATGTAATATTGTAATGATTATCAATTGTGAAAGACTTAGCTACTCTGATCAATACAATGATCCAAGACAATGCCATAGAACTCATGATGAAAAAATGCTATCTACCCTCAGAGAGATAATTAATTAACTGAGTGCAGATTGAAGCATATTATTTTTTACCTTTATTTTTCTTGCCTTTTCTTCCAGCATAGCTAATATAAAAATGTTTTGCATTATTTTACATATATAATGGCTATCATATTGCTTGCCTTCTCAATGGGTAGGGGTGGGACTGGAAGGAAGGAGAGAATTTGGAATTCAAAGCAGAAAAAAAGAATGTTTAGAAAAATAAGGTGCTTAATAATAAGACTAACAAATAGACAAAAAACGCCATCTTACATCAAACAATATGCAAGTGTAAATGAACAGTGATAAAATGTTAAATCATAATAACCTTTTAAAATCATTAATGTTAAAGTTACATTTATTACAGTCTTGGGGTTTGGGCTAGGGCAAGGGCTCTATTACAATTTTTATTGCTTAATATGTGAATACATTATTTACTCATACCTCAATCTACCCACATATTTAAATGGGCAGTATAATTTACTTAACTACCTCACAAGAGTGTTGAGGCATATTAAGTAACATTATATAAAAACTGTTCTTGGTCATTAAAAGATCAGAATTTTTAACCTTAAAAAGATACTTTCCTGAAACATGATTTCCAGGTCTTCTTTGTGGCCATAGTTTTTAGGGAGATGAATGAGTCTTAAATTGCCTTGGTAAGTTTTCCAGGCCAGGTGTTTTTATTAGTAGAAACTTTATATTTTCTTCTTTGTTCACTTTTAAACATTCTTCTAATTTACTTATTTTCTTATGAAGTCATTGAATTTTGTTTGCTCCATTCTAATTTTTAGGGAGTTAATTATTTGGGTAAATTTTTGCACATTTGATTCTAAGTTATTTTATTCTCTTTCCAATTTCCCCCCAGTCTTTCATTTTTGACTTTGTTTGGATCTTTATGTTTCAAGTGTATTTCTTATAAATGACATATTTCATTAACAATTTCATTCCTTGACTTCTTCCTTAATTTTTTCCAGCTACTTAAGAAGTCCTTTTGGTGAAGCCATATTTTTCTCTGCCATTCTGCTTGGTAGTTATTTTGGAGCTTCTCTCTTCTTTTGGTGTATCTTTTGACAGATATGTTATTTCTGCATTTCTTTATTCTTCTCTTTATTCTCTTTATTCATATTTCCAGACTCAGTTCCTGATTTGGGACATTGTGCCAGGGTCAGGTTCCATCTCCTGTGCACATTTGAATAGGATGGTCAGGCTCTATTTGGTTCAGACCTGGACTACTTAGACTCTTGCTCCTCCCTGGTTTGCTTAAGCTCAAAGTGTTTTTGGGTTTCTTATCACCTAGATCATCTGGGTTCAAATAGCTGCTCTCTTCAGTGCCTTTTGAAGTGTCTTGTCATAATCTCCCCTCTCCACCACTCCTTACCCTTCACCTTGGGGACATCTATACCAAGTCTAATTCCATATCTTTGGTCAAGATGGCAGAGTGGATAGAGGGGAAGATTTGGAATCGAGGATCCCTGAGTTCAAATCCTGCCTCAGATACTGCCTGTCTATGTGATTCTGGGCAAGTCATTTAATCTCTTTATGTCTTAGTTTCCTTATCTGTAAAATGGAAAATGGGGATAAAATAGCATCTACCTCACACAATTGTTTTGAGGGTCAAGTGACCTAACATATATAAAGTGCCTTGCAAGCTTTTAAGTACTATAGAAATACTGGCTAGCTATTTCTCTTCTCCTCTACAGAGCATTGTAGACTGCAAGGCCCTCTGGAGTATCTCATGTTATAGTATGCTCTTGGCTCATTGCCCCCTCACTCCTATGTCCTTAATCAGATCAATCAGAACATTGTGGATATCTGAAATTCCTAGAGTTTCTCCACTCATTCACTGTAGACTTTGTGCCTCTTATTATAGATTCTTCAGAATCTCCAGAGCATCTTTGGTCCATGCTGTCAGGCTTCTGGTTCATTTACTCCAGTTTTCACTGACTCTCCTGGTGGGATTGCTTTCCCAGTGCCTTCATGCTTCTGACTTCCTTTTTGTGTAATCCTGGACTAGAGTGAGGGGTCTATTATGTTTTCTTTCTGGATTTCTTGATCATTATTTCACCTGGTGCTCTTTTTAGATCTTTGCCTGAGGAGATGCAGGAGAACTGGGTTCCTCTGTGACTTTTCACAATGCCATCTTTATTAGAAGTCCAGCCATTTTTCTATTTTTATAGCCCAAGATTGCATTAGTTTTCTGTGGTCATCACATCACGCGGCTGACTCATGTGGAGTTTGCAGTATATTTAAACACACAAATCTTTTTCAGACAAACTGATGTACCTCCTCCATCCTGTACTTGTGAAGTTGAGCTTTTGAACTCAAGTATAGGATTTTGTGTTTATTCCTACTGAATATCATCTTATTTCATTCAGCCTAATGCTTCCGTCTGTCAAGATCTTTTTGGATGCTGCCACCCAATATGTTAGCTATCTGTCCCACTTTTGGGTCCTCCACAAATTGGATGATTGTACCATCATTGCCATTATGCAAACTAATACATTAAATACCAGAACCAATGTATAAAAAGATCTCAATAGGTTAGAACATTAGATGAATCTAACAAGATTAAATTTCAACAAATATTTACTATCCAACAACAAAGTTGAGCTGTCATTGAAGCTAGAGGGTTGTGGGTTCAAGTCCTGGCTTTTGACACATACTGGTTGTGTTATTTTACTTCTTGGTACTCTGGGAAACTCTCTAAGACTGTAAGTTATAGAAAAGGGCTCTGTGGGGCACTTAGCATGGACATGTTGATTTGAGATACTTATGAAACCTCTAGGTGACTATGTCCAGCAGAAGATGGTAAAGTAGGAATGAATATATAAAGCATTTATTAAGCACTTATGAAGCACCGAGGATACAAATAGAAAAGTAAGAGAGTTTCTGCCATCTAGGAGCTCACATTCAAATGGAGGAGAGACAATATGTGGAACATTTAAGCTACAAGTCAGATGGAGAGATCCCATTATCTTTAGGGTACAACAGCAAAGCAGATGATAATTCTTCTCCTTTAATGTAATTTCCATTGAAAAAAATCATATTTCTTTCTAATGTTGAAAAACTTGATGGTGTCAAGGAATTTGGTAGCAAGAATTTTATTTTCTGGGTCTTCAGTAGCTGTAGTTGAAGCACTTGTGTTTGGAGCAGTTTCCTGGTTGATTCTCCAAAAGGATTGTTTCCTAGAATAATAGAGGACACTAGGCTGGAAGCATTGCTATTCCAAAGGCTCTTGGACTTGGGGTCCTGGTCTATTTCTATTAGGGCCTGAGGAGAAATGGTGATCAAGGTGGTGGTGGTCTTTTGACTTGCCTGGTAGATGCTGCCTTCCGCATCTCTCTCAGGTTTCTTCGCTGCTTCAGCTACACTAAAGTATGTGGCAATATGCCTGCCAAGTGTATGGTAGTTAGTTGGAAGTGAGTTGGTTGGTCCTTTTTCCTAGGAATTGCTTCTTCATATAAGGCTAGAAGGAAGATGGGCAATCTGGGCGATGCTGCCACCCCCAATTCTCCTGTACTTATCTACCTATTGGTAGCAGTTGTTGTTGGTGAAGATGAAGGTAGGCCTCTCTCCACAATGATATCTTCCCTCAGGTATGACTTTAGGGACTGAGTTGGAAGAAGGTCCGATGGTTTGGGGAGGCACTGCTATTCCTAAGCCTTATGGGCAAAGGTCCTGGGATGTCTCCATCAGGGTCTGAAGGGAGATGGTGGTTATGGTGGTTTGACTGATGGGCACATGCTGCCTCCTCCCTCTTCCTAAGGCTACCTAAAGAGAAACTAAATTTCAGGAGAAAAATTAGGGTTAGAACTAGATTTGAGACTACTATGTTTAGAAATATTAATTGAACCAATGGGAGCTAAGAAAATCACGGAGAAAGAGAGAGAGAGAGAGACAGAAATAAAGAGGGGAGAGAAGTAGAGAGGGAAAGGGAGGAAAGAGAAAGGGAGAAAGAGGAGAGAGAGAGAGTAGAGATGGAGGAAGGCCTGGGACATAGCTTTGGAAGTAACCCACACTTAGAGGATGGAAGGATGATGATGCAGCAAATGAGACAGAAAAAGTCAATTGGACAGGAATTAGAACTAGGGAAGAGTAGTGTCATAGATGCCAAAGGAGACAAATGTCCATTAGCACAAAAAATGACTATTCAAAATTTTGAAGAGGTCAGAATGAATGAGGACTAAGAATAGGTCTTTAAATAGGGATAAATGAATTCAATTTTATCCTTGGGCTCAAAAAATTAACCTCACAAGAACAAGATGGTAGAAGCTTTTCTAGACAGCAATTCATTTGAAAAAAAAAAGACTTGGGGGCTTTAGTTGACTGTAGGCTCAATGAGAGCCAATATGAGAAAGTCAAGGTGATCTTAGACTGCTTTGAGAGCAGGGGCTATCTTTTGTTTCTCTTTGTATCTCCAGTACTTGGCACAACGCCTGGCACATTGTAGGTGCTAATAAATGTTGATTGATCATCTTTTTTTGGATCCCCAGGGCTGAGCACAATGCCAGGGAAATAATAAGGACCTAATAAATATTGAGTGTGTGTGTGTGTGTGTGTGTGTGTGTGTGTGTGTGTGTGAGAGAGAGAGAGAGAGAGAGAGAGAGAGAGAGAGAGAGAGAGAGAGAGAGAGAGAGAGAGATATGTAGAGTATCCAGGAGGGAGATGGACTCATCACACAATGAGTCTCTTTGTCTGACAATATCCAGACTGTATATTAGGTCCTTGGTGCTACATTTTGGGATAGGCACTGATATGCTGGAGAACTTCAGAGGAAGGAGACCAGAGTGATAAAGGGCCTTGAGATCCTTCCAAATGAAGATCTGTTGAAGGAATTGAGAATGTTTAGCCTGGAGACTTGGTAGGGATATGAGAAATGTCTACAAGTATTTGGAAGACTCTCATTTGGAACAGTTAAGTGGCACAGGGGTTAGTGGGTTCAAATCCTGCCTCTGACACTTACTGGCTATGTGGTCCTGGCCTTTACCTCTCTAGGTCTCCACATCTGCAAAATGGGAATAATAAAATAGTACCTATCTCCTAGGATTTTTGTGAGGATTGGGCAAAATAACATAATTAAATACTTTGCACATTTTAAGGAGCTAGTTATAAATGTTAGTTAGTACAGGAATGAGATTGTTTTCTGTTTAGCCCTTACCAGGAGCAATGGATGGAAGCTTCAGAGAGGCAGATATAGGCTTGAGGTAGAGGACAATTTTCTAAAAATTTGAGCTATCCAAAGGTGGAATGGACAGCTTTGGAAAGTGGTGAGTTATTCCTCACTGGAAGTCTTCAAACAAATTGCTTGGTGGCCCTTTATAAAGTTAGTTGGCTGTTGGGGCCTGTTAAGATAAGGGTAGGATTACATGGACTGTGAGCTCCCATTCAACTCCAAGTTTCTGTGATTCTCTGAAGGGCCTTGCCCACTGTCTAACTACAGGGAAATGGCAGAGCCGAGATTCAAACACACACACCACCTGATTGCAAATATAGTACTCTTTCTATTATATCATCTTGAAGCTTCTGGGTATTCAAAAGTAATGACCTTTGATAGTAAAAGTTTTGTAGACTTTTAAACATTTTTTCATGGGTTGCCATTAAATCATGGACTGGTGACTGGGAACCAGAACTAGTATTAGTAATTGCCAACATTTATATAGCCATTGAACTTTTACAAAGCATTTTCCTAATCAGTGTAGCAGAGGGACAGAGGAAAGATTACTGAAGACAACGGAAAGAGACTTAAGGACAAAAAACCCAATTAGGTCCAAGGTAGCTAATAGCCTGAAAGTCAGTGGGGACATTCTGAAGGAATTGGGGCATCATTTATTCCAACCCTGTATATAAGATTCTTTCAGTAAACAGTTTCCCCACAATCTTTTCCCTCCCAAACTTTTCTCCCACTGCTCCCTAAGACAAATTTTTTTACACCATCCCTTAAACACAACTCACACACTCTTCCTTGGTTCCTTAACTGACATTTCTTTCAAGCTGTGAAATAAATGCCACCCTCACTAAGCCTTTTTGAGGTGCTACTGATGATATTAATAATAACAACATCCTATAAAGTACTTTTATAGACAGTGTATTTGATCTCATTTAATCTTTACAACAAACCTGTGGAATAGGTAGTCCAAGTAGTATTAAATCTATCTAACAGATGAGGAGTCTTGGGCTCAGAGAGTAAATATGACCTGCCCAAAGTTACACAGTGATCAAGGATCCGATTTGCAATTTAAACCAATTCTCCTACCTCCAATATTCTAGCCACTGTACCATGCTGCTTTTCAGTTCTGCCCATATTGAGCTTTCTATCTCCTGGAATCAGGCATACTCTCCCTTGCTGTCAGTCACATAAAATTTTTTGTGAAAGAAGGATCTGAGAATAGATTTTTATGGGGGAAGATAAAGAAACTTTGAGGGGATTTGGAGCCAGTTTTGGGGGAGAAACACCAGTGAGAAGGAAATTGGCCAGAAGAGGGAGATTGGTGGTAATGAGGCCAAAATTCAAATTCTCTTTTCACCCCAAAGGCCAGTAGAGTCTTATCTGGTATAGACAAGAAATGCCATGGTAAGCTAAGGAAGGAAGGTTAGAGAAGGGAGGCATCAGTGTAGGTCAGAGTCAAAGCAGTGTGATGAGGTGGAGGGAGGCTTGCTTAGGAGTCAGGGGAGTGGGTTCTAGAGCTGCCTCTGCCACTAGCCTCCTGTGTGACTTAGACAAGTCACTTCATCTCTAGGCCTCAGGTTTATTTTCCCTAAAATGAGGGGTTGGATCAGATGTTTCAAATTTCTTCTAGTTCTGTGACTTTGGTATCTACTTGGATAGGACTTCATTGAAGAGGTAGGACATCGGAGATAAGTCTTGGTGGAAGGGTTGGGTTTGAACAGGCTTGCTCAGTAATCCAAGTCCTGCACTTGTGCCTCAAATGTTTAAAGAGCCAGAGGAGGTGCTCCAGATCCTTTGTGGGCATAGCCAAGCATAGAACCCGATGGGAAGCATAAATGGGCTGCTTTTTATCAATGAGAGGATAAAGAACATTGAAGATCTGAAGCGTCAGAGGATACCAGCATTTCAGAC
Organism: Vombatus ursinus; assembly: GCF_900497805.2. Taxonomy (NCBI): domain Eukaryota; kingdom Metazoa; phylum Chordata; class Mammalia; order Diprotodontia; family Vombatidae; genus Vombatus; species Vombatus ursinus. The sequence goes on from NW_020953958.1 coordinate 1,942,036, forward strand.
AAGAGTGTACAATGTAATTGAGTAGGAAGACATGTTTAACAATAATGTTTCCAGCTTGCCTGGATCAGAAAGCAATCCTTTGAGGACTTAATCTCCTTATCCCTTCCATTGTTCCTGATTGGTGGTGGTTTCTATAACCCATTACATCTAGGCTTGATTCTAGCTGCTTCACTTCTGTTCCATCCCATCTCCAGCCACCATGAAGCTGCGATCATACTCTCTACTCTCCTCCTCCCCCCTTTCTGGTTATGGAACCATAATCAAATCAGCTGTCATCTCCCATCACTCTACTCCTCTAGAACTACACTCCCCGTCTCTGTAACTTTCTGGTCTAAAATATCCTTCCTTGGATACCACTCTCTTATATGTACTATCTCTTATTAGAATGAAGCATCTTGAAGGCAGGGATATTCTTTGTCTTTGTGGTTGCATCCCCAGAGTTTAGCACATGGTGCAAAGTGTTTGACATAACATGTGTTCAATAATTACTTTTTCATTCACTAATTCATTCATTCGGATCACATTCATATAGTCTTGAGGGAGATGTAAAGTTTTGATTATGACATATAGTCTAGTTGAGGGATGACACATGCAAAACTACGGGTGAATAAAAGAATGACAATGTGTAGAATGAATTTAGTGTCAGATTACCTGACCTTTATGAACTTGGGCAAATCACTTCATCTTCACTTTTTCTCTAGATTAGATGGTCTCTCCAAGCTCTAAATATATCACTTTATGCTATGTGAAGTCAGAGAGAGGGAAAGATGAGTAGTGACTGACTAGGTTTATCAGGAAAGTCTGCCTGGAAGATGTGGCATGTGAGTTGATCTTCAAAGTATGGGTTGGGATTCAACTAGAGGGGACTGTGGAAACTCATAATCACACAGCTAGGAAATATGGGTGATAATCTGGGTTTTCCCTGGTCTTATCAGACCACATCTGGAGTTCCGTGTTCAGTTTTGGTCTGTACTTTAATTGATTGGGGCATATCCATAGAGGAGGGAAGCAAAGATGAAAAATGTGGAGGATTCACTAGAGGAACTGGGCATGTTTAACCTTGAGAAGAGAAAACCTAAGGGAGACACAGTCAATGTCTTCAATCATTTGAAGAGTTGAAGAGAGATTAGATTTATTCTACTTGGCCTAATAGACAAAACCAGCAGCAGGTGGGCAGAAATTGTAGAGGGGGGGAAGAAGATGGGGAAAAGGGGCAGATAATTAACATTTATATAGCTCTGGTTATGGAGCCATAGTTATGGTTCCTAACCAGGTTCCTATCCAGGTCATTGAACCTACATTCCAGGCACTGAGCTTTATACACAACTTTACTTAGAACCCTTCAATGGACCCTTATGGATCAATGAATTCCTATGTTCCAGGCTAAGTACTTTACAAATATTATTTCATTTGATCTTCATAAAAATCCTACAAGATAGGTGCTATTATTATCTCCATTTTGCAGTTGAGGAAACTAGGGCAGATAAGTACAATGACTTGTGCAGGGTCCCACAGCTAGTAAGTGCCCGAGCTGAGACTGGATTTGATCTCAGATCTTCTTAACTCTAGGCCCAGTGCTCTGTTTTGCCATCTAGATGCAAATTTCAGGTTGATATGAAGAAAAATTTCCTAAGGTGATAGAGGGTTCCCATCACCAAAGGTATTGTTTGAGTTAGATGATCTCTGAGATTTTTTTTTCCAACCTTGAGATTCTGTGATTCCTAATTTCAATCTAGGAAATAGCATAAGCCAAAAAGCATGGAGGCAGAGGAGTAGAATGTGAGCTGGCACAAAGTAGGAACTACGTGTACTGTTCCTGGAACTTTCTAATCCAAAATATCTTCCCTGGCCACCACTTTCTTATACATACTGTGTCTGCATCTACAGCACCCGGTAGAATGCCTTGTACATAGTAGGTGTTTGTCAAAGCTATAGTCTGGATAATGGCAAGAGACCTAGTTTGTTTGTAATATAGATTAAATGAAGGAGAGCAGTGTGAGATAGTAAATGAATAAACATTTATTAAGCACCTATTATATGCCAGGCACTGTGCCAAGCACTAGAAATACAAAAAGAAGCAAAAGAAAGTCCCTGCCCTCAATGAGCTTACATTTTAAGCCTTGAAAGATGGAATGGGTTCAGAATGTGGAGGGCCTTGAAGGTTCAAGGCTAAGGAGTATATCTTATGCCCTGCAGTCAGTGGGCCGTTTGTTTCTGGATCTCAGAAGTAAGGTCAAAGCTAGAGCTATAGGCTTGGAAATTATTGGTATAGAGATGGTACTTGAAACCATGGAATTGAATGAGTTTGGCAAAAGGAGAGCTTGTAGAGTAGAATAGGGAAGAGGGCCCAGTATGGAAGCTAAAGTAGGAAATTCCATGGTCTTCTAAATCTTTCTCCATCTCCCTCCCCTCTCCCAGTTCTAGTCCCTTCTCTCTGAGATTATCTCCAGTTTTCCCTGTATATATTTTGTATGTACATGTTATTTGCAACTTGACTTCACTTAAATCCAATTTACCCACATGAATCAAAAGACATCACCACCCCCACCCCCCCAAAGTTATTTTCATGTTATCCTCCGTTAGCCTGTGAGTTCCTTGTGGGCAGGGACTGTCTTTGCCTTTCTCTATATCACCAATGTTTAAACATATTAAGCAAAAAATGATGGTTGATTGATTAGTCTAAAGCTTAGGCCTGTGGATTTCTCTTCATAAAAAAAAATCTCTAGGGTTAAAAACAAAGAAAAAGAAAAGCTTCGTTTCGTTCTTTTCTCCTTGGAAAATAACCCAATCTCTAGCCAGCATTGTTGAAAGGATGAAGCCTGTCTGAAGCTGTCTTCTCTCCCTTTGCCACTAGGCTGTGCTGTTGGTTTATATTCTTCCAATGTCGCAGGCTTGCCCTGATGATACATTATTCAATAGGATGGTTACTATTGGTGGTAGATACAACTTGGATAATGTCACTAGAAAATGATCAATAATTAATGGAACAACAATAGATAATTAGCTGCGTTTTACTTTACTTAGAGCTTTTCTGTCTGCCCTAGACTTGAAGGAAAGAGGCCCCTTCCCACAATGGAAAAATATTCACATGCTCCTTGCAAATCCCTCAAGATGCAGATTATTTGAAATGTGAGGAGGCAATGAAGCCACCCGTGATTGAAAAGCAAAATGCCTTCATCCTGGGTGAAAGGGACGCTTAAGGTCTCAACTCTGTACTTTAAGCTGCGTTTTTTTCCCTTTTACAATATGTGATGGTATAATCCAATATATTCACATTGAATCATAGTTTCTTCCCTTGTACATCTCAGGTTTTGAAAAGAGGCTATCTGTGTGATGAGGGAGGCTAGAGTCAGAAAAAATTGTAAGGCAGGTCAAGTTCTTCTTTGGTGTCAGACAGGCCTTCAACCATCTGTTTTTGGCCCTGACCTTATTGTTCTTGCTTGCCAGTTTTTCATTAGCTAATCCCAATCTTAACCTACAGAGCTACATTCAAGGAAAAGAGTGCTGAATTTCGACTCGGAGGAGACTGAGGTTTAAATTCCAGCTATTACTGTGCAAATCACTTCTCTGAATCTTAGTTACCTCATCTTTTAAGTATATAGGAATGGGGGGGGGTAGACCAGATGATTTCTGAGTAGAGCTGTAACTAGCCTGGAGTTAATGAAGCTTTGTTCTTGGTGCTGATTATATGTATATATGGCGGGGGGAAGGGATGGTGCTTCCCAAGACCACTGTGCCTTTACCTCATTTTGTGTTACTTGGTTGGGTGGCAATGATCTGTGGTGTAGCTGGTCATCCTTCTTCTGAATTGACCTCCTCTCTTCTTCTGGTGCAGCTGAAGGGGTAGTCAGACTCTCCATTGTTCTGCCAAGCTCTCCTTACTCCATTTGCTTTTGCCTCAGATGAAAAAAAATGTTCAGTTTTTGTTCTAAATTTGAGGTATTTTCCTGTACTAAAACTATGATCCAATGATCCAATCCTGTTTTGGTCTTCCTGACTCACCTACTGGATGGGCATTTGAGATCAGTTTTAGGTCTTATTCCAGTTATTAGCTATGTGACCTTGGGCAAGTCACTTTGCTGTTGTTATTGTTCAGTCATTTCAGTTGTGTCTGACTCTCTGTTACCCCATTTGAAGTGTTCTTGGCAAAGATGCTGGAGTGGTTTGCCATTTCCTTCTCCAGTTCATTTCACAGATGAGAAAACCAAGGCAAACAGGGTTAAGTGACTTGCCTAGGGTCACAGAGCCTAGTAAGTGTCTGAGGCCAGATTTGAACTGACTCCAGGCCTGAAGTCCATTGTGCCACCTAGCTGTCCAACTAAATAGTGTGGTTTCTTCATCTCTGTAATAGGAGTAACAATACATGTACTGTTTACCTCATGAGATTATTTTAAATTTCAAATGGGATAATATTAAATATTCTTGAGCTCAGCAAACTATGGCCTGAGGGCCAGATCTGGCCTGCCCTTGTTTTCCTACACATTTAAAAAATACAACAAATCTTCATTTAAAATGTAAAATTCACCCTTAGCTTGGGTACCATACAAAACCAGGCTGTGGCCAGATTAGGGTTGTAGTTTGCTGATTTCTGCTATGTTTTGATACCTGTAAACAAATCCACACCATCACAGCCTTTAGGAAGGATTTGTTTTTGGATTGTTCTCTTATTCCACTCACTGTCTTTGTGAATTTCTAGACCTTAGCTGCTTTCCCTGGCCTCTACTTCCTCATAGGTGTTTTCCTTCTCATTGAGGCAAGGATTATCTTGCTTGCTTGCTGGTATTTGGATCTCCAGAGCTTGGCATATAGTAAGCACTTAATGATTTCATTCATACTGTTACATGAAAGCAGGTTGTAAGACATTGACAATAGCAACATCATAAAAATCTACCCTTTCTTTATTCATTTCCTTTAGAATGTTATTCTCTTCTAGCTTCATGCCAGAAAGAGTCTGGATAAACAAATGCATAAAGAAAAGTGCATCTGGCAGATAACGACTTCTCTCCACTCACATAGCCACCACCTTGGTGCAGGCCCTCATTGCCTCTTGCCTGGATTATTACAATAACCTTTTAATTGGCTTTCCTGCCTCAAGCCTCTTCCCCACTCCCTGCCTCCCTCCCCCCCCCAAAAAATTAACTGATAAATTTTTTTTTTCTAAAGGGATGGTCTGACCATGCCACTCCTCCACTCACACAGCCATCTCCATGCCATCCATGTCTAGGCCATCATCTCCACCTACTCCGCATTAAGACCTTGTATTCTGACCTTGAAAAACAACCTGGGCTCTGATTAGGAAGCTTTTGTCTTATCTAACCCAGACCCACATCCCCACCTCATTGACCACACCCTCCCCTTTATATGTAGTCTTCTCCCATTGGAATGTAAGCTCCTTGAGGGTAGAGACTGTTTTTCTTGCTTATATTTATACCCCTAGTGCTTAACACAGTTTCTGACACATAATAAATGTTTAATATCTGCCAATCTGTCTGTATCATCTATGTATCCATCCCTCCCTCCCTCCATCTATCTGTATATCTTTCTATCATCCATCCATCCATCTATCTATCTATCTATCCATCTATCTATCTATCTATATGTCTGTCTGTCTGCCTGCCTGCCCGTCTATCTGCTTAATCTCAATAATATCCAGCTCCTTATTACCTCTAGGATAAAATATAAACCCTTTTGCATTCAGAGTTCTATACAATCTGGCACCTTCCTATCTTCAATCACTTTACGCGTGATTTTTTTTCCCCCACATACCCCACATACACATTGACCTATTTGCTTTCATTCCATCTGCAGGTCTTGGTAATAGCTGCACTATCACTTAGGAATATGCTGTCTCTTCATTTCTGTCTTAGAACCCCCCGGCTTCCTTTAAGACTCAGCTTCAGCCCCACCTTCTATAGAACACTTTTACTCACTCCTCTTCCACTCTCTTATCCTTTAGTGCCTTCCCTTCTCTTCTCTATAGGTAAATATATTTATGTTTTCTCCCTTATTAGGATGTAAGCTCCCTGAGGGCAAAGACTCTTTTTTCCCCCTCTATGAGCACAATGCCCAACATAGTAAACCCTTAATAAATGTTTGTTGATTGGCTAGTTGATTTCAGGGTTTTTTGTGTTTTGATAGTTGTTTTACGTGAGACTTTTAACCTAAAGAAATTAATCCCTAAAGGTGGAATTTTAGGCACTACAGAAGTAGCAGCAACAAGGACAGTGTACATGCATGCATGCATGTGTGTGTGTGTGTGCGCACGCATGCAATTTTGAGACCATAGGATTTTCCCCAGCATCTCATTCAAAGCATGGCATGCAAAGGTCTTTCTATTCTTACTATGCAAGATGACTTAGTGTAAGAGCAGTGCCCTTAGACTGACAAGGCTTAAGTTTGAATCACGGCTCCTTGATTTGTTACCTGTGTGGCCCTGAGAAAATCACTCAGTCTCAGTTTCCTCCTTAATCAAATAGGGATCATGGTGTCTGTACTCTCAGACTCGTAGGGTTGTCATGAAAACCAAATGACCTAATGGATGTGAATGCTGTTTGTAACCATAAAATGTTAGATGAATGTAAAGAATGATGACAATGATGATGACAATTAAGGTCTTACTCTAGGCTGAGCTAATCCATCCTGTAAGAGATGCTTACTCGGTATAGCAAAATTGGAATGAAAAACCAACCCACCAGCCTGGGTTAGAGTCTAATTCTATTGCTTCCCAGTGGTGGGACATGGCTTAAGCCACTTAGGATCACAGATATAGAGCTGAAAGAAACCTTGGAGGTCATCTAGTCCATTGACCTCATTTACAAATGAAGAAAAATAGTCCAAGAGAAGTAAAGTACTTTGCCTAGTATCACCTAGCTGGGAAGAAGCAGAGGTTGGATTTGAATTTAGGGCTTTTAACTCTAAGTTTAGCCTTTTCCCTCTGTACCACTCTGCCACCTCAATCTGGATCTCAGTTTATTCATCTGTAAAATTAGGGGATTGAACCAGATTACTTCTAAGGTCCCTTACATCACTCCTTTTTTGATGTCAAAAGCTTTAGATTCTTAATCCTAGCTAGGGATTTTTTTTTTTAATTTTGAGTAGAGGCTTCATGTTCTCTTTGTATTTTTTTGAAGGTTAAACCTTTTTCCTTTTATGTCTACAAAGAAGTACTAAAAATCCCTTCTTAAAGTTTTAAAAATGTTTCTTCCTAGCAGTTAGATATCAGAAAACCCGTGTTCCAAGTGAAAATGATTGATACACATCAAAAAGGGCTCTATATCAGATAATAAAGCCCAGCCAGAGTCTTTCTCTGAAACCTCTGTGCTGTTACTTGAGATGCTGACATGTGTAAAAAGCAGCTTTTTAAGATACTCAACAGTGTAGGGAACTATGCATAACAATGTTGATAGGAATAATATCAGCTTGCATTTATGTGGAGTTTTGTGGTCTGGAGACTTTATGTCATTCAGGACTCCCAACAACCTTGTGAGGTAGGCAGGGCAGGGATTATCCCCTTTATTTTATAGATGAGGAAAATGAGGCTTAGGGAAATAAATGAGACTTGCCCAAGGTCACATGGATAGGTTATGGCAGGACCAAGAATTGAACCCAGAACTTTTAGTTCTAAGTCTGTGTTACTTTTTGTTATCCTAGGTGGCAAGATGGAGCCACTTCCTGTTTGAGATGGTGTTCTAGAAAATTCAGCACTCAGCTCACATGCCATCTCCCATAGGAAGGGTTTTTGCACCCCTTAGCTATTGATGTTCTCCTTTTTCTCCTCAAATTATAAATAAAACACATTAAAAAAACATATTGTAGTCTCCCAGGAGAATGTAACCTCCTTGAGGACAAGGGCTGGTTTTAGCTAGCACAGTTGCACAGTTCTTTGCACATAGTAGGTGTTTAATAAATGCTTGGCTTCCTTCAAGTCTCAGGTAAAATCTCATCTTCTTTGAGAAATGTTTGCCTTTAATGCTAGCGCTTTCCCTCTATTGATCATCTCCAATTTATCCTATATATAGCTTGTTCATACATAGTTGTTTTCATGTTGTGCCCCACATTAGACTGTGAGCTTCTCGAGAGCAGGGACTGTCTTTTCCAGTGATTAGCACAGTACCTGGCACACTGTACGTGTTTAATAAACTTATTGACTAACTGATAGGAATTGATGAGGTACCCAAGACAATGCCAGGCAGATGTGATAAAAAGTACAAATTTAATTGAATTTTTTTTTTGTTACATTTTAAATTCCAAACTGTCTCTCTTCCTCCCTCCCCACCCTGCAACCTTACAAAACAAGTAGACACAATTCTTGAACCCAAGGAGCTAACAGTTTAATTGGGGATAGAAGTTTTACCTCTGTTATAAGGTATTGTATTAGCTCTAGTCCAGCATAAACAACTGTCTGTTGGTTATTTGAAACAGGATATCCTTCATGCATTTCAAACTCAGTAGATCCAAACCAGCAATCATTATCTTTCTCCCCACAAAATTCCACTCCTTTTGAACTTTACTATTTGTGTTGAAGATACTATTATCCTTTCAAACCACCCAGGTTTACAACCTAGGAGTCATTGTGGACTCCTCACCCTTCCTCATTCCACATAATCAATGAGTTGCCAACTCCCATCAATTCTCTCTCCACAACATCTCCCACACGTACCTTTCTTTATTCAAATAGCCACCCTCAGTTTAGATATGTATAAGGATCGTCTGGATGACTGCAATAACCTCCTAATCAATCTCCCTGACTCCAGGCTCTATCATCTCCAATCCATGCTCCACATAATCTCCAAAGTGATTTTTGTAAAGCACAGGTCTGATGTCATTCTCCTACTCAACAAACTCTAGTAGTTTCCTGTTACCTTTAGGATTAAATTTAAAATAAACAAACAAACAAACAACAACAAAAAACCCCCAAACCAATCCTCCTCTGTACCATTCAAACATGGCTCCAAGCTACCTTTCCAGCCTTATTATACACATTTTTCTCCTTCAGTCAAATGAAACTGGTCTGCTTGCCATTCCTCCCACATGACACTCCATTGTCCATCCTTCTCTGTGGTTTCACAGGCTGCCTCTGTTTCCTTCAATGCTTTCCCTCCTCTCCTCTGTCTCTTAGAATCCCTGGTGTCCTTCAAAGCTCAGATTAAGTACCATTTACAAAGTCAGGTCTTTCCTCATCCTTCTAGCTGCTAGTGCCTTCCTCTGAAATTTACATTGTACTAATTTTGTATGCATATAAAGTATATACACATATGCATATGTGTGTGGTATGTATATATGTACACATATGTGTATATACACACATACATACACACATACATTCATGTGTGTATCTCTTTCAAAAGCATAATCTCCTTGAGGTGAGGAATTGTTACATTGTTTTATCTGTTTCCTTAGCCTCTAGTGCTGTGCCTAGCACAGAGTTAGCCCTCAATAAATGCTTGTTAAATTATTGATTGGATGATCATTATTTGTTCTGTGTCTTATCCTTTGCTGGACTAGGTAAGTTTCATGAGAGTCACTGACTTTTCTAAAATATGTACTGAGAGAAATGATTATTTCTCTTTTATATTAATAACTGATTACTATTGGGGAGATCTAGGATTTTTTACCTTCTGATTTCCTCATTTTCTACTAGGTCAAATCAGCCTCTGAATAATAGGGAGGATGATGAGACTGGATTTAACATTCTCCTCAATCTTGTCCAGACCCCACCCACGTGGGAAAGTTTAGTTCTGATTAAAGAGTAAAAAGAACAAAATCTAGGCAAATTCTAGCCCATTGTATTCTACTCAGGCTTGGGTGGGGGGTTTCCTAGATCCTTTGTCTAGATTTTGAGGCTAGGGGTGATCTGGGAGTAAGAGTGACTTAATTAAAATCATGCCCTCCCCCGCCATCCCCTCATTAGAATGGGTCTACTTCTCATTATAATATTCATTCTCTCATTGTTAACCTATCAGTGTTGATTGCCACCTGTCAAAAACACCCTTCCAAGGTCATATAAATGTCAAAAGGCCTCCAGGAGAGGTCTTTGGTTTACCAGAGAAAGCCAAATGATCATTTCTTTTATTAATTATTTGCTAGCCTCAATTAATAATATGATTAATAACCCAGAAATTATGTCTCTTGGACTTTTTATACATCACAGTACCTCCCCCCAATCTGCATACAGTAAGTGCTTATAATGTGCATGCTGACTTACTGAGTTCGATTGCTTTATGCCTATGAAGCAGTTGAGAACAATCCAAGACAGGAAGTTGGTAACACAATAAATTCAATAGGTGATCAGGGAAAGCAGAGATCTCCATGGTACACAGTGGAAAAAGCACCCAATAGACTCAGAAGGCCTGGGTTCTAATTTTACCAAACCACTTGCTATGTGACTTTGGACAAATCATTTAATCTCTTTAAGCCTCAGTTTCTTAATTTATGAAATTAGGGCTCAAAATAATAACAGACGTTTATATACAGTTCTTTAAAATGAGAGGTTCTCTTCACATACAGTATCTCAGTTGAACCTTATAACAACTCATTGAGGTAGGTACTATATTATCCACAGTTTATAGACAAGGAAGATGAAATATAGAGAGCTTGTGACTTATTCCAGGGCATCTAGGTGACACAATGGATATAGTGTTGACATTGGAATCAGGAGGACCTGAGTTCAAAATCTGGCCTCAGACTCTTACCGGCTGTGTGACCCTGGGCAAGTCACTTCACCCTGTTTGCCTCAGTTTCCTTATCTGTAAAATGAGTTGGAGAAGGAAATGGCAAACCACTCCAGTATCTTTGCTAAGAAAACCCCAAGTGGGGTTGCAAAGAGTCCAACACGACTGATTGACTAAACAACAACAAAAGCAACAACAACAAGACTTACCCATGGTTACACAAATAGTAATTGTCAAATAAGGTGATCTTTGAACCTGAGTCTTTGAACCTGACTCTAGGACTCTACTGTTTATGCTGTATTATCTCATAGGGTTCTTATTTCAAATGGTATAAGATTTGTAAAGCTCTCCGCAATGATAAAATACTATATAAAAATAAACAATGCTGAGTAACATAATAGCAGTAATGTAGAGGTAATGTTTGGAAGAGGAAGTGAACTCAATCCTTGAAAGATAAATAGGATTTGAAGTCACTGAAGAGTCTAGTGAGTTAACAATCATTGATTAAGCACTTACTATGTGCCAGCCCCTATGCTTAAGCACCTGTATTCAAAGAAAGGCAAATACAGCCCCAGCTGACAAGGAATTCAAGTTCTAATGGGGAGACAACATGCAAATAATTAGGTTCACACAAGATACATATGCGGTCAATGGAAGGAAATCTCAGAGGGAAGGATCTAGTAGTAGCGAAAGGACATTAAGGAGAGGAGGGAGCCCTGGGAAAAGTCTGCAGAAGGTGGGATTTGATTTTTCTTAATCCTATCCTCATCAATCAGGTACTAAAGCTAGGCACTTTGTGGGATACAAAGGTCCCTGAACATAATAAACCCAGAGTTTTTCCTGGGAGATAAGCAGGACAAGATCTATTTCAAGGCAGTATGTAACAAGTGGGAAGCCAGTGATATAGCTTTGTTGTTCAATTGGGTCCGACTCTTCGTGACCCTGTGTGGAGTTTTCTCGGCAAAGATACTGGAGTGGTTTGCCATTTCCTTCTCTAGCTCGTTTTACAGATGAGGAAACTGAGCAAACAGGGTTAAGTGACTTGCCCAGGGTCACCCAGCTAGTAAGTGTCTGAGGCCAGATTTGAACTGAGGAAGAAGAGTCTTCCTGACTCCAGGCCATGCACTCTATCCATTACCCCAGTGATATAGTTCATTGGTGCTATAGAAGTTCAAAGAAGAGAGAGAACACTGTGGGCAGGAGGTGATTAGAGAGGTTTTATGGAGTCAGAGGGATCTGTAGGGTGGAACCTTAAAGGCTGGTTGTGCAATGGGAAGAGTTCTGGCCCTAGAGTCAGGAGTACCTCTGTTCCACTCCTGTCCCAGAATACTTACTAGTTGTGTGATCCTGGGCAAGTTACTTAATCTCTGTCTCAGTTTCTTCATCTGTAAAGTGGGGATAATAATAATATCTATCTTTCAGGGTTGTTGTGAAGATAAAAGGAGATAATATTTGTAAAATGCTTCACAAAACTTAAAGAGCTATATATAAAACTACTAACTATTGCTATTTGGATAGCAAAAAGGAGATCAAAGGGCATTCAAAATGGGAATGGCTTGAGTAAAGGTGAAGAGGTGGGACATTCAAGTTGTATTTTGGGAATGCTAAATAGGCTTATTTGGCTGGAGTGAAGGATTCCTATAGGGAAGTGGTAGGACAGAAGTCTGGATTTGTGGGTAAAGTCAGTTTATGGAGGGTCTTAAATGGGGGTCTAAAGAATTTAGATTATCCTTTAGGTTATGGGGAGCCGTTAAAAGCTTTTGAGCTGGGCAGTGACATGACTAAATATTTAAGGGAGATGATAATCATCATAATCTCAATAATTCCTTACATAGAAAGGATTTCTGATTTTTCATTTGCAGGCAGGGATGCATTGAATTGTCACTACTACAGGTTATGGAAGAGAAGAGAGTGAAAAATCTATAGCTTCATACCAAAGTGAATATACCTTGGGGCATATGTGCACCTGGAGCTGTCTGAGTATGCTTGTTTGTCCGAACGTTGCTGCTTTGGGGCTCTGTTGGCTCTGCAATTTTATACATTAGGGTGCTCCTTTGACTGATGCATTATAATAGTAATAATAATACCTTGTATTGACATAGTGCTTTAAGGTTTGCAAAGCACTTTACAAATATTATCTCACAACAACACCTGGGCTATTATGATTCCTATTTGCAGATGAGAAAACTGAGGCAGGTAGAAGTTAAGTGACTTGTCCAGTCACATAGCTAGTAAGTGTCAGAGGCTGGATTTGAACTTAGGTCTATCCTGACTTCAAGTCTGGTGCTTTATTCTCAGAGCCACATAGTTACTTCCTATAATGCAAATACAAATCCTCTACAGCCTCTTACTTCCATTAGATTCTTCTCCATATTTTCACATAAATCCGTGGCAAAAGATTCACCCCAGTCATTGAACACCACCTGTCCTTTGGTTATTTTAATATATTGTGGTACTACTGTCCCATTGGGTTGTCTATATATTCTGTACTTTTCTTGCTCCATCTTCTGTACTCATTAAATATATTCCCAATAGTGTCTTTGTCTTTTTCACCATTAAAAAAAATAAGATACTGTAAAAAATAAGATACTTTTAAAAGTGCTTTCCCAGCCATGATCTCATTATTGAACCAGTGAGGACATGGTTAGGGGCCATTTATACAGGGTGGCTTGAGATTCTGAGGACCGCTGCTGACCCGTGGGGCACTATTTTATCGGACCCGGGAGTCATATAATGTGTCCATTACAGTTCCTCAGCTTTCTCTCACAAACACTCAGAGCTGAGCAATTCCCTCTCTGCAAATCATTTTCTCACAGCCAAAGCTTTCTCTCACTCACACTGGATGAGATCATCTCTAGTCACAGCTGTCCACAGAGAATCCGAATGGCAGGCTTTGCAAGTCGCAATCGCAAGTCACAATTCCCTTCCTTTCTTTGAGCTTCAAAAGCAATAACCAATTAAAAAACCTTGCTGGTTTCCTTTGTTACCAAGCTGAATACTCATAATGGTCAGATAGTCTCAAAATTCACCTGGTCCCTGCCAAGGTCTGAACCTCAGTTTTAATAAGTATGTTTACTTGTTCAAATTCCTTTCACAGCTATTATAATGGGAATAGGGCAAAAATGATGTTGGGCTGAATAATAAGACCACAGATTTAGAGATGAAAGGAACCTTAGAGATTCTCTAGCCCAACTGCCTCATTTTACAGATGGAAAACTGTAGCTTACAGAGATTGTGACTGGTCGGGGTCACACAGATCACAAGTCATCATAGAGCTAGCTAAATCTTTCTGTCTTAATCAAGTGTCCTAGAAATTGCTAGGTAGACATGGAAGAGAGTGGGGTGAGAATGGAATGTGTTGAGTTAAGGAAAAATGCAGAAATTATTTAGCTCATGAGTCCAGAAATAAAGTCACAGACTTTCCTGAGTTGAAAGAAACCTTAGAGATTATCTTGTCTAATCTATACTCCAAACAGGAACTCCCTCTATAGCACCATTGATAAGCTTCTGCTTGAACTCTCCCTCTTACTGGGTGCTCACTTCTTCTTGAGGTGAACCATTCTATTTTTGAAAAACTATGATTATTAGGAATGTTATCCCTAAATTGATTTTGTGGCACCTGGGAGTATACTCCAAATTGTAGGGAATCTTAGGTTCATGGTACTATGCAAATCTACATCCATCAAAAAAATCATATCTCTCTCTCTCTTTCTCTCTCTCTCTCATTTATTTATTTTTAACATTCTTTAAATTTTTTTCGAGTTCCAAATTCTCTCCCTCCCTCTAGACTCTCCCTTACCCATTGAGAAAACAAGCATATATGTGAAATCATGCAAAACCTATGGCCATATTAGCCATGTCACAAAAAAGTAAGAAAAATGGATAGTGAGAAAATTATGTTTCAATTTGCATTCAGAGTTCATCAGTTCTCTCTCTGAAGGTAAATAATATTTTTCATCATGAGTCCTTCAGAACTGTCCTGGATCATTGTATTGATCAGAGTAGCCAACTTTTTCACAGTTGATCATCATTACAATATTGCTGTTGCTGTGTACAATGATCTCTTGCTTCTGCTTGCTTCACTTTGCATCAGTTCATGTAAGTTTTCCCATGTTTTTTCTGAAAACATCTTCCTCATCATTTTTATAGCACAATAGTATTCCATCACAATCATATACCACAACTTGTTCATCCATTCTCCACAAAATCACATCTCAAAAACTGATGTGTTTCACTTTACCAGTCAATAAAAGATACAATTAGCTCAAACCAAAGGCATTTAATGAAATGGCATGGCAGAAAGAGTAGCGATGCAATAATTTCTTCACCCCCCATCCCCCAACTTGGGGCACACATAGAGAATGTATGTAGCCAGGATATACATATAGGAATCATATATGGGCAGAGCACATATGTGATGGGTCAACTCTGACCTACTGGGCCACCAATGGCTTCTAGTGTTGTCATCGTTCTGCTCTATCTGACCTTCTCCTTGCTGGTTCTATAGACTCTACTGGATGTTGTTTGGACAAATGAGTAGTCCCCACCACTTTCAGGGTCTGGCCCAAATGAAATTCTTCCTCCAAATCAGCATGTGTTGTCATGTTCTTTTAGCTTAAAGCCCATATGCTTTTCCAACTGTTTTAGAGGCAGACACCCTTGTCTGGGACTAGCAAAAAACATCCCCTTCGGTTTTTCTGACATATTCCCACATTCTTGGCTACTGAGTCCTCTTATTTTCCTAAGAGGAGATTCTTAGCGACTAGTACAAAAGTTTTTGTAATAAAACTAGATTGCTTCCAGCTAGCTAAGCCTGAAGGCTTTAGACTTTTCTTTGAACTAACTATTCTTCCTAGTCCAGGGACTTGGGTCCCTTCAGGGACTTTATCCTGCTTTAGAGTGAGCATTCCATATACCTCTAAATTTTAATTTCTGAAGGCCTGACTATAAGTCAGATGATAGCTATTGGCTCAATAACTACAAAGCATGGCTTTCTTTACTTTTACATCCATAAACCTCTTCTATTCTCCCACATGTGTGAATGGATAGGATGAGTAAAAAGGTGCCAAGATCAGGTAAGTCCATATTACTGGTTTTTTCACATGCACATACATCTAGCCCAAAGTCTTGGGAAGTGCTTTGAGGTGTGATCCTACAAACTGAAATCTAGCTTCCTGAAATGTCCATCCAAGAGTCCTAGGTCTTCCAGTTGGAGAGAGCTGCCCATTTTCTCTCTACAATTCTTATCTTTGGTCCCCTGATTTGAATAAAGAAGCTGGAATATGCAAGGTTTTGGAGATAGATGAATAAAAGGGCCTGGTCAGAACCAAGTGTATGCATTGGGTAAGAGGAGAAATGAAGTTGGAAAAAACCCTTGCTTAGCCTTTTACTGCTTGGTGATACGTTGAGGTTCAGAATTCTTGGTGAAGAATCCTGGAGCATTCAAACAGAGATCTCCCAGATTGACACAGATCCATTAATCATGAGGCTTTGGGTCTCATCATTCAGCCAGTACCACCTTACAAGTAACTGACATATCTCTTTCTTTTCCACATGAGTAACATGGAACACTTTGTTAAAGGCCTTGCATTTTCACTGACTGTCCTCTATGCCTGGAATGCTCTCTCTTCTCATTTTTTTCCTCCTGGCTTCTATCATGCCTCAGTTAAAATCGCAAGCCTTTCCCATTCCCTTATTTCTAGTGCCTTCCCTCTGTTGATTATTTCCAATTTATCCTGTATATAGATGGTTTTACATAATTAGTTACATGTTGTTTCCCCCATTAAGCTGTGAGGTCCCAGTGGGCAGAGAGTGTCTTTTACCTTTCTTTGTATTCCCAGCACTTTACACAGTGCTTGGCACATAGTAGACGATTCACAAATAACTATTAACTGACTGCTCAAATAAAGATGCTATATCTATGATGTTTGCTGGTTTAGTAATTCTATAAAAAAAAGTGGGGGGAAGAAAATTAGGAGATAGTAAAACAAACTGTGATATATCAATATAATAGAATATTGTTTCTAGGTAAGGACACTCTAAAGAATTCAGAGAAGCATGGGAAGACTTATAGGAACTGGTGTTGAGTGAAGTCAATATATATACAATGGCTACAACAATGTAAACAGAATGGAAAAAAAAAACAATAACAAAACTGAATGCCATGTAATTATAATGTCTAGTGTTGCCTGAGAAGGAGAAAGGAAAAAACACACTTTCCTCTTTTCTTTTTTTAACACAATTGGGTAAAATTCTGGGTATGGGTAAAAAAAAACATTAACTTTGTTGTCTGACTTGATTAAGTGTTGGTTAGTTTTGCTGAGTTCTTCCCCACCCCACCCTACTCCCACCCCTCCCCCTTATTACAAGGTAGGGCTCTCTTGGTAGGGGAGAGGGACAGGGATTTATTTGTAAATTAAGGTAATATAAAAACAAAAGATATGAATACCTTTTTTAAAAGGAAAAAAATCATAGAATCTCAGAACTGAAAGGGACTTTAGGGGTAGAAGGCAAATATTCCCCACACCTACTCTCACTCCAGGACTGCTAGAATATTAAAGCTTGTACTGTAAGGAGAGAGGTTGAAGACAGTTCTTGTACTGGGTCATGGTGATTGGGAGATTTGGGTTGGGGTTGAGAAGCAATGTGGATGCAGAGAGAATGTCGGCTTTGTTGGCAGCATGTGGGGTCACATCCCAGCTTTGCTACTTCCAACCTCTGTGTGATGTTGGGCAGTCACTTTATACCCCCACGTCTCTGCTTCTTCATGTGTATGGTAATAGTTGACATTTACGTGGGACTTTAAGTCTATGAATCCCATTGTATACATTATCTCATTTGAGCCTTATGACAACTGAAGTACTGTAAATATTATTACCCCCATTTTAAAGAAGAGGAAACTAAAGCAGGTGACTTACTGATGTGACTTACTTATGTCTTTGCCAAGAAAACTCCAAATGGAGTCATGAAGAGTCAGACATGACTGGAAACAACTGAGCAACATCTCCCTAGTTCTGGATTCTATGTGCTGTATCTTAGAATCACAGAGTCTTTGCAAGACCTCAGAGGTTTTCTATGCAAGTGTTTTCCTGAAGCAAGAGTCCCCTAACATAATTATTGAGTGGTCAACATTGCTCTCTCACTTTTCCAATTCATCATTTGTAATCTAACCAACTGGATTAATCCTTTTTGCCTGAAGATGGCTCAACAACCAGAGATGCTATAGTTTTCAAGACGTTTATCACTAATTAACCAGGGGACAGACTGCCCTTGTCCTGTAGTTGACTGGTAATCTACTCAGCAGGGCCTGAAAGATACAGACATCTGCTCCTTCCTCCCCTCCTTCACATACTTTGATGATAACACAGAAGAAGATTCTAAATAGCATCTAAATTTCTAAAACCTCTGCCACTGGAATGCCCAAACAATTGTGAAAATGATGAAATCTTCAGACTACTGTTTAGGGTTTCCCTTACTACTTCAGTAGTCACATGGTATAGGAAGAATTTCCATTTGGGAGCGAGCATCCCTAAATGGAGCAGTGTCCTCAAATGTCCCTGTGGACTTATGACCCTGCCTTGAGAAATCTGGGAGACATTCTGTATGCCATTGCTGTGATATAGAGGGAAGAATGCTAGTCTTAGAATCAATCATGTAATTCATGTATAACATATATATCTATCCATATTTATACCTATATATCCCATGCATCTGTAGTAGAGCAGAAACTCTACTACATCTCTGAAGTCCACTCCCTCTCAAGGCAACACTTCTAGACAGCTGTTTATCCTGACATCCAGCCTAAATTGTCCTCTTTATGATTTCTACCTGTTGCATCCCAGGCCATTGCCAGACATCTTGACTTTTGTCTTGCTGCTGGACTTTGATGACTCTGGAAGAATGAGGCTGATGACTTTGTGTAACTTTGCTCACTTAAATCCAGTTCACACACGAGTCAAGACATCACCCCTTGATATCATTGATCCTCTTTGAAAAATAAAGATCATCATGATCATGATCATGATCATCATCATCATCAACAACAACAACCCATCACTCTTGGTTCTGTCTTCTGAGGCAAAATGGAGACTCAATATGAGTCAGAAGAGAGTAGTACATGCATAATGAGGTTGTCGTCCATTGGGACCTCCAGATCTTTCTCAAACAGCTATCTAATTATATTTCTTCCATCTTCTACTTGTGATTGCACCCAGTGTACTTTTACTTTACATTTATTTGCCTTTATTAAATTTCACTGGATTAGATTCAGCCCAGTGCTGTAGCCTGTCAAGATTATTTTGGATTTTGATTGGCATCTAGTGTGTCAGCTGTCCCTCCCAGTTTTGCACAGGGCTAAGCCTAAAGATTTGTAATGTAGATATGGAACCATTAATAATGACTTTTTGAATTTGGCCATCCAATCAGCCAGGTGGCACATAGAGCATCAGGTCTGGAGTCAGGAAGACCTGAGTTCAAATCTGGCATCAGACACTTACTAGCTATGTGGCCCTGGGCAAGTTACTTAACCCTGTTTGCCTCAGTTTCCTCATCTGTAAAGTAAGTTGGAGAAGGAAATGGCAAACCACTCCAATATCTTTGCCAGGAAAAACCTCAAATGAGGTCATGAAGAGTTGAATACCACTGAAATGACTCAACAACAACATCCAATCAAGTCTGAATCTATGTAATTGTGCTATTATCTAGACCAGGGGTGGGGAACCTGAGGCCTCGAGGCCACATGTGGCCTTCTCTAGGTCCTCAAGTGCTGCCCTTTGACTGAATCCAGAACAATTCTGTGAATTTTGGATTCAGGCAAAGGGCCTCACTTGAAGACCTAAAGGGCCACATGTGGCCTTGAGGCCACAGGCTTCCCACCCTTGGTCTAGATGATATCTCTTTATCTTTGTTTTAAGAATAGTATGAGATACTTTACTGAATACTTTGCTAAAATCTAAGTAAATTATTTACATGATATTTCCCTCATCTATCAATTAAATAATCAGGTCAAAAAAGGAAATGACCTATTGTTTATGGGGCCATAATGGGTCTTTGTAATCATCCCTTTGTAAACATCGCTTTCTTGATGTTTCCTACTAGCTCTTTAGTGATTTGCTTTAGAATTTTCCCAGAAATTGAAGTCAAGCTCATTGGCCTGTAGTTCACAGACTCCATTATGGTCTCTTTTGTGAAAATGGTATCTTCATGTTAGTATAGAACTCAGTATGGAGTAATAATAATGATTATTATCATCATTAATAATAACTGACATTAGGATAGCATTTTAAGGTTTTCTCTCCTCTTGTGATGGCTCTCATTTTCTGTGATCTTTTAAATATCATTGACAATGGCTCAACAAATCACTTTTGCAAATTCTTTCAGAACCTAAGGATACAGATTATCAGGGCTAGGTTATTTGGATTCATCAGGAACAAATGGATGCTCTCTTACTTATCTTAAGTGTGTAAAGGACTGTGGGGTTTGGAATCAGAGGACCTAGCTTAGACTCTTGGCTCTATTACTTCTTAGCTGTCAAACAACTTGTGAAACTTGGCATCAGGAAGACATGAACTCAAAACCTACTTCTGACATCAATAACTATACAACCATAGACAAATCATTTAAGTTTTCTGAGCTTCAGGTCTCTTCTCCAAGCAGCCGATTTTTAGTCATTTTAGTCGTGTCCATGTCTTCATGACCCCATTTGGAGTTTTCTTTGTAAAGATACTAGAGTGGTTTGCCATTTTTCCCTCAGCTCATTTTACAGATGAGAAAACTGAGGCAAGCAGGGTTAAGTGACTTGTCCATGGTCCCACAGCTAGTAAGTGTCTGAGGCTGGATATGAACTCAAGTCTTCCTGACTCCAGGGCTGGCACTCTATACACTGTGCCATTTAACTGCCTGCTAGTAGGTTGTAAATGGTATTTTCTTGATGTTACCTTAGGACTCAGTAATGTATAATAATAATGATTATTATTATAATTAATAATAGCTGACATTTATATATCATTTTAAGTTTTGCAAGGTACTTTTTAATATACATCACTTCATTAAATCCTCACAGTAGCCATAGGAGGCAACTGTTATTATTATTCCTTTTTACAGACAAGAAAACCTAAACCCAGAGACGTTATTGACTTGCCCATAGATGCACATCTAGTATCAGAGATGGAATTTGAATCCATATCTCTTTGACTTCATGTGCAATACTCTCTCCATTATACCATGCTGCCTTGGTACAGTGGAAATATCACAAGACTTGCAACCAGGAGAGACTCCTGCTTCTAGCACTTACTATGTGAGTTTGGGTAAATCACCTCAACTTTCTGAGCCTTGGTAACCTCATTTGGAAAATGAAGAAGATGATACCTTAAGGCCTTCTTCACAGGGTTGTTGTGTAGCTTAAATGAAATAATGTGGGTAAAGTATTTTCAAAACTTGAAAGTTCTATATAATTGGAAATTATTATTACTATTATTACAACAATCTTCACTATGACCAGCGCAACCCTCATCACCATCACCATCATCATCGTCATCATCATCACCATCATCACCACCACCACCACCATCATCATCACCATCATCACCACCAACACTACAATCATCATCATCCTCATCCTCATCATCACCATCATCATTGTTTTTGGGCCTCCATTTTCTTTTTTGTAAAATGAGGGAGAGGAGGAGCTGAGTTGAGATGCCCAACTAGAAATGAAGGGAATAGCTAGATAGGCTTTGAATTCCATACCTACTTTACGTCTAATGATTGATATGGTACAAACTTTTTTATTCTAACCTGTGAGTCTGCCTTCAATAATTGTGATTCGGTCCCCCTCAGAAAGGCCTTAGGAGTGAAGGGCAGACAAAACAAACCATGTCCAGCTCTTACTTCTTCAGGTTTTATAGTGCTCCGGGTATATTATGAGCATGAAATCTCGGTAGTACAGGTCCTTAACCACCTGTTCTACCAAAATAAAGCAGAGACATACAAAGAAACAGAAAACAAAAGCAAAAACAAACAAAAAAACCTAATCAAAAACAATCCCAAAGCCACCTCCACCAATAACACAAAAATAATTCATCTGGATTGTCTGTGTCAGATCCCAGAAGCATTCCAGAGAAGTTAGCAGATGATTGATTTGATCCACAAGTGCTCAAGCTGCCCAAGGCTGCTTCAGACAGAGTGGGTCTAGTCATGTGCACTGGGTAGCAGCAGGTAGCTTCTCTTCAGTCGCTGCATGGCAGTCCCTTGCCAGTTTCCAACCTTTCTTCGCAAACTCAGGTTCAAGGATTTGACAAAAAAAAAAAAAAAAGAAAGGAAAGGAAAAACCCAAACAAAACAACAACACAAAAGCCATAGCAATGAATAGCAATGTTGCTTAGAGCTGTTCAGAGTTCAAAAGGCTGACCCAATTTTCAGTGGCAGGTTTTCCTTCGGGGAGTCAGGGAGCAAGTCATGTTGTGGGAGATCCAGGTGGCAAGTGAGGTAAAATGATTTGCACACAAAGAAGAGTCATTTTTGGTGAAGAAACAACTTTTTATTGTTGTGACTTCTTTGTTTTGACATAGAAAAAGCAAGGAAAGTCAGACAGTTTTGAGGGACTAGCAGTGGAGAGAGGCTGCTGGAGGGGAAAGGAGGAGGTAAAAACAAGCCAATCCCAGAATGTCAGAGGGGCAAAAGGACCTTGGAGATCCTTTGGACTAGCTGTTCTAAAACTATTTGGTCTTGGGATCCCTTTATGCTCTCAAAAATTATTGCATACCCTTGTCCCCCAAGAGATTTTGTTTAAATATTTATTGACATTTACCATATGAGAAATTAAAATGTTTTAGTATTTTCATGAAAGTTGTTTTGATCTCACAGACCCCCTGATAGGGTCTCAAGGACCTCTAGGAATCTCATACTTTGAGAACATGCTTTTGAGAACCACTGATTTAGTCCAGCCTTCTCATTTTATAACTAAGGAAACCATGGCCCAGAGAAATTGTCCAAGGTCACATAGCTAGTAGCAGCAGTAGTGTTAATAGTAGTAGTAGTAGTAGTAGTAGTAGTAGTAGTAGTAGTAGTAGTAGTTCTGTCATTTCCATTGTGTAAAACACTTTGAAATCTCATTTGGGAGTTTTTTGGCAAAGATGCTAGAGTGACTTGCCATTTTCCTCTCCAGTTCATTTTTCACAGATTAGACAACTAATTTGCCCAAGGTCGCACAACCACTAACTGTATGAGGCCACATTTGAACTCAGATCTTCCTGACTCTATGCTAGATGCTCTATTTACTGTGCCACCTAGCTACCCCCTAGTAGGAGTATTATACAGCAAAGACATAATGTGAGCCTATATCTTCTGAGTCACACTATTAGCTGTCTTCAAATATTTAATACTAATACTAATAGTATTAGTATTACTACTAATAATAAACATAGTATTACTAAATTTATGTAGCTCTTACTTTGTGCCGAGCATTGTGTAAAGCATTTTACATTTTACAGTATATCATTTTATCCTCACAAAAACCCTGAAAGGACAGGTGCTATTATGATTCTCATTTTTCAGATGAGGAAACTGAGGCAAACCAGGTTAAGTGATTTGCCCAAGGTCACACAGCTAGTATTTGAGGCTGTATTTGAACTCAGATCTTCCTGACTCCAGACCTGACACTCTATCCTCTGTGCCAAATATATGAAGGGCCACTGTATGGAGGAGGGATTGGTAAGATTGCATTTTGGTCACAGAGGGCAGAAAGAGGAATAATGAGTTGAAGTGGCAAAGAGGTACATTTAAGCTTGATGTCAGTAAAAGCCTTCCTAACAATTCAAGCATCTGAAAGTGACACAGGCTGCCTTGAGAGGTTGTGAGCTCCTTCTCATTAGGTCTTAAGGCAAAGGGTGGATGACTTCTCAAGTATTCCATAATAGGTATTCCTTTTGGTATGGATTAGAGTAGATGACCTCGTAGTTCCTTCTAACTCTTAGACTCTGTGATTTGGTAAGTCTTCTGACTGTGGTTTCAATGCTCTTCATTAGGCAAGAAACACAGGCTTAACTTTCTCTTACTCTTGATAACTTGTCAATCAATCAATAAACAATAATCAATCAAGTTCTTCCTATACCTTTGCTATAAACTCACTGTATGACCTTAATCAAATTGCTATATGTTTTTGAACCATAGGTATATACCTTGTAATCCTTACGTCAGATGGTCTTACCTGACACATGGCACCCAGGGATACATTGAGGACAATGTATTCAATAATAATAGGTGGCATTTATATTGTGTTTTAAGGTTTGCAAAGTGTTTTGTAAATATTATCCCATTTTATCCTCACAATAGCCCTGGGAGATAGATGCTATTATTATTCTCATTTTACATTTGAGGAGACTGAAGCACAGAGAAGTTAAGTGATTTGTCTAGGATCATACAGCTAACAAGTGTCTGAGACCAGATTTGAACTCAGATCTTCCTCCCTCCAACTTCTGTGATCTATATGCTGAACCACCTAGATGCTACCCATCAGTGCTCTACAACCTATAATGGATTCAGAGGACCTTGTCTCAATCCCACCTCTAACCAGTTATATGACCTTAGACAAGCCACTTCCCACACAATCACAGGATCATAGCATGGCAAAGAACCACAAAGGGCATCTAGTCCAACCTATACCTGAGCAGTAATCCCCTTTAGAGCATCCCTGACAAGTAGTCATCCAGCCACTGCTTAAAGACTGCAATGGGCCTCAGGTTCCTTGTCTTCTGTAAAATGAAGGAGTTGGAGGCAGGGTCAAGATGGCAGAGTAAGAGAAAACAATATAGCTTAATTTGCCCACCAACCTCCTCCAAACAGAACTAGAAGATTTATCAGAACAAGTTCTGATCAGCAAATCCAAGAAAAAATCACAGTTAGACTTTTCTCAAGCCTAAGGGAGCTTAGTGACATAGAGAGGTCTGCAGGCACTGGGGACAATGGGGATACTGGGAACAGTAGAGACACTGAGGGCCAGATTTGGTCAGGAGAATACTAAGTGGAGCATTCCAGCACCTAAGGATTGAAAGAGAACCAGGATTGGGCACCAAGGTATAAAGCACTGGGCAAAAAGAGATCCTAGGGAATTCCTGAAGCAGTGTAGGGTGCAAAAATGGGTGCCATCTGGCAGTTTTATTTTTGGCACTACCTAGTTTCAGGACAAAAATTCAGGGCAGAGAGGAGTAGTTCCAGAGGAGTGGAAATGAGTGTGGGTCTGAGCTGTGTACTAACCAAGGAACAAGTTCTGGAAGCAAACAGCACCTGTGTGGTTCTGATCCCTGGAGTGGAGCAGAGATTTGTTCTAACTTACAGCCCAGGGTGGAAGTCTGCAGTGGAATAACCAGGGCAGAAGTCTTAGACCAAAGGGGAGTCTGAAATTCAATCTCTCTGAACCTGCAGAGCCTCCCAGCAGGCTAATAATGGCACATTAATAGTCGCAACAATGATCTAGTGAAACTCCAAACTAGGAACAAGCTGACAGACCCAACCCTGGGTCAGGAACTTTCAGAGTTCAAACCAAGAGGGTAGTGAGCAGACGATGCTGAGGATCATATCACTTTGGCAGCACTGAAAACTTTCAGGTCTGCTCCCTCTGTAAGGGATTGCTTTGCTTTTGATTAATTTTTTTAATCTACCTTTTCTCTTATTTTCTCCCTTTCCATTAACCCCTTTCCCTTGTTTCCCAGTTGAATGAAATGTATTTCTATACCCAAATCTGAGTGTGTATATTCTTCTCTCCTTTGACTAGTTCAAATGAGAGTGAGATTCAAGTGTTGCCTGCTTCCCCCCTCTTTCTTTTATACATTTCTACTTACATATTCCATTTATATGAGATAATTTCCCCCATTTATACCCCCATTTCCCCTCTCTCAGTGTATTCCTCTTCCCTGCTACTTCCATTTTTCTTTTTAGATCATCCCAGACTATCTGTCAAATTAGATACCTTCTTTGTTGCTGTTTTCAGTGGTGGCTGGCTTTTCATGATCCAATGGACCATAGCTGTCCGTGGGTTTTTTTTTGGTAAAGATACTGGAGTGGTTTGCCATTTCCTTCTCCAGTGGATCTTTTTGTCAAGCAAACAGAGGTTAAGTGACTTGCCCAGGGTCAAAAGCTAGGAAGTGTTTGAGACTGGATTTGAACTTGGATTTTTCTGACTACAGGCCCAGCGCTCTTTCCACTGAGTCACCAGCTGCCTCAGATTCCCTCTATGATCCCTAATAATGATGTAGTTCTGAGATACTACAAGTATCATCTCCCCATATAACACTGCAATTAGTTTAGCCTTGTTTAGTCCTTCATGATTAGATGCTAGTGTTTACCTTTTTATGCTTCTAGTGTTTTTATGTCAAATTTTCTGCTCAATTCTGGTTTTTTCATCAGGAATGCTTGGAAATTCTCCATTTCATTAAAAAGTATACTCCATCCCCTCCCCATAGGATTATATTCAGTTTTTCTGGGTAAGTTGATTGTATGTCTTGATTATATGTCTAGATCTTTTGTCTTCTGGAACCTCATTCTAAACTCTGTTTCTTTATAGTAGTGGCTGCTAAAACTTGTGTGATCTTGACCAGGCTTCTTTGTATTTGAATTCTTTTTTTTTTTCTAATTGCTTTTGGAGAATTTTTTTTTTTAACCGGCGAGCTCTAGATTTTGACTATAAAATTCTTGAGAATTTTCATTTTGGGATTTCTTTCAGAAGGTGACTGGCAGATTCTTTCAATATCTATGTTGCCCTGGTTCTAAGATATCTGGGCAGTTTTCTGTTATAGTTTCTTGAAATAGGATGTCTAGACTTTTTTCGTCCCCTTTTGGTCATGACTTTCAGGTAATCCAGCGCTTCTTAAACTATCTTTCCTCAACTTCTCCCCCTCCCCCAGGTCAATTGTTTTTCCTGTGAAATACTTCACATTTTTTCTATTTTTTCAGTATTTTGTTTTTGTTTTAATTTTTTTGATGTTATATAGAGTCATTAGCTTGAATTTGGCTGACTCTACTTTTCAGATTCAAATTATTATTTTCTTGGGTAAGGTTACATGCCTCTTGTTCTAAACTCTCAATTCCCTTTCCATAGCTTTTCCTCACAGTTCCCACTGGTTTTTGAAATTATTTTTAACTCTTTTAAAAACTCTAGCTTGAACTCTTCAAGGGATTCTCATTGGACTTGTGTCCAAGTTGCATTTTTCTTTGAGGCTTTGTTTATAGATTCTCTTCTTCAAGTTATACTTTTCTTCTGGGTTTGTGTCTTGAGCTTCTCTGTCACCACAACAGTTCTTTGTGGTGAGATTTTCTTATGTTTGCACATTCTTCCAGCTTACTTCATGACTTTGAACTTTATATTAGTGCTGGCCTCTGTGTATCCCTAGGAAGACTGTCTGGCCTAAACTTCCATTCTCTTATATCCTTCTGCTTCTTTCACAGCTCAGGCTGGGGAACCTAAAACCTTTCAGTGCTCCTGAAGTGACAATGATCCTCAGCAAAGTCTGCTCGTTACTTTCCTGATCTGAACTTTGCAAGTTCCTGACCCAGGTTTGAGTCTGTCAGCTTGTTCCTAGCTTGGAATTTCACTAGAACATTGTGGGGACTATTAATGTGCCACTATTAGCCTGCTGGGAGGCTCTGTAGGTTCAGAGAGACTAAACTTCAGTTTCAGAGAGAGTGAACTTCAGGCTCCCCTTTGGTCTAGGATTTCTGCCCTGGTTATTCTACTACAGACTTCCACCCTGTGCTGTAAGCTAGAACAAGTCTCTGCTCCACTCCAGGGATCAGAACCACACAGGTGCTGTTTGCTTCCAGAACTTGTTCCTTGGTTAGTACACAACTCAGACCCACACTCATTTCCACTCCTCTGGAACTGCTCCTCTCTGCCCTGAATCTAAGTAGTGCCAAAAATAAAACTGCCAGATGGCACCCATTTTTGCACCCTACACTGCTTCAGGAATTCCCTGGGATCTCTTTTTGCCCAATGCTTTATTCCTGGTTCTCTTTCAATCCTTAGGTGCTGGAATGCTCCACTTAGTATTCTCCTGACCAAATCTGGCCCTCAGTGTCTCTACTGTTCCCAGTATCCCCATTGTCCTCAGTGCCTGCAGACCTCTCTATGTCACTAAGCTCCCTTAGGCTTGAGAAAAGTCTAACTGTGATTTTTTCTTGGATTTGCTGATCAGAACTTGTTCTGATAAATCTTCTAGTTCTGTTTGGAGGAGGTTGGTGGGCAAATTAAGCTATATTGTTTTCTCTTACTCTGCCATCTTGACCCTGCCTCCAACTCCTTCATTTTACAGAAGACAAGGAACCTGAGGCCCATTGCAGTCTTTAAGCAGTGGCTGGATGACTACTTGTCAGGGATGCTCTAAAGGGGATTACTGCTCAGGTATAGGTTGGACTAGATGCCCTTTGTGGTCCTTTGCCATGCTATGATCCTGTGATTGTGTGGGAAGTGGCTTGTCTAAGGTCATATAACTGGTTAGAGGTGGGATTGAGACAAGGTCCTCTGCATCCTTCTCTACCTTAGGTCCTGAGGTCTTGTCCCTGGTTCAGTAAAAGCAGTGGGAGCTGAACCTATTTTGCTTATGTTGAAAATCAGTTATTCTTCTCTTTCATCACCCACTTAATTGGTCATCATGAGGGATTCAGTGGATTGAAGGAATTATGATAGTCAAGAATTTGTTTACATTATTACCATTTGGTACAATGGATAAAGTAGGAACTCAAAGTCAGTCAGTCAACAAACATTTATCAAGTGCCTATTATGTACCAGGTACTATGCTAAATATAAAAAGAGGCAAAGATAGTCATTGTCCTCAAGGAGACTGTAATCAAATGGGGAAGACAATGAGCAAAAAGATAGGTACAAATAAAATATATACAGGATAAACTGGAAATAATTAAAAGAGAGGAGGTATTAGGATGAAGAGGTTTTGGGAAGGGCTTTGTGTACAAGATGTGATTTTAGTTGAGACTTGAAGGAAGCCAGGGAAGCTATGAGGCAGAGATGAGGAAGTGTATTCCAGGCATGAAGGCTAGCCAAAAAAAAAAATGCCCAGAAGGCCCCTTTTCAACAAAAGATCACAGATTTAGGGATATATGGGACCGATGACTTTATTTTACAGACCATATGGTATAGTGGAAAGAGCACAAGCTCTGGGAGTCAGAAAACTTGTGTTTAAATCCTACTCCTGTGACCTTGGGCAAGTTACTTAATCTCATTTACACATCTGTAAAATGAGAGGGTTGGACAAGATGCTGTTTAAATTCTCCTCCCAGCTCCCAATCTGACCC
Source organism: Vombatus ursinus (assembly GCF_900497805.2). NCBI lineage: Eukaryota > Metazoa > Chordata > Mammalia > Diprotodontia > Vombatidae > Vombatus > Vombatus ursinus. The sequence goes on from NW_020953958.1 coordinate 1,971,003, forward strand.
AGAGAGATTAAGTCATTTGTCCAAAATCATACAGGCTATAAATTGCACGGGTAGAATTGGAACCCAGATCCTCTTGCCCCAAATCCAATGCATATCCATGAGGAGAGAAGATAACAGAAGTCTGATCAAATCAGTGGGTAACGATGACACAATTTCCAGGCACTTAGCTTCACTGAACTTCAAGCAAGGTGCCTTCGTGTAGAAACCACCCTGGTACCACACAGCTCAAATGTTTTTATTTTGTCCTTCGCTGGTCCCATCTCCCCATTGGAATCATGAGGTAAATCAGATTTGTTAAATGTTACTTGTGGATGAATGTTATTAAAAACCTGCTGGGCCTCACGGAAATCCCTGTGGAAAACAAACAAACACGCAACCGCACATATGATTTAAGAACTGGGCCCCTCATAGATTATCTCGGGTGTCTCTGTTTGTCTGGCTTTGTTTATTATTATTGAGGGCATTTGCATGAAAACAGAATTTTCTGAGCCTTTGGAGCTCCCTGTTTCCTGCTGCTTATTCTCACCTGAAGTCATAATTCTCCATTTGTGACACAATAATCATCTCCTTGGTGGCTAATTACGGGCCATATGCTCTTGGGGCCTCTATGCCGGAAAGGCATAGGAACATACTCCAGAGCCTGACTCTGATTCTCATCTTCCCCCTCATAGCCCTTCTGACTTACTTTGCCTAGGGACCCAGTTCACAGAAGCTCTGACTATTGCCCTGCCTCCCCAGCCCCTGCCTCTGCTCAGTCTAGCTCTTACATGGCATGATTGTCCCATTTTACCAATGGTGATGATTGAACTTTACTAGGCTGCCATGAAATGAATTTGCTGGAGTCTTAGGTGAAGACATAAGGGCAACAGCCAGCAAAGTGGCAAGCAGCATCTGGAACTTGTGCAGCTGCATTTAGACAGGGTGAAGGGAGGGGACATATGCTCACATTCCAGTAGCAAAGTTAGGGGACCCAGGTTTTTGTCTTGGATCTCTACCACTTAGTAGCTGTGTGATCTTGGGAAGTTAGTTTTCTCTGAGCCTCACTTTTCTCTACTGTAAAATGAGGCTGTTAGGTTAGATGCTTTCTAAGGTCGATGCTTTATAGAGAAAAAGGTTCAGGAACGTTACCTTTTGGGTTCGGATAAGTACATAACAATTCCTCTGGATTATAGAGGTATCTGAAAGTGATTTGACATTTCTGGACCCCAATCTTAAGATCAGACACTTAGAAATATTGTCAGTGGCTGGCACTTATATATTTCGTAGAGTTAAATTCTTCCTTCTATCTCCTCCATGAAGGCTTTCCAATTTTTGCACTGAACATTTCAATGGAATATTTGGTAGAAAGTTCATTGGACTTAGAATTAGAAGACAAGATGGATATTTTTATCCTTACCTGATAAATAAGGCAACTGAGGCTCAGAGAGACTTGTCAAAAGTGACATAGTGAGCATGTGAGGCAGGATGAGATTTCAACACAGAAATTCAATGTTGAAAGGTGACTAAGAAGCCCACATTTGTTCAACCACAATGAATGTAGCTAATATTTAATGTAATTCAACCAGATACCTTCATAAAGTGAGAATCTTCTTTGATTGAGTTATAGAATCAATAATCCAAGACATTAACTAGGTATGGACAAGTTATAGCTGTCTCTACTTAATCTTTCTATTGAATCAATCCACTAAAGGAGTGATTGTTAAATTAGATGTTAACAAGTCCTAGATAATCAACCAGAGATGTAAACTAGGGTGTGAAAAACTTTATAATCAATTTAGTAAAAGTGAGAACCACCTTCTGAGAAGTGAAGTGCTTAGAGTCATTGCTGAAATCAGATAATTCTTCATAAGAAATACATTGGGGTTGGTTGAAAGAATTAGTCATACATATATCAGAGAAGGAATTCCAGCAGTAATGAGTGTCAAGTTTTGGGAGTGCACTGAGGAAACTGACTATTATGCCTCTAACTTCAGGGTAGCAAGGGGATTGGGAAGATTGAGTTTCTTTCCTCCTCTTCCTTCCACTTTTGACAAGAAGACAACATTGTGAACTTTGAAAGGCCATCAGAGTTGGTAGCAATGTCCCAGCAGCAGCAACCAGAAAAGTGATCTTCAGGACTCTGTAGGAACACTGGCCTTCAGAGGCCAGCACAAAGGAGAACACCTAAGGAGAACATCATGAGGAAGGGAGGAAATGACTTTCACCAAGGAAGGACTTATTCCTCTGTCATTGTGCTTTCTAGAACTAAGCCTACTCTTCCCAATGACCTTATATGTGCAAGGGGAGAGTGTGCCCTCCATTTTTGGGAGGAATGTTTCTAATCTAACTGTTCTTACTATACTACTTTAGCAAGTTTCCCTTTTCAAGAGCTAATTAAGTCTGGCTGTTGGTAATCAATGAGAATCACACCTGTTATGGCTTGTGAGTGATTATATTAGAAACCCCCCAAACCCTCAGGATTACTCCTGAAATTTTGAACGATATGAGAGTAATTACCCCCCACTCCCACCCTGAGGACCCAATCTGCCAGCATTTGAGGGATTTGGGAAGTAGTCCTGGAAGGAATACTAAATCAGAGCTTCCTCTAGAACATATCCAAACCATGGTCAACAAACCTTACTTAGCTTGAGGACTTTTCATCTTGAGACTTAAGCCTCCCAACTCTAAGTCAAGTGCTCTTTACACCGTAACAGCTGTCTTGCTTGTATTTCATCGGCATGGGTAAGATTTTTCATTTGTATTTCATTTTTAATGGACTCCTCCATTAGATTAGACTTTAAGCACAGTGCTTCTAACTATCTTCTTCATTTAAAACCTCCAGATCATTCAGTTTTCTCCACTAATTCATTTTTTGGTCCACATATATACAGTATGCAATTTTCATCAGTGTAGTCAGGCAACTACAAATGTTTATTAAGTGTTTGCTATTTACAGACACTGTGTATATAGTGGAATCTCTCCCATCAAGGCAGATTGACACTCATCTGTAATTTAATAGTCTCAGAGATTTGCACGGAGCAATGAAAGTTTAAGTGACTTTCCTGTGGTCACACAGCTAGCATGTGTTATTGGAAGGATCTGATCCTTGGTTTTAGTATTGCCTCTTTATCCACATTGACTCTTCCAATCTTAGAATAGCATGTGCTGTTGCGTTCAATTGATACCTGAAGAGAGATCCCCTCTATAATATATAAAAAGCAGTCTTCACCTTCCATCCCTAGTGCTAGGGAGCTTTTGGACAGCTCTAATCGTAAATAAATTTTTTCTTATATACAAATCTACCTCTTAGATACTTTCATTAGCTGTTCTTTGGTCTCTCATTTAGGTCCGTACAGAATAAATTTGATCCGTGAGTGTGAAGAACAACATGAAGACCAGTGTCACTGGACCAGAGTATTTGGAGAGGAGTAAATGTAAGACTAGGCAAGTACTGTTGCATTATTATGAATTTCCAGTACCTAGTAAAATGCCTAGTATAGTGCCTGTAACCTAGCAAGCACTTAATAAATGTTTAATGCATATTAAACATATGTGTCCCATGTAGCCACACTACTACCTTTAGACAAATCTTTTTTCTTCCTTATTGAAATAATTACTGCTATCAGAATGTCATGCTTTAAATCTCATATCTCTTGAGATGACACCTTCTGGAGAATCTTAAGCTAGGTGATTCTATCTATCCTTTCTCTGAATTCTCTGAAATATGCTCACTTCTGCAAGTTCCCATCTTTTCTGATTCATTCATTCATTCATTCATTCATTCATTCATTCATTCACTCATTCATTAATTATTTGTTGAATCCCCCCTATTCACAGGGTCCTTGCTCAGGGGCAGATTCTAAGAAAGTTCTTAGAGGCAGTCATCTCCCTGATGGAACAGTTGGAGAGACAAGACTCACGCACTTGAAAGAACCAGAGAGATAAGATAGATAAGACAATGAAAAGTAATGGATAAGACAATGAAATGCTATAGAAACAACAGTCTAGAATAAGAGGAGGATATGAAGGTTTTATTCCTCATAGATGTCTGGGCTGGCCCCTTCCTCTGAATTAGAATTTTACAGGTTCCAGGGGAGGAGCAGATCCAGTATTTGTGAGTCCCCAGGTTGCTTGTATGAGGATGTGATTCTGAAGGTTTGTTTGTACATTATGAGAGGGGAGGAAGGAGACATTCATTGTGAGGGCTTTACATACTGTGAGCTTAGAACACACCATATCTGTGTCTTAATAAAGATGATGCAATTGCCTATAAAACTGCCTCAAGTTTCATTTCAAAGCGAGAGAGACGAAAATTCCTGTACTTGTGGATTTTACCTGCTCAGCTCCACTGATTTCTTCACGAGTTCAGGGACAAACTCTATTTACTTGCAGAGGGAGGTGGGGAGAGGGGAAAAACAAGTAAAACTAATAAATCAATGGGAGGCAGTGGAGAGAAGGAAATACTAGGCATGCAAAAGCTTGTGTCAGTGTGGCATAAGTGCTGGCCTTGAGTTAGGACAGCCTGAATTTGAATTCCAGCTCAGACCCTTACTAGCTATATGACCATGGACACTCTTCACTTTCATCTTCAACTTCCTCAACTGTAAAATGAGGATATTAATACTTATTGGAAAAATCCAATGAACATATATGTATGTAGGTATATATATATATGTTACTTTGCAGATCCTAAGGCACAGTATACATGTCTAACAACAACAACAACAACTTTCCCTTGGGCTTGCTTATCTCTAGAATAAATATATTGCCCTTGGTTCAAAAGGTTTAAATGTTCCCTTCTCCATGAAGCCACCTCTGTTTTCCTCTCTCAATAAAAAGTTTTCCCTTGATTTCATGTCATACTCTGTTTTACACTGCAACACTTAGCATTCATTATAAGGATTTGAGTGATTCAGGTATGTATTATTCTTCCCCTAGCATAATATCCCCTTTTTGTTGTTGTTTAGTCTTTTTGATTGTGTCCAATTCTTTGACCCCATTTTGGACTTATCTTGGCAAAGACACTGAAATGATTTGCCATTTCCTTCTCCAGCTCATTTTACAGATGAGGAAACTGAGGCAAACAAGGTTAAATCACTTGCCCAGGATCACACAGCTAGTAAGTGTCTGAGGCTGTATTTAAACTCAGGAAGATCAGTCTTCTGACTTCAGACTGGATGCTCTATCCGCTGTGTCACTTAGTGCCCTATAACATCCCCTTACCCCAGGAATTGTAGTACAGCTGGGATTGATGCCTATAGGGTAGGACTGAAATCCTCAGGGTATTCTGATTTAAGGATTATAAATGGCAGCATGTCACTGGACTTGGAGTCCAAAAGACTTGGGCTTCTACACTTACTAGTTTTGTGACCTTGGGGCAAGTTACTTAACTTCTTCGTTCCTCAGTTTTCTCAACAGTAAAATGGAGGGGGTAGGGGTAGGAAATCTAGATTCAAATGTCTCTAAATTCACTTCCAACTCTACATCTATGATCCTGTGAGATTGTGTCTGAAAAGAGAGTCTCAAAATTATTCATTTTGCCTTCTGGGATCCACTCTATTTAGTGATGAACTTTGGTTATGAACTTTCTCCCCTATCCATAGATATAGTAGTTAATTTTTCTTTAATCTGTTTGTGATATGATCTTTTATATTTAGGCAAGGGTGTGCTGGAGCCAGCTAGAATTGGCTTTGCCAATTGTTAAAATGTTCAATGTGAGCATTTATACCTCAGACATCAACAAACAGTACAAGTCATGACTTCATTTGTTGTTTGTTGATTATCTAGACTTAAGAAAGTGACGGAGAAAATGTCAAAAATGTAGATAAAACCTAAAATTGTACATGACTGTATTTAGGTCACATATGCATTTGGAGCTTCTGTTTGTATAAGCTGTGAGGTGTTGCTTAGCTATACATAATTTATTATGACAAATTTGTTTTTTCTTCTTCTTTCTTTTCAATGAGGTAGGGGTGGGAGGGAGAGAAAAATAGATTTCTGTTAATTTTTTTTTAAAGAGACGTGGGGGGTTACTGTGGAATGCTACATGCAGTTTCAGATGATATAATTTATTAGTTTTATTTAACCATTTTACTTTGCTATAAGAGATCTGTCATGAAGTGGGAGAAATCTGTAAATATTTGCAATATAAAACTAAAAATTAATTAAACAAAAAAAGGAAGAAAAGAAAAGGAAAGAAATCCAAGTCTCCTCTCCTCATCCTAAAGACAAAGGGGAGCTGTGTAAATGGATAAGTATGCAAATGTATGATTATGGGAAGTGGGGAGTGGTGGGGGGAGTTGTGAGATGTTCCATTTCTGGGACCCATTTGGATTACATGTTGGAAGATTTCGTACTGACCTCTTAGCATATTTGCTTGCTTCTCACATCTCCTTACAATACTCGCATGAGAATATATTGGGGATTTCTACCCTTTCCAGCAGGCTTTCATCTAAGCTTTACTCCAACTTCTTGAATACTTACACTTTAAGGAGACCAGGACAGTGTTTGAATCTAAACTTTCTATCTATCAGTGCTAAGAGACATATATGCAAGGGAATTGAATTGAAAACTTTGGATGACAATGAAGCAGTGGAATGTGGGGTGGAACATCTTCTGACTGTCCTCAAAATGTGTCTAGTACTTTTCCTGACTCCAAGCTTTTTCTGTACCTATGTAAATTCTGTCCATCCCCAAGTTCTTCCTTCTTTAAACAAGGAGGAAAGATAAAGTTTACGTGGGCAGCGAAGTGGTGCAGTGGATAGAATGCCAGGCCTGGAGTCAGGAAGACTCCTCTTCCTGAGTTCAAATCTGGCCTCAGACACTTACTTGCTATGTGACCCTGAGCAAGTCCTGTTTGCCTCATTTTCCTTATCTGGAAAATGAACTGGAGAAGGAAATGGCAGACCATTCTAGTATCTGCCAAGAAAACCCCAAATAAGGTCACAAAATGTTGGACATGACTAAAAAATGACTCAACAACAAAGTTTAGGTATCAACATATCTGTCCCTAACTAGAACAGATAGTCTACTGGGGGATATAACACACCCACTGACAACCAAAATGCAAAATGATACAGGATGTAAGTGTATTAGGAAGGTAAAAACCAAAGTATTATGTAAGGTCTGAAAGGGAAAAGATGATTATGCAAGGTAGGGAGGACTTCCTGGAAGAGGTGGCATTACAGTTGGATATTGAAGGATGGCTAGGAATTCACCATGAGGACAAAGAAGACTATTCCAGGCCTGAGGAACAATGTCTAGCCAGGGTCTTATAACTACAAATCTAAAACACCTTTCACTAAATTAAATAATGTTATGACAAAGAAAATGGTTTTAAAGGATAAAGAAAAACAAAATAAAACAGCCTTCCAAATGCAAAAAAAAAAAGTTTTTCTTTTACTTTTCTAACTAAATTATTTTTCCAGACCTATAAAGCAAAATGTAAACTCCAGCCTGAATATAGTACCAAAAAAATCCTTTCCCTTGACCTGAGAGTGTAGGGGAAGATTCACAGTTCTTAATGATTGTGCCTCCTGGAGGCTCATGTCTGTCAGAGAGCATGTCTTCTTGGATTTCCAAGTGCCCAGGAGTCGTGGCAAACACAATTATAACCTGCTTACCAAGTCTATTAGTCCTGCCCTGGGTATCTTGGCTTGTTGGCTGACAGTTGGCTCTTCATTCCCTATTAGACTTCAGAGCCTCCTGGTGAGTCAGAATCAATGTCTCTCCTCCACTTCCCAGACCTTCTCTGCTTGCTTTTGTTTATATAAACACAAAATGCCCAGAAGCAACATGATGCTCTGCTTGGTGTAGGGGAAAAAGCAGAGGACTTGGAGATAGAGTCTTTACCACCTATCACTATATAGACTCAGGCAAAGCACTTAGCATTTCTGAGTCTTAGCTTCCATATCGGTCAAATGAGGGTGCTGGAATCAATAATTGCCATGGTCCCCTAGATTCTGTGCTCTGTGGTGCTATCTTTTAAATTCCTTTTAGCCCTGTATTATATGTTCAGTGTTCTGAGGTGCCATAACATCCAGGAAACCTTCTCTAATCTTTCCAATGAAAACTAATATGTCCTTTCTCAAATTTTCTTAATGCATTTTGTCTGGATTTCTTTTACGCTCTTTTCACATAGTAGAGCTGAAAAAGAATACAAACCTGGTAGTCAGAAGACTCGGGTCCATGACCACATTTGTGACCTTGTTCAGGCAACTTAATTTCTCTGGTTGAGAGTTAACTCATTTGTAAAACAAGGGAGATCCTGCTGGGTGAACTCCAATGTTGCTTCTAGCTCAAAATTCAAGGAAGTTATTTTGTATCATAATTATTTATATATGTCATATCTCCCCATTAAAGGATAGATGGCACCTTCCTTGAGGATAAGGCTTTTGTTATTTTCATTTTTGTATCCTCTTATGCCTGAAACATAGTAGTTGTTTCATAAATGTTTGTTGAATTGAATTAAATTTGATATTCTAAGGTCCTTCCAGCTCTAGCATTCTTTGTTCTAAGATCCACCTCCCCTGCTTCTAGCACAGTTTTATTCCCCTGGCTGTTGTTGTTTATGAATGTGTGTTACTATGAAGTTAAGTAGCCAAAAGAAGAGTGACATAGAAACATATTGCTTTTACAGACGAGAACCCACAGGCCCCAGAGGCAGAAGCAACTTGTCAGCGATGGACGTTAAATTTGCGGTGGGAAAGAAGTAGAGGCATGAGCTATGAGATTATGGCTATTCACACTGCGGGGAGAAACCTTATGAGCTTGCAAGGACCAGGCTGGTTAAGTGTGGAAGGGTTTTTTCACTTAAAGATTGGGAACCCAGGCAGCAATTTTTTTGACATAGCAATTCGTAAAACTTGTTTAATAAGGCATGAATTAAATTGTCATCGAGGGTCTGCTCTGATGGAGAGGGTACCCAAACCAATGAAATCATGTCTCTTTTGAAGTATTAATGTTTTATTGTAATTAGTAACATTTTTAATATTAGAAATGATTCATGTGGTCCAACCCATAACTGAGCAGAAATTCCCTTTGTATCATTCCTTAAAAATAGTTTTCCTTCTTCCTTTTGAAGACCTCTAGCAATGGGGAACTCTCTACTTCCTGAGACAATTACTTTTAAGCAGTTTTAATTGCTAGTAAGTTTTTCCTTATATTGAATCATAATCTGACATTATGAAACTTGAACTCATTTCTTCTTATTCTGCCCTCTAGGGCCAAGCAAAGCAATCTAATTCACTCTCCACATTACAGCTTCCCAGTTACTTGAAGATAGCTACAAGGTACAGAGGACAATGAGATAGAAGTGGAATTAGGAAGACCTGAGTTCAACTCTAGACCCAGACACTTGCTAGCTATGTGATACTGAACAAGTAATTTACCTCTGTTAGTCTCAGTTTTTTCATCCGTTAAGTGGGGATAATAATCACACGTATCTCCCAGAGTTTTTATGAAGCTGAAATAATGTTTTCAAGGGGCTTTGCAAACCTTAGTGTAGCTAGGTAGTGCAGTGGATAGGGTGCTAGGTCTGGAGTCAGGAAGACTCATCTTCCTGAGTTCCAATCTGGCCTCAGATACTTACTAGCTGTGTGACCCTGGGCAAGCCACTTAACCCTGTTTGTCTCAGTTCCTCATCTGTAAAATGAGCTGGAGAAGGAAATGTCAAACCACCCCAGTATCTTTGCCAAGTAAACTCCAAATGGGTCACAAAGAGTCAGATGTGATAGAAAAGAGCTAAACTCAATCAAAAATTGCAAACCTTATAAAATACTACATAAATGTGAGCTATTGTTATTATTATCATCCCCCCAAATTTTTCATCTCCAGGGTAAATATCTCCAATTTTTTCAATTTCAACAGTTTCTGTGGCAGTGTATTCATTTCCCTTGCCATTCCAGTAATTTTTTTGGATATGCTTTGATTTTTCATAATACCTCCTAAAAATGTGACAGTTAAGTACCAAAGTAGAGTGTTAGATTTAGAGTCAGAAAGATATAAATTCAAATGTAGCCTCAGATACTGTACCAACAGTGTGACCCTGGGCAAGTCACTTAACTTCTATTTGCCACAATTTCCTTAACTGTAAAATGGGGATAATGATAGCACTTACTTTACAGGGTTGGCATAAGGATCAAATGAAATGATATTTGTAAAGTGTTTAGCACAGTGCCTGGCACATTGTATTATATAAATGTCTATTCCCTTTCCTTTTTCCCCTTCCCCCTTTCCCTCCAGTCAAAAGTGAATGAAATATTTCATATGTGACTTAAGGCAGAGGGACTGTGTAGCCTTTCTTATTCTGGAAGTTGCTTCTATGTTTATAGTTTCATTATTCATTCATAGGTTTACATGCTGTTTTATACTACTCACCCATATTGAGCTTGCTGTCTACTAAAACCCCCAGAGCTTTTTCATATGGCCTGTTGTCTAGCCATGTCTACTCTCCCTATCTTGTACTCATGAAATTGATTTTTTAAACCAAAATTTAGGATTTTACATTTCTTCCTATTAAATTTTATCTTATTCTATTCCTCCTATTTATTTTATTCTATTCTAATCTGCTAAGATCTTTTTGGTTCCTGTCATTCAATGTGTTAGCTCTTTCTCACTTTGTATCATCAGAATTCTTTGTTTTTTATAAACAGACTCTTTATGCTTTAATCAAAGTCACTGTTAAAAATGGTAAGTAATTCATGGTCAAGGAGAGCTCTTCAGATTACTACAATGGAGATATCCCTCTAAGTAGACATAGACACACTACTGATTACTTTTGAACTGGTCATTGAAATGGTTCTAAATCCTCTTAACTGTACTGTTGTCTAGTCCACATCTCCCTATTTTGCCAAAGGATAGCATGAGAAACTGGCAAATATTTTGCTGAAATCAATGTATATCGTGTCTATGTTATTTCTCTGATTAACCAACCTTGTAACTCATTTAAACAAAAAAAAAATGAATTGAGTTTAGTATCTTATGATTGGCTCTTGATGAAGTTACATTAGCTCTCAATGATCACTGATTTGCTTTCTAAATACTCATATGCCATCCTCTTAATAATACATTCTAAATAATTATCAAGCATTGAAGTCAACCTCACTGGACCACAGTTAGAAGATTCTACTCTCTTTTTTAAAATTTTTTTTAAATTAGGACAACATATGCTTGTCTGCCATCCTGAGGCACCTTTCCCATTCTTTATGATCTTTCGAATGCTGTTGACCTTAATTCAATAATCAGAACTTCCAGGTCTCTCAGTACCCTTGGATTTCATTTTTTTTCAGCTTTGTTTACTTGAACAGAGGGCAGTTAAGAGTCCTTTTACCTCTTTACTTATTCTGGATTCAATATCTGTTAACTATTTTTTACTATATTCTTTCCAATCCAAAAATCATTTTCCTTGGAATAGAGTTTGAAAGAAGAGTTTAAACAGTTCTGTCTTTCTCTAATCATGTTACCATCATCTGATTTGCCAGGACCAGTGATTCCATCCCTTTTTTATATTCTTTTGGCTCCTTTCCTTTTCTTCAGCTTGAAAAAATGCCCTTTTAGCTTTTCTTTGATTTTTCACCTGCCTCAGTTCTTTCATAAATTTAAGGATCCTGATGTTGTTCTAACAAAATTGTATCATTTGTTTACATTCTTCCATTACTTGACCTTGCTTCCATCTTTTATACATCTTTTAAACTGGTTGGTGAGTTTCTTATGAATCCACATCTTTTGGGAGGTAATTGGGGTTAAGTGACTTGCCCAGGATGCCACAGCTACTAATAATCTGAGGCCAGATTTGAACTCAGGTCCTTCTGATTCCAGGGCCACTGTTCTATCCATTCTACCACCTAGCTGTCCCCACATTAGGTTTTTAAATGTAGTTTCCCTTTCTTCCTAATCAAAATTGTATCTATCTTATTGCAATTTCATTTTTAAGAGCTTTTATACTTCTTGGACTAACTTCCTCTAGACATTTATGCCATAAGATCCTATCTACACATTCTTAGAACTCTTTGAAATATGTTCTCCCTAACATCTAGGAAATAGAAGACCAGAGGCTTTTTTCTTCTTGTCTCTCAAAAGTTCTAAAATAGAAAGGTCACTTCTTCCCAAGAAAGAGTGGTCACTTTCTCCTAGTTTGATGGGACCATGGAGTGCATAATGAGGTGGAATGTAAAATAAAGCTTGAAAAGCGATTAGAAGATATGCAGAGGGCCTTACATTCCAGCTGGCATCATCCATGACCACTCTGGCAATAGCCACGGAGCTGTCTCCCAAAAGTTTATGGAGACAGGGCCTGATGCATGAAGCTCTGTTTAGCTGTGGTTCAGTACCAAACTTACTGCTTTAATGGCGTTATCATATGGGACAGAGGGTTATAGATTTGGAGCTGGAAGGAAACTTAGACGCTATCAAGTCCAACTGCCCTATTTTATATATGAGAAAACTGAGGCACAGAGAAATGAAGAGATTTGTCCATGGTCCCACAGCTAGTAAGTATCTGAGGCAGGATTTGAACCTAAGATCTTCTTGACTCCAAATCCAGTGGTTTATCCACAAAACCATGCTGTCCCTTAGGCTGCAAGTTAATTGTAAATTGAACTAGGTGCTTTTGGATGGACACCTGAAAGGGTCTTGGGACACACTGGGTTTTATTATCAGAGAGTGAGAACTTTTGAGTTCAAAGTAGAGCTTAGAGGCTTGTTGATCCAAGCCCTTCCAAGTGTTCTATGGTTCTACGACTTTCATTACAGGTCTTTTTGTTTTGTGTCTGCTCCTTCCTGAGCAAGAGCACTGGAGTTGGAGGACATTAGACTAAATCCTGCATCTGTGTAACCATGACCATGTGACCTCATCTCTCTAAGGCTCAGTTTCCTTATTTGTAAGATGAGGGAATTGGATTAGATGGTCCTTAATGTCCGTTCTGATTAGATAAAATGAAACAATTTCTTTTTTAAAAAGTACATAGCACAATGCCTGGCATATAGTAAGTGATACAGAAATGTTTATTCTCTTCTTTTCTCCTTCCCTTCTAGCTCTAAAACTATGATTTGGTGACCTTGAGTCAATGCTGGAACCTTGTCCATCTTCACAAAAAATATGGAATTAAGGTGGGGGTAGGGTGGGGGAGGAGGGTGGATGCTTAACTCACTGTCATTATTAGTTCCCTTTAACAGCTAAATTCCTGGGGTGGGGGGTGGAAGCTGACTATTTTTCTATTTCTTTTCTTCCCACTCTCTTTTAAACCTTTCTAATTGAGTCTGTGATCACCACTCCACTGAAGCAGGTTTTGACTAGATGTGAACCCACACAGTATCTTGAACCTGGGTTGGTCTTACCTGGGGATCAACTCTGTAAATTTGGGGTACCCTCAGTGCCTCACTACATGTGGCTTGTTTTTAGAAGTGAGGGCTATCAACATGAGCTGGTAAACTGCTCTTCATTTTATGGAAGGCAAAACATAGGCTCAGAAAAGTTTAATGACTTGTCCTTAAAGGTCATTCAGCTAGTAAGGACCAGAATCCAGGTCTCTTTTTTAGTGTGCCTATTTGCCAGCCAAATCTGATTATTTATTGGTTACATTTTTGCCTCTCCAAAGGGTCTTATCCACGTTGTTATGGAGTTGTGTTAAGTACGCTACGTCATGGGGGGTACTCAGATGGCCCTAGAAAGCAGAAGTGGGGAACATGTGGGGTCAGATATAAATAGCTCCAAAAGTGACATTCTTCCTTGAGATGAAATGATGATATGTGCTGTCAGCGGAACTGCTGGCCACTTCATTGATGTTTTTAAGAGGAAACAAAAGACAACAAAATTGCTTATTTGCCCAAATGAATGTGCATTGAACCAAAATCCAATGATTCTCATGGCTTTTTTTTTCCTGCCCACAAATGCATGGATTGATCAGGCCAGTACCTCAAATACAATACAAAGGTTCTTTTTGTCTCAAAGAAGCACTTTGCCTTCAGAAGTTAATAAAAAAGAGGGTGGAGGGGTGAGGTAGATCAGGGAGTTGCTAGGGAGAAAGAAAAAGATGATGGGATCATCCATTTTACAGGCTTCAAAATGGTGTAAATCACTAGAATGCAGGGCCATCTCTCTAGCCTCTGCTGTAGATCACCATGGTGTAAACTAGCCTTTTGGTCTCTATCAGGGCTCAGGCAGAGGCAGTGGATTTATTAGTTTCATGCCACTTTAATGAGGTTATCTGGCAAACAGGCAGCTATTTCTCTCTCTCTCTCTCTCTCTCTCTCTCTCTCTCTCTCTCTCTCTCTCTCTCTCTCTCTCTCTCCCCTCTCTCTTTCTCTCCTCTCCTTTCTATTTTTGTCTTTATTTCTCTATCTATCTCTATCTATTCCCTTGATACCAACCCTCCTCCCCCCCAAGATGTAGGACAAGTCAAAACATAAAAGGAACAACATCCGGAAGCATTTATCTCCCATTATCTATTTGCTCCACTGAAGAAAAAAAAAGACTTATGTAGTTACACCTCTTAACAACAACAACAACATTTATTGAACACTTACAGTGTTTGAACACTGTAGGACACCACAAATTCAGAGTTATTGGAGCAAGTTTCCAAACAATAACAATTCAATTTAATTCAATTTGATTCTAGAGTCTTCAGTATAGAAGTTGATGATTTCCATAGGGTCATTGGTGGTAGTGGCTCTATTCCTGACCCTGAAGCCCTGCTGTGTTATTTTCCTTACTTGTATTTAAGGACAGTTCAGCCAGAGTTCTACTTTGTACCCTGAATGGGGGCAAGGCCTTAACAAAATTGTGAAGCAGACATAGTATCATTTTCTCATTGCCCCTAATGTGCCCTTCTCCTTACTTCTGGTCTTCTTACCAGCCTTAGCCTCCTACTTCCCCAGCTATCCCTTACTGTGCCAACAATAGTTATCTATCTCAGTCCATCAGGGCTTTAGGCTTTCCACTAATGCTTACTAAGATGATTAGAACTTTACCTCTTCCAGGGAAATTTGAATTTTAATAGGATTTTTGATGATCAAAAAGCGAATAACTGAACAACTTAAGAACTCCAATCAACCTCAGGGACCAGTAATAATTACAAAGAACTGATGAAGAAGCATGCTATGTACCTCCTAATAGAGTGATGAAGGGCTCAAGGTACAGAATGAGATATGCATTTTTTTAGACATGGCCAATGCGGGAATTTGTTTTCCTTGACTATGCATATCATTAGTATGGTTTTGTTTTCCTTTTTCCTCATCATTTGGAGCAGGAGTGGAAGAGAAAATAAATGCTTGTTAATTTAGAAATAATTAAAAATAGAAAAAGGGGGGGAATTCAAAGAAGTAATGTTGTGTGTGTGTGTGTGTGTGTGTGTGTGTGTGTGGAATGGTGGTGATGGGGATAATGTCTAGGTACCATGACTAGTGATTGGGTTGCTATTTAGAAAAGAGGGTCCTGCCCAGGCCCATTCAAATCATGCCATACAGTTAAGAAGTCTATTTCATATCCTTTTAAAGATCACCTGAGGAGGGGAAATATTTGAAGGTGGGGAGACTTTTGGCAAATTACTGCATATAGGTATTTATCTCCCTGTAAGGGCTATCCTTGCTAATAGAATGCCATTATCCAATTTCTTCTTTTCTACCATCACTCTCTCCTTTGAACTTACTCATATAGGGAATCTGAAACTCGATTCTTTTAGTTGAGCTTGTGATGCATCAGTTTGCCATGCCTGGCCTCCACTAAGTGATTGGAAAGATTTATTTGGCCCACCTTCCATCATAGTGAGAAAACTAGAGGACTGTTCTGAACATTTGTATCTCTCTTATGCACTTATCACATACTGCTGTGAATTGTACTGATTTATGAGCATGTCTTATCTTCTCTACGAGGTCATCTTTGTAACCTTCTCTTCTCTCTGTAATTGGCTAAATTTGGGATCAGATAGAGGAGCTGAGTAAGATAATCCTAGAGAAGAGAAAACTTGTAGGGGATGTGATCCTTTTACTCATGTAAATAGATATAACATGGAGAAAGAATTAGACTTCTATGAACTGTTAAGAGGTGCAAACAACAAATTATGTCAGCTGGAGGGGGGGCTTCATCCTTGATATGTTCAGGGTCTCCTGCATACTCTGGGTCCAGTGTATCTGGAAAAATATGGCAACTCAAAAAGACAAATTCAGGGGACCCCTTAACAAAATCAATCTATCAATAAATAAGCATTCATTAAATACACTATTATGTATGAGAGACTGTGCTAGCCACTGTGGATATAAATAGAAAAATTAGATAGTACCTGCCCTCAAGGAGCTTACATTCTACTCGGGCATATAACACCTATTGGTTAGTGGTGGCCCAGGAAGGGAGCTTAGTGATTGCCATGACATTTCCAATAGTAATAGTATTAGTTATTTGATTATTGTTGTTGTTTAGTCATTTCAATTGAGTCCAACTCCTTGTGACCCCATTTGGGGTTTTCTTGGCAGAGATACTGGATCAGATTGCCATTTCCTTTTCCAGTTCGTTTTACAGATGAGGAAAATGAAGCAAACAGGTTAAGTGACTAGCCCAAGTCCAGAGTATGCAGGAAGCCCTGAACATGTCAAGGATAAAGCCCTCACAGCTGACATAATTTATTGTTCATACCCTTTAACAGCTAGTAAGTGTCTAAGACTGGATTTGAACTCAGAAAGATGAGTCTGCCTGACTCCAGACCTAGTGCTTTATCTACTACACCACCTAGCTGCCCAGTTATCTGATTATTGTCCTCTAAACCAGTACTTCTTAGCTGTGGGTCGAGACCCCATATGGGGTGGTGAAAAATTTGGCAACAGTAGAAGGTTTCTGAATGAGCAATGACCAAAAATTAATTCAAAATCAGATATGTAATGAATCCAAGGTGTTTCTGTCAGTACTTGCCCATGTTGCATTGTGAAACTTCATTGCAGCCTTGGTTCTGAACACAATGTATGCATACTTTGCACTGTGCATGCCCTCAGGCCATGCAATGCCTATGAAAGCTACTGAAAGGGGAAAAGGAGTTTTTAGTGGAAAAAGTTTAAGAAGTCCTGCTCTAAACCAGAGGTGAAAAGTAGGGTCTAAGAATACTGATTAAATATGGGCTAGCAGGGCAGATCACAAAAGCTTGCCCTGGCTAGGCCCTTAGTCTTAATGGATGACTAGAGTGGACAAAGCATGGTTTGGGCATCTGAGATCAGCTAATTTAGGGGGCTTGTTCTACAGGGCCCCAGAGGGCAAAACTAGAGGCAAAGTCATAGAAGTTATAAAGAGACAGGTTTAGGTTTATATTCTGAGAGAAAATTCCCGAATTATTAGTAGTATCCTAAAGGAGAATGGGCTGCCTTGGGAAGGAGTAGGGACACAGGAGGCCTTTAAGAGCAGGCTGTATGACCACTGTATTATAGATGGGATTCCTGCCTAGGCAGGGGCTGAGCATTACACAGAGACAGTGGGAAATGCAGTCCAATCAGTTCCATTCAACAAATATTCATGGTTCACCTACTCTGTGTTTAGCACATGGGGGACAGAAAAGAAGCCTATGATGAATGTGATCTTTGTCTGTGGCTCTATTCAGAATCACTATGACAGCCTAGATCAAGGGTGGGGAGCATGCAACCTCGAGGCCACATGTGGCCCTCTAGGTCCTTAAATCTCCTGTTCTGTGAAGTTTGAATTCAGTCACAGGGCCGCACTTGAGGACCTAGAGGGCCACATGTGGCCTTGAGGCCGCAGGTTCCTCACCCCGGCCTCGATCATCCTCCTTGGCCTCCACAGTGAATGAAGAAGAGGCTGACTATTAGGAAACAGTGGGGAAACATCTTGGTTAGAACTTAAGAGTGTTATACCTGGGAGGGACCAGATTCCTTATCTAGTTTGACTCCTTCATCTTATGCATGAAGAGAAAAGTTCAGAGAGAGGATATGAATTGCTCAAAGCCACTCAGCTTTGTGTGGCAGATTTAGCATCTGGATTCTTTAGATATGATGTCTCCTAACTTCAGGTATAGTCTTTTTAGGTGGCAAAGTGGTTAGGGTATTGGGCCTGGAGTCAGGAAGACCTATCTTCCTGAGGTCGAATCTGGTCTCAGACACTTAGCTCTGTGACCCTGGGTGAGTCACTTAACTCTGCCTTAATTTCCTCTCCTATAAAATGAGCTGAAGAAGAAAATGGCAAACCACTTTAATATCTTTGCCAAGAAAACCCCAAATGAGGTTACAAAGAGTCAGACATGACTGAAAAACAACTAAACAGCAGCAACAAGCATTTATTATTTGCCAGGAACTGAGCTAACTAAGGAGAATATATAGGAAGTCAAAGACAGCCAGTGAAAAGGCACACAGTCAGGAGAAAGAGCATTGTATATGAAGAATAGCAAATATGTCGGTAAAGCTGGACTGTAGGGTACATGAAATGGAATAAGGTGTAACCAGACAGGGAAAGTAGGAAAGGCCTGGTTGTGAAGGGATTTAAAGACCAAAGAACTTTGATTTAGTTATGGAGGCAATGGAGAACCACTGAAGTTTATTTCTTGGGGGGAAAGATGATGTGGTCAGACCTATGCTTTAGGAAAATCACTTGGGCAATTGAGTGGAGGACGGATTGGAGTCGGGAGAGACTTGAAGCTGGGAGACCAATCAGAAAATTATTTCAATAGTCCACAGGTATGAGGGCCTGCACTAGGGTGATTGTGGGGTCAGGGGAGAAAAGAGGCAAAATCAAAGGTAGGATTGACAAGACTTGACAGCATATTGCATTTGTGGGATGAATGCAAGTGAGGATTCAAGGATGACCTTACAATTGTAAATTTGAGTAACTGGGGGAATGGTAGTGGAAATATTTATATCTATCTATACCTATATATTCATATATATGTATACATATTTACATATATATATATATAATAACTGAACCTATGGGAACTGATGGGTCACCAAGTGAGCGAGTGCAGAGAGGAAGGGAACAAATATTTATTAAGTGCCTACATTGAGCTGGGCACTAAGTGCTTTACAAATATCATCTCATTTGAACCTTGCAATAACCAAAAGAGCTAGGTGCTATTGTGATCCCCATTTTACAGTTTAAGAAACTGAGGCAAATAGAAGTTAAGTGACTTGCCTGGGGTCACACAGTTAGTAGGAGTCTGAGGCAACATTTGAAAACAGGTATTCCTGACTCCAGGCCTAGAACTCTATCCACTGTGCCTCCTTGGTGGTCTAATATTCCACTGTACATTAGACATTTTCCTTTTCTTAGACACCTTCACCTTTGCTTAGGTTGACAGATCTCCCCTGGATAAGGGGATCAGATCAGCTAAACCTATAAGGCTTTCTTCTTACTGTACTAGGGTATAGTATGAGGATAATTTGAAGAGCACAAATTGATTCTTGGTCTGATGGTAGAGGAGGGACCCACAGAGCTCAATTCCTTGGGCTAAATACTCTTCCCTTGCAGAGACCCAGTGGAGTTGTATCTATTTACCCAAGGGCAGAACCACGGCCTCGTGGGGGAGAAACGCTAAAGACTGAGGCAGCAAATCCTAAAGTTCTCTGTAGCTCTCAGGATGGTGTTAAAGACCAATGTCAAAAGGAGCTAAAGGGACATCTTTGGTATCTCTGAGAAACTCAGTCTAAGGGACCTATGTCTGAGAAGATCTGAGGGGAGGAAGGAAAAGAAGAGAAGAAAGGAAGAAATTAAAAGAAAAAACTGATAAGCGTTCCAGGGAAACGGTACTTCATGCTTTCTTTTAAATAATTAGAAAATAGAACCATAGACTGGAGGAAGAGGGTAATCAGACACTTTGTCATGAGAGATGGTATCCTCATCTACTTGCTTCTTCATTTCACTGCACTGTGAAGGAAGTCAGAGGTTTAAGGGCATACACACTGGGAGGTAGATGACAGCCAGGAAAGAGCCTTTGGGATTGCCCACAGTTGGTGGGTTGGACTTGCATGAAGACCCATCAAAGAGGACATAGAAAGAGTGGTCAAAATGGTAGGTGGAGAAACAGGAGAGAGCAATATCACAAAATGGTAACACTAACAGCTAGCATTTATAGAGCACTTTAAGATTTATAAACAAATATTATCTCGTTTGATCCACACAACAACCCTGGGAGATAAGTGCTGTTAAATGTTATCCCCATTTTATAGAAAAGAAAAGAAAACTAAGATAGAGATTAAGTGACTTGCCCAGGTTCACACAGCTAGTAAGTGACTGAGGCCAGATTTGAATGTAGGTCTCCAGTGCTTTATCCACTATACCACCTAGACTTGGAAAGTATTGTGAGAACTTGGGCAAGTCACTTTTACCTCTTATGGACTCATTTTCCTCATATGCACAATGAGGAAGTTGAACTAGATGATCTCTATATTTCTATCTCTAACATTTTATGATTCTGTGAAGATTAATCTTCAGGGGGTGTTAGATCTCATTAGTAGGTATAAAGCCATCAAAAGAGTTATTCAAAAACAATAATAATTTGGTTCGTAAACAATTTTTAAGACAGTTACAATTTATGTATAAGATAACTTATGATAAAACAGCTCGTAAGGTTTATTTGTTAAAAAGGAAAAGTCATTTGGATGCCAAAGAGAAAACCCACATAACTAGATGATAGTCTTATATGATTCCAATCGGAGATTGGCTAACCACTGTAGTTGAGCCATATAATTTATAGTGAATAAAAATCCCACAGGAGAGACATTCAATTTAACAAGAAAAACCTAAACTCTTAACAGTTCTGACTCACCAAGGGAATAAACCACAAATTAAAGAGATGGAAACTCTATTTTGGTGCAAGCCAACATTTAACAGGCCCCAGTATCCCTTATTTATATAGTTTTCATTCCCCTTTAACCCCTGGGTGAAAGTGGATAAGAGCGTCAGCTCTAAACACTAATGAATTTTGCACCATGTTCTGCCTCCTGGCATTAAGTGCTTAATAAAACCTCCTGTCCCTTATCTGAAAAAAATTTCTCTTCCTACTAATTGGTGTCAGCATCAATCAGGATCATAGACAGAACAACACTCTAGCTTAAGCAGCCATCCATCCTGTGTCTTATCAGCTGGAGAAATCCAATTTGGGGGGCAGATGAGGGATACGTAAGGGGTCTGGGAACTTCCTTACCATAGAATTTACCAAAGATCAGGTTCTGAGCAATTCTGACAATCTGGAGGATTAGTTGATTAGTGAGCTCTAATAGAGCACCTCCTGTATGCAATGAGCATCAGATAAGACCCTCTGGGAGGGGAGAAGAGATACACAAAAGTAATATTGGCTCTGTAGCTGGAAAGATCATCTCATCCAGCCCTCTGATTTTACAGATGAGCTGCTATAAATATTTTTATACTTCAGAGTTTGTTTTGTTTAGGACTAATCCTATGGA
The DNA here is from genome assembly GCF_900497805.2 of Vombatus ursinus. NCBI lineage: Eukaryota > Metazoa > Chordata > Mammalia > Diprotodontia > Vombatidae > Vombatus > Vombatus ursinus. Next base: position 1,992,365 of record NW_020953958.1, read on the forward strand.
AATCTCTTATACAACCTTCCCTCTTATTCCCCACCCCACTCTTATTCCTCTATTCCTTCTTCCCCTTTCCCTTTTTCCCTTTTATTTCTTTGATGGGTGAAATAGATGTATTTCTGTATCCAACTCCTCCCTCCTCATATTCTTTCATCAGTTCAGTTGAGACTAATATTCTATTTCCCCCCCAAAAAACCTCTTCCTACTTGTTTATATAGACTTTTACTTGCCCATCCTATTAATGTGAGATGATTTTCCCCATTCTCCTTCCTTTGTTCTCCTTACTGTATTCCTTTCCTGTTCCCTTTCTATTTTTCTTTCAAGGTTAGATAAATTTTAAAAAATCACAGACTTACTCTCTTAACCCTCTTTTCCTCAGTTTCTTCATCATGAGCTGGAGAAGGAAATGGCAAACCACTCCAGTATCTTTGCCAAGAAAAACCCAAATGGCATCATGAAGTGTCTGACATGACCGAAATGACTTAACAACTCTCAGGCCCTCTATGACCCCTTATGAGGATCAGGTTCTGAGGGTACAGATGTGGTCTTTCTTATATCAAAATGTAAGCAGTTTATTCCAGTTTAGTCCCTTATGTTTGTTTACTCATGTTTATCTTTTTTATGTTTTTCTTGACTCTTGTATTTGCACATCAAAGTTTCTGTGCAATTCTGGCCTTTTCAAAAGGAATGCTTAGAAATCCTCTGTTTCATTAGAAAGTCATTCTCCCCTCTGTAGGATTTTACTCAGTTTTGCTAGATAAATTATTCTTGGTTGTAAGCTAAGTAATATTTCCTTCTGGAATATTGTATCCCAAGTTCTCTGCTCCTTTATTACATCACCTGTTATATCATGTGTAATCCTGACTGTGGCTTCTTGGTATTTGAATCATTTCTTTCTGGATGCTTGAAGAATTTTTTTTCTTTGACCTAGAAGCCTCAGATTTTGGCTATAATATTTATGTGAGTTTTTGTTTTGGGATTTCTTTCAGGAGATGACCAGGAGATTCTATTTCTACTTTGTCCTCTGGTTCTAAGAAATCTGGGAAGTTTTCTGTTATGATTTCTTAAAATATAATGTCTAGGCTTTTTTTTTTTTGGTCATGGCTTTCTGGTAGTCCACTGCTTCTTAAATTATCTATCCCAATTGGTTTTCCAGGTTAGTTTTTCTTGCTCTGAGATTTTGACTCTGTTTGAATATTTCTTGCTGCCTCAAGGAATCATTGGCTTGTATTTGGTCCATTCTAATTTTCATGGAGTTTGTTGCTAGGGTGAGGTTTTATACTTCTTGTGCCAAGCTGATAATTATTTTTCTAATTCTTTCTTCTATCACTAATTAAATTTTTTTTCTCAGCACTATCATTTCATTTTTAAAAAACATTTTTAACTCTTACAAAAAAAAACTTCTTTGTTCATCTCTTCTAGGAATTCTTCAATTTGTGTTCAAGGTGTAATTTTCTTTGAGGCTTTGCTTGTAAACTTTGGAGTAATTTTTTTCTGGTTTTTGTCTTCAGTGTCCCTGTCACCATAATAGTTCTTTATGGTTGGATTATTTTTTTCCTCATTCTTCCAGCCTACTTTATGTCTTTAGACTTTATATTAGATCTGCATATTTTTGGAAGGAATGTTTGGGCTGACTTTGTGTCTTCGGGGCATTAAGTGTTGTGCTAGTCTAGGATATCAGAAATAGCTCAAGTTGGGGACCTACAAGTTGGCAGTGCTCTCAAGGTGGTCTAACCCAGGGCAAAGTCTGATCATTGCCCTGAATCATGCTATGAGCTCAGCAAGTGCTGAATTTTAGTAACACACCAATGGGCTTGACCCTGGTTGAAGCTCCAGTGGGCTATTGCTAGACTCAGTTATTACCAACCAGTCAGAAAGCTCTGCTATTTCTGAGTGATATAAAGGTAGGCTCCTCTTTGGCCTGGCTTTCCTACTGGTTTCATATTGGATTAGAGCCTGGAACTGAGATATTTTCTGCTCCTAGGGTTAGAGTCACCAGCTACTGCTTGTTTCTGAACTTGACCTTTCCTCAGTGCATATATCAGGACCTGTGACTACTCACTTTGGTATGTCAACCCTAGGTACAGGCTCGCTCTTCAGTCTGCCCTGGATCTGTGACCCATAACTGAGAAGTGAGCAATAGTGCTACCAGTTGATATCTATTCTTTATTATTTTTTAAAAGTCTGCCAAATTTCTTACATGTTTTATTTATTAATCTGAAATCTACCCCCCCCCCCCAATCACAGGTGGAAGGGGAAGTCAAAGATTAAACTTTAATAAATGTTAGAGAATGACCAAGACAAAAGTCAAACATAAGTATAAACACATGAATAAAGAAAGACATGACCTGGTCATAACACTTAACCATAAAGTAGTAATCATTATTTAGTCCTCTGTGAAATGTGCTATAATAATATTAATCATGAGGTATTATTTGAGATTACATTAGTTGCCAGAAGTACTTCAAAGGTGTTCTTATACATATGGATAATACATTTCGAGCTAATTTAAAGTATGTTTCTGTATTCAAAGTTGATATCCATTCTTGATTCTATACGTGGACAGGACCCTTTATCCAGGATCCTTGGAAGCATAACTCTTCTTGTGAGGACCCTTCTTGATCCTGTGCACAGCTTCTTCTTTGCTGGAAAGTTTTGTGCAACCATTTATGACTAGACTTCATCCCCAAGGTCTGTAGACCTCTCTATCTGTCTCCTTTTGCTGAACTGGGTTAGAAAACAACTCATTCTAATTTTTCATTGGATTTCCTAATCAAGACTCAGTCTAATATATTTTCTAAATCTCTTTGGAGGAGTTGTGGAATAAGTTTTAGCTTTACTTCTTCCTGCACTTCTCCATCTTGACTCTGCCCATCTCATGTAGCTCTTTCTACCCCTTGAACACAATTATTTGGGAATATTGAATATTAATAATTAATCAATTATTTTAATTAATAAAGAATTAATTCTGAATACAAATATGTGGGAATATTTAATATTACAGTTTCCATTGTTTATTTTCATATCTCCTCACTAGACCCAAACTCTAGGCTAGGAGGACAGTAACTTCATCTCTGCCATGCTTAACATAGGGTAATGCCTTAACAATTTTTTTCCTTTTGCTGTGCAAGGTTACACCAGTAGAAAATTATGGAATTGGAATTTGGATCCAGGCCCCCTGACTCTAAGTCTGATGCTTTTACAATGAACACATTCCCTCCTTTTGAGAAATCTATCCTGCAGGGGAGGAGGTGGTACAGACACCAAAAAGAAAGCTAAGAATGTTGACAGAACCAAACTTGCCTCTTAAAATGGTGACTTTTTTTTTCTTTCAACACTCAGCAAAATACAATTTCATTTTATTGTTTGATGGCACTGTTCTACACATTTAAACAGTTCATTTCCATTCAATTCACTTCAATCCAACATAAAAGACCACATGTATTCCCCCCTCCCCCCACAGCAATTTAGATGCTTTCTCAAAGGTCATATAGCATTTAATCCTCTTTTTTTTTAGATGAGGAAACTGAGGCTGAAAAGTAAAGTCATTTTCCCAGGGCTACATGGTGAATTTATGGAAGAGCTCATTCTAGATTCAGGTCTCCTGACTTCCAGCCCCAGGCTCTTGCCATATACCATACTGTCTCATCAATAATGGGCCCAGCAGGGGCAGTTAGATGGTGCAGTGGATAGAGCATGAGCCCTGGAGTCAGGAGGACCCGAGTTCAAATCCAGCCTCAGACACATAGCACTTACTAGCTATGTGACTCTGGGCAAGTCACTTAACCCCAATTACCTCGCAAAAAAGAAATAATAATAATGGATCCAGTCAAATAACTTGCTGAGGGGCTACAGAGAAATGGGAATTCTCAGCAAGACTGAAGAGGTCTAGAGGTTTTGGGGTGCTGGGACCACCCAGATCGCGACATGGGCTTGCCTGAAAGAATTCAACCCAAATCTTCTTCCAGCCAGAGAAATAGTTTATTAAAGATAAAGCTTATAGGCCAGACTCCTGAGGAACCCAAACATCAGTAACACCCATAAGGACAAGCGGGCATGAGAAAACCTCAGCCTTTGGGCGTGAAAGTTTCTCAGCATCTGAATGGGGGCTAAGGTGGATCTTAAATACAGTAAAGTAACTTAGGGTGGCCAGAGGAAGGGGGGTGGTGGTTGGGAAGTGGTGAGAATTCCTGTTTGGAAGGTCTCAGAGATTAAACAGACAATGAGAATAGATAATGAAGGGAATTGAAGGTAGAAGTTTGTTTTCAAAGGGAGATAAAGAGAGTAGATAAGGAACCTAAAAGCTTAAGGGTTTTCTGGGACAGTAGACAAACTTCTTTTTAGGGCTAGGGGCAAAGGTGCATTTGAATAAGTTTAAAAGGTAAGGCTAAGGCTTTCAAAGAAAGATAAAATGAGTCTATAAGGAATCTAAAAGTTTGAGGTTTTTCTGGGATCATAGACAAATTGGAGCCAGGTTTTTTTTAGGGCTAGGGAGGAAAGGTGCATATCAAAAGGCGAGGCTAAGGCTTTGGAAGTGAGGTAAGAAGAATCTAAAAGTTTAAGGGTTTTCAACAAATGGGGGCCAAATTCCTTTTTGCAAAAAGGTCTCTGCTTCTGAAACTGAATGAAACCCCGTCAAGACCATAAAAAAGGGGTAAGGAAATGTAATTCTTTAGAAAGAGTATGGAATTTTGAGTCAGAAGATTTGTGTTTGAGTCCTGGTAATAACTTTGTCATTGTATGGAAAGGGCAGGAATAAGACCTGGACCTGTAATTTCATTTGTCTATGGAGCTTTCAAGATGAGAAGAAGCTCGGGACAGCTAGGTGGTGCAGTAGATAGAGCACTGGCCCTGAAGTCAGGAGGACCTGAGTTCAAATCTGACCTCTAGACCAAACACTTGACACTTACTAGCTGTGTGACCCTGGGCAAGTCACTTAACCACAATTGCCTTAAAAAAAAAGATGAGACAAATATATGTCTATATGTCTTATCTGCAATTTATGGTTTTAAGGTTGCCCATAGCATTGAGAGGTTAAGTGATTTGGCCCAAGATCACTAAGTCAGTATGTTTTAGAAGAAGGACTTAAAGTCAGGCCTTCTTGGTTACAAAGTTGGCTCTCTATCCATTGCACCACCCTGTATCTCACTCTGTGACTATGGGCAAATCACTTCTCATCTTTGAGCCTCAGTTTTGTCATATGTAAAACAGGGATAATAATACATGCAGTTCAGTCTTCACAGATGTTTTAAAGGACATATTTTGTAAATGTTGAAGTATAGAAATGTGAACTTATAGAACAACTGAAAAAATTCTAAGTCAAGACTCAAGCATCACTTGGATTCTCAGTTGTGCCAGGCATTTTTAATATACTTCTTTTCCACGATGGTGAGCAGACTAGAAACTATGTCACAGGACCAGTAGAAGGCACTGAGTATGGTTAACCTTATGTAGAGACTGATGTGGGGGGTGGGAGCATGGTAGCTGTCTTCAAGTATTTGAAACTCTGTCATGTGGAAGAGGAATACAATTTGCTTTGTTTGCCCCTAGAGGTGGAACCATTACCAATAGAAGAAAGATTTGATCTGAATGTAAGAACTTCCAAACAATTAGTACCACTCAAGAAGGAATCTTTCTCTCTTGTGAGATAGTTTTCAATTAGAAACCAGATAATCACTTGTCATGGGTTTTGAGAGTTTTCTTTCTCAGGGATTGATTGTTTAGATGACCCCTAAGGTTCCTTACAACTCTGAGATTCTATAATTTTCTCACTATGAGTGGTTTAGACACAATTAATTCATCAATCTTTGAGTAATTATTTCAAACCAAATACATGGTATGGCTAATGATGTTTATTTAGTGGGAACCTAACTATTCAAACTCATATTTTGTTTCTAACTGTCCATGAGGAATAAAGGCCTGGCTCTTTAAAATGTTCAGTGGTATCACCCTCCAGGTGAAAGAAGCTGAATGAAGGAAGGAATTAAGAACAATTGAGGGGGATAACTGCCTCAATTGAGGAGAGAGGGAGACACACACACACACACAGAGAAAGAGACAAATAGAGAGACAGAGACAGACAGATAGAGACTGACAGACAGATGGAGATGGAGATGGAGAAAGAGAGAAAAGAAGAAGGAGCAGATAGAGACAGTCAGAAGAAGATATTATGTTAGGTTCTGGAAGAACCTAAACAAAGAAGATATGAAACAATCCTACGTTATTCAGTTGTATCTGATTCTTTGTGGCCCCATTTGGGGTTTTCTTGACAAAGATACTGGAGTGGTTTGCCATTTCCTTCTCCAGCTCATTTTATGGATGAGGAACTGAGGCAAACAGGGTTAAGTGACTTCCTCAGGGTCACACAGCTAGTAAGTGTCTGAGGCTGGATTTGAATTTAGGAAAATAGGTGTTGCTGACTCCAAGTCTTGTGTTCTATCCACTGTACCATTTAGCTACCCTATTTTGTAGATGACGGCAATTCTATTGATTCTTCTCAAGTAAGGTATGCCATTTGAATTTAAATTCCATTAGTGGGGATAGATTGAGTCTCAGTCATTCACACTCAACATTAAAAGTTTTCTAGATGACTCTAAGGTTGAAGGTCTAGTTCAATGTAATTGGATGAGGCAAAGCTATACTAATATACTAGTATCAACTCTATGACCTTGATGTCATTAGCAGAATAATCAACAAACCTGAGCTAAAACAGTCATAGAGTAGCAAAGGAAAGAAAATGGTACCTTTGAAGTCATGTAATAAACTTTCTTCTCACCAATTCCCTTCTCAATTTCATACTTTCTACATGGTTTTTCACTGCATAAAATGTCTCTTTAATTCTAGGATCTTGGGATTTCTGGTCTAGAAGGGACATTATTCCAACATCTGAAGTACAACGTCCCTATAAGTGGTCATCAAGCCTCAGCTTAAAGACTGTCAGCAATGGCAAATTTACCATCAATATGACTTTAAGGTAGTCACATCCCCTCTCTGAATCTTAGTTTCTTCATCTGCAAAATGAGGGCATTGGCTAGGTAGTCTCCAAGTTCTCTTCCAGCTCTAAATCCAAAGCTTGTAGACTACAAAGGAGAGTTAATTCAATTTAACATAACTACTTGCTTCAAGAAGAGAGTTGAGAGGTGGAGCCAAGATGGTGGAGTAAAAGCAGTGACGTGCTTGATCTCTCCCCCAGACTCCTCCAAATATCTATAAAAATGGCTCTAAACAAATTCTAGAGCAGCAGAACCCACAAAAAGACAGAGTGAAACAAATTTACAGCCCAAGACAATCTGGATGGTTGATTAGAAAGGTCTATCATGCCGGACTGAGAGAGAAATGCAGTTCAAAGTGGGCGCGCAGGCAAAGACCAGGCCTCAGTGAACCTGGAACAGGGCAGCTGTGACAGTTTCCTGACTTCTCAACCCACAAACACCAAAGACAACTTACAAGGTCAGTAGGAAAAGTCTGTGACCGCAGGGAGAGAGAAGCTAGGTCCCAGCCCCTGTCCTGGCATAGCCCCAGGGCACCAGCTACTTTCCAAAGCTTCTAGCCCACAGACTGAAGGGGAATCAAGTGACTGATCAGAGGGGGATTGCAGGGATCTCTTTGCTGGTGCTGAGGCAGGATTCTCTTGCTTTGCCTGTGCTTGGATCTGGGTCCCAGTTCTAGGTGGCAGTCCTGTGGCAAGGAGTAGTGCTGTTGTGGTGGAGCTTGTGCCAGGGCCGCAGAGAGGGAATTGTTCTCATAGTTCCAAGGCAGAAAAGAGTGCTTGTGGTCAATCACAGACCAGAGCACAGGCCAGGAAAGGAGTAAACACCTTGCGCCTTATCATACTACCTTGGAAGAACTGAAAACTTATAGGTCCCTAGCTGAAAACAGCTGCACAAAATCCCCAAAGCTTGGGACAGTACATTCTCCACACTGGAAGCAGACTGCTACCTTAACAAAGAGTTTTAAAACTCAAGTAATTGGCTGGGATCATGGGCAAACTATGCAAAAAGAGTCAGATCATAGAATCTTTCTTTGGTGACAAAGAAGATCAAAACCTACAACCATAAGAAGACAACATAGTCAAAGCTCCTACATCCAAAGCCTCCAAGAAAAATATGAATCAGTCCCAGGCCTTGGAAGAACTCAAAAAGGATTTTGAGAAGAAAGTAAGAGAAGTAGAGGAAAAACTGGAAAGAGAAATGAGATTGATGCAAGAAAATCATGAAAAATTAGTCAACAGCTTGCTAAAGGATACCCAAAAAACACTGAAGGAAATAATACCTTAAAAAATAGCCTAACCTAAATGGCGAAAGAGGCCCAAAAAGCCAATGAGGAGAAGAATGCCTTAAAAAGCAGAATTAGTCAAATAGAAAAGGAAGTCCAAAAGCTCACTGAAGAAAATATTTCCTTAAAAATTAGAATGGAGTAAATGGAAGTTAATGACTTCATGAGAAATCAAGAAACTGTAAAACAAAACCAAAAGAATGAAAAAATAGAAGACAATGTGAAATATTTCATTGGAAAAACAACTGACCTAGAAAATACATCCAGGAGAGATAATTAAAAAATTATTGGACTACCTGAAAGTCATGATCAAAAAAAGAGTCTAGACATCATCTTTCAAGAAATTTTCAAGGAAAACTGGCCTGATATCCTAGAACCATAGGGTAAAATAGAAATGGAAAGAATCCACCAATCACCTTCTGAAAGAGATCCCCAAAGGAAAACTCCTAGGAATATTGTAGCCAAATTCCAGAGTTCCCAGGTCAAAATATTGCAAGCAGCCAGAAAGAAACAATTCAAGTATTGCAGAAACACAATCAGGATAACACAAGATTTAGCAGCTTCTACATTAAGGACCAGAGGGCTTGGGATGTGATATTCCAGAGGGCAAAGGAGATAGGATTACAGCCAAGAATTGCCTATTCAGCAAAACTGAGTATAATCCTGCAGGGGAAAAAATAGTCATTCAGTGAAATAGAGGACTTTCAAGCATTCTTGATGAAAAGACCAGAGCTGAATAGAAAATTTGATTTTCAAATACAAGACTTAAGAGAAGCACGAAGAGGTAAACAGGAAAGAGAAATCATAAGAGACTTATTAAGGTTGAACTGTTTACATTCCTGCATGGAAAGATGATATTTATAACTCGTGAGACCTTTGTCAGTATTAGGGTAGTTGGAGGGAAAAAATTATATATATCAATAGATTGATAGATAGAGGGCACAGGGTGAGTTGAAGATGTATGGGAGATATCTGGAGAATAAAATTAAGGGGTGATTATACTGGGAGAAGGAGAAAGGGAGAGGTAGAATGAGGTAAATTATCTCACATAAAACAGACAAGAAAAGGCTTTTATAGTGGAGGGGAAGTGGGGGAAGGTGAGAGGGAATGAGTGAATCTTATTCTCTTTGGATTTGGCTTAAGCAGGGAATAACATACACACTCAATTGAGTATGGAAATCTATCTTACCCTACAGGAAAATATGGGGGAAGGGGAGAAGAGAGCAGGTGGACAATAGTGGGGAGGGCAGATTGGGGGAGGGGTTAATCAGAAGCAAACTCTTCTGAAGAGGGACAAGATCAAAAGAAAGAATAGAATAAACAAGGGGTGGGATAAGATGAAGGGAAATATAGTTAGTTTTTGACAACATGACTACTATGGAAGAGTTTTGCATGACTATGCAAGTATAACCTGTATCAAGTTCCTTGCCTTCTCAATGAGGGTGGGTGGGGAGGGAGGAAGGGAGACAATTTAGAACTCAAAGTTTTAAAAACAAGTGTTAAAAAATTGTTTTCACATGCAATTGGGAAACAAGATATACAGGCAATGGGATATAGAAATCTGTCCTGCCCTAAAGGAAAATAGAAGAAGGGGATCATAGAAGTGGGGGAGACAGAAGGGAGGACAGAGTAGGGGAAAGGATATTCAGAATGCACGCTGTTTTGGGGTTGGGGGAGGGATGAGATGGGGAGAAAAATTTGGAACTCAAAATCTTGTGGAAGTGAATGTTCAAAACTAAAATTAAATAAATTAATGAATCTTAAAAAAAAAAAGAGAGAGTTGGGATGTGGTAAGCACTCAATATTACAAAAAGTGACCTTGACTGCATCTTAACAGTCAGAAAGTGAATCATAAAGGATTATAGATCTAGAGTTGAAGGAACAACAGAGGCCATCTGATCCAACTACTTCATCTTACTGATGAGGAAACTTACCTCCAGGGAGATTAAGTGATTTACTTAAAGTCACGCAAGTAGTAAGTTTTTAAAAATGGGATTTGAACATAGATTTTTTTGACTCTAGAGACAGAAGAGCACTAGTTCTGGAATAAGAACACCTTGGTTCAAATCCTACCTCTAAGTCATACTCCCTAGGTGACCTTTGGCATTTCACTTGGCCATTCTGGAACTCAGTTTCCTCATCTACAAAGTATTATTGAACTAGATGACTTATAACTGCCTTCCAGCTCTAGGACTTGTGATCTTACAATCTGGAACATTCTAAAATAGTCCTCTTTTGGTAAATTGCTGCCAATCCTGTATGATATCACACCATATCATTGCCCAGCATAAGATATCTGAACACAACACACCTCTCTAAAGCTTGTATTATAGTACATCACTAGACTGTGTGTGTGTGTGTGTCTGTCTGTCTGTCTGCAGGTGGGTGGTAAATTTCAGAGGAGGAGAAGGATGGTACTTGGTAGAGTGGTGGTTTCCTCCCCTCCACATTTCCCTCCTCCCCCACCTTTTTTACCCTGGCTCATCCTGTCAGGGGAAACTGACAACTTATTGTGGGATGCTGCAGTATAAAGGATTGGAGTAGGGTGGGAGGGTAAATGTAACTTCACATAAAGCCAGAAATGAAGGTTTTTATTCCAGTCCTTTTTCACTAAGGAAAAATAACATTAGGTGACTAATCACTAGTTTGTTGTCATAAAGCACTCAGAGCATAAAGGGGAATAGAAAAGTTAAATGACAATAATAGCATTTATCTGAAAAGCCTACATTCAGGAGTAACCATTACTTTGCCATTGCCATCCAGCCCCTGTCGACTGTGGAAGGCTGTGACTCATTCAAAAGAGTCTGAAAGGAGAGGCAGACATAATATTGCCAGAGGGAACTTTATATCTTGAATTATTAATAAATCAACAGGTATTTATTTATTGAGCCTTTGCTATGTGCTTAGGCTTGTGCTGGGTGATGTAGGGGGTGTTTTTGTGGGGAGAAATAGGAAACAAATAACATTATGCAACAGTGAAATGACTTGTCTTGGGAAAATCTGAGTTCTGCTAGAGGATTTAAGCATAGTCCTGTTAATCATTGAATCATAGCATTTAGAGCTGGAAGAGACTTTAGATCTGATCTGACATACCTAGGCTGCAAGATGGTACAGTGGATAGAAAGATTTGGAGTCAGGAGGATCTGAATTCTAATCCAGCTTCAGACCCTCTAGCTAAGTTGCTTATTTTCTTGTTTGCCTCAGTTTCATCCTCTGTAAAATGGGAATAATAATAGCAACTACCTCCCAGGATTGTTGTGAGGATCATATGAGATAATATTTGCTTTGCAAAACTTAAAATGTTACATGAATGCTAATTATTATTATTCACATAAGCCAATCACCTCCCTTCTTCACCTCCATTTTATAAGTGAGGAACTCTGAGGAAACTGAGGCTCTGCTGGAATCTTCCAATGATAAGGAAAGACCTTTTCAAGATTAAACAGGTAATTAATAGTGATAATAGTAACAATAATAACTCATGGATATTAGAGAATCACAGAATCTCTGAGTTGAGAGGGACCTCCGAGGTTAGCTAGTTTATCTTAATCTGAAAAAGAATCTACTCTACAGAATGTTCAGTAAGTAGTGTCCTAGCAATTGCTTGAAGACCACTTCTGACAGGCAACCAACCACTTTCCAAGAACAGGTATTCTACTTTGACATAGCTATAATTATTGGGAAGATTTGCTTGGCACTGAGCTAGGTATTGCCTTTTCTGCAGACCCCCACCCCCAACTTCCTGATTCTGCTCCCTTTTTTACAAACAGAATCAGTACATTCTGTACATCAGAACACATCATATACATCAGTACATCAGTACATTCACTTCCACATGATAGCCCTTAGGATACTTGAATGCAGCAATGTTGTCCTTCCTCTCCCCTCCCTTAGTCTTCTCCTCCCAAGGCTAAACATCCCTAGTTCTTCCAACTAGTACTTAAATCCTTGCATCTCTTGCTTTTGAGTTCCTTTACTGGTCACTGTCTTCTGGAAATTCTCCAACCTGTCAATGTCTTTCATAAAACACAGCACCCAGAACTGAACAAAGTGCTCCCATTGTGGTATGGCTAGGGCAGAAGATAGAGGAACTAGGACTTTCTTGTTCTTGTTCCTCTTCATGCAGCCTAGGATTGCATTACTTTTCTTGCCTGCCATATTGCACTGAAGACTGATGTGGAACTTACTGTCCACTAAAACACCAGGCTTCTTTTAGATGAATTGTTGCCTAGCAGGCCTCCCCATCTTTTGTTGATAATCTTCATTTTCTTAACCTAAATGTACAGACTTTGCATTTATCACTTATTCAGTTTGGCCCAGGGCTCTAACCTGTCAGGATCTTTTTGGATTTTGACTGTCATCCAGTTAGCTAAGTTACCTCCCAGATTTGTGTCATCTGAAAATTTGATAAATCTGTCATTTAAACTTTTATCCAGTTAATTGATAAAAATATTGAATAACATAGGACCAAGGACAGTTCCTGGGAGACTCTAGAAGAGATCTTCCCCCAACTTGAAAACAAGTCATTAATGATTATTCTTTGAGTGCTACCACTCAAGCAGTTCCAAATCTACATATTGTCTAGCTCACATCTTTTCTGTTCCACAAGGAAAGGAAAAACGACTGTCAAACTTTGCTTAAATTTTTGATTGCCAGAATCTCTAAGATCTGGTCCCTCCCCTCAATGAGCTTATAGTCTAGCGGGATAGATATAACTTATACACATAGAACAATAGTAAATATTCCAAAAATAGCCTACAGTTTTCTGCTAATTTGTGTGCTACATATAGTATGTATTAAAGGTATTCAGAGACAGTGGCAATTGAGAAGGCAAACTGCATAAAGAATTAGGTGGAGTGGAAATGAGAATTTGAAGAATAGGCATAATTGTGGTAGGTGAAAGAGATAAGGAAAAGCATTTCAGGTGGGGAAAAGAACAAAAACAGTCAGAGTTGGGGATCTTCCTGAATATGCTCTTGGTCCAATGAAGAGATTGGCCTAGTTGGAGTGAAAGGTGAACATTGCAAGAAGAAAATCAGTTTGGATAATTGAATTAGGCTGGATTATGGAAAAACAAGTCTGCGTAGTTTAGATTTGATGTGGTAGGAGAAAGTAGGAGGCCACTGATGGTTCTTGAGTAGGATTGTATAGTGGATAAAGCACTAGATTTGGATTCAGCAAGACCTGCATTCAAATCCTGCCTCAGACATCACTATGAGATTTTGGTCAAGTCACTTCACCTTTTCCAGCCTCTGTGAAATGAGGGGTTTGGCCTCAATGATCTCTAAGGTCTATCTTCCAGCCCTAAATCTATGGTCCTAGGACCTTTAGAAAGAGAGAGTAGAGTTTGACACTGGGGAGAGGAGTCAAAAGGGGGCAAGACATCAGACTTGTTTTGTTCAAAGTGAGCATTGCTTTGTTGCTCAGGTAATTGTCGCTTTTTGTCTTCTATCCTTGACTTGTCACAGTGAGGTAGAAAGGAACTTTTCAAAGAAAATCAAATCTACATGAAAATCAAGGGGGAAAAGATACAAAACCTTGAGTACAGTTGAGAAGAAGTATAGAAAACACTGGACAATGTGTCAGGACAACTGGGTCCTAGTCTTTGATCTTCCTTGACAAAGGCATTTAGGTGGTATAGTGGATAAGGCACTGGGCCTAAAATCAGGAAGACCTGAGCTTAAATCTTGTTTTCAATACGTATTAGCTATGTGACCCTGGGCAAGTTATTTAACCTCTCTCAGTCTAGACTTGAAAACAGTACACCTGAATTCTGGATAAAACACTGGTCCTGGAGTCATGAAGACCCAAGTCCAAATCTGTCCACTGTCTGTCTCAGTTTCCTCATCTTGTAAAGTAGTGATGTTAATACTACCAACCTCCCAGGGTTGTTATGAAGATCAAATGGGATAATGTTTGTAAAGTGCTTAGCTCAATGCCTGGTACGTGTTGGGTACCTAATAAATTCTTGTACCCTTGACTTTGGACAGTTTTGGTAGGAGGAGTCCTTGGGAATGGTTTGTCTAAACCATGGGTATACCAGGAAATAAAATGAATTTTCTCACAATATCCCTGATAAAAATTAGACAGAGGGAATCCAAAAGACACAAAAAAGACAGTTTGAAAGACAGACTAAAAGATGTCTAAGGGCTTCTCTAGCTAGTTAGCTAGAGTTTGTATCACAAATGAGATCAAGATGGCCCCTGGGGCTAGCTAGCTGGAGTTGGCAGATGCTTCTTCCCATAAAGACCAGCAGATGGTAGCAGAGAGCAGCAACAGCAGTAGCGGCAGCAGTGGGGACAAGCATTGAGGGTCAATAATTGTCAAAGAAGCAATGACAAACCTCAGCTTAGTGGAAGTTACCAGAGGACATTGGTGGCTATGCAGTGTCTGAGGCATGGATTGCGTGTCCTGCTGTTTGTCTCTTGTATGTCTCATGCCCCACTGGTGGTGTGGTAACCTGTGGGAAAGTTTATCCCTGTGTATGTTAGGCATGTGTTTCTTGTCATTTTATCTTTCTATGATCTTCAATTAAGTATCACTGAACTAAGGTTCATAGCTTTGAAACAATATGTCCTTTGGTTGTTTGGTAAAAGAAATACATGTCTAGGGGCTTGTAAACTATGATGTTGAGTGGTTACTGATCCATACCTGCAATGTGCCTTGGACCTAGGGTAGCATTTAGGGATTGCATGGGATTTGGGGGTCCTAGGTGCTACATTAGCAATGCAAAGATTTCTCTCCCTGGTTTACTTATGCGGAGAATGAAATTTACCTAAGTTAAGGTCCAAGGTTATGTAGTTATCAGCAGAACTGGGATTTATACACAGACCTCACTCAATTCCAACATTATTTTCAAAACACCACAGCTACTGAACTTCTATTTTCTGAGGTCCAATGAATTTCACACATCTGTAAAGCGCTATAGTTACTTAGCATGCCAGAGAACCCTTGGATCGGAGGTCCCTTGGCACCCACTATACTGCTTGCCAGCTGTGGACATTGTTCTCCTTAACAAATATAAATGGCCTTGAACAGCCGAGATGACCTTTAATGTGACAGCCCATCAATAAACAATTGTCCTCCCCCAGCAGAGACACATGAGAATCACCTCTCCTGAGATGCTACTGAATAATCAGAGTTTTGACTGCCTCTGGCCCTGGGAAGCACAGCTAACCTTCTCTTGGTGACATTGGAAGGGGATCAAGACTGCTGGCCAAGTGCAGGAGTGGGGAGGCTTTGGGGAGAATACTGGCTGTCAAGTGTCTATGTGGGATTTGTTCAGAGGCCAACCTACCTCTGGAGCAATGCCCTGCAATGAGGAAAATCCTGTGTGGAGGAATAGGGATGTCAGAGCTATGAGTGGAGGGGAACCTTTCCATGTAATTTTAGAACCAAACCAAAGCTTTCATCCTTTGGAGGAGGGCACCTTTGACACCAAAAAAGAAGAGACTATTTTTAGGGGCTTAGGAACAAATTGTTAACTTCCAAGAACCATGTTTTTGTTCGTGAAAAATAGCCATATTATTTTTCAGGAGAATAAGAGAAAAGAAAAAAAAAAAGAAATCAGCCTGGAAAAAATAAGAGGAGAAGTAAATGTGCATGTGTGTGTTTATGTGTGTATGCATACACTCAACTGTGTGTAAGCCTTCTGAGGGGGAGTCCAGTAGAATTAGACTACTCTCAGCTCTCTTCAGCACATCATGTTCCGTCTGTGCTTTTGTCTAAGATGTTTCCTCTTCCTGGGATGCCTGTCCTCCCTCATGTTCTTTGATAATTCAAATCTGACTCTTTTTAAAAACTCAACTCAGACGGCCTTCTCCAAGAATCTTTTACCCCTTTCTTCAGATTGGCAATATTCTTTCCCCTTGAACACTATACAGCACAATATTTTATAGTTCACTAATGCACTTATCTTGCAGTATTGTGCTGTACACTTATCTACCCACCTGTCCTGTCCTACTAGACCATAAGGGTATACATTGAACCTTCTCTAAACTTTTTCTCTTCCCCAGAACTTAGCACAGTGCTCTGAATACATATAGTAGGGGTTTAATAAATGTCTTCTAATGGGTGAATGAATAAGAGAGACAGAACAAGGCAAGGCAGGGTGGAAGAGACAAAAAAGCAAAAATTAAGATGCAGAAAAAGAGAGACCCAAAGAGAGAGAAGTAGCAAAGATGGAGTCCATACGCTGGTTGAGGAGGAGGTAAAGGAATGTACATCAATTGAGACATTTCTTACTTGGGAAGATGGAGCCAGTGTTTTTTCCTACCATAAATCAATCCCTTATTGAACCTCTATTATGTTGAGACACTCGGATGACTTAAAATAAGGCATCTCTCCAAAAAAGAGTCTGTCTGGGATCCATAAAGTTGCTTCTACCTTTGACATTTCATATTCTAAGCTTACTTACACTTCCTTGTCAATGCTCTATATTTATCAACCAAAGAAACAAGCATATACTAAGCACAAACTTAACAAATGTAACTACCACATACTGGGTATACAGAAACAATAAATGAAACAATCTCTCTTCTCAAGGAACTTAAATTCTAAGGAGGGAAAAACAACAAAGGACATACAAACGAAACAAACATGAAGAGAATAAATGCAAATAAATTCAAAGTAGTTAAATACAAGGTAGTTTGAGATGGAGGGCACTAGAAATTGGGGGATCAGGAAAAGCTTCATAGAGAAGGGAAATTTTAAATTATGTATCTCATTGCTAGGGAGAAGAGTTGCAGGGAGACAGAATTCTCTGTCTTTGGGAAAATAAACAAATCAAAAAAAAAATCTTCCTAACAATCAGAATTGTCTATAAGTAGGATGAGCTGCCTCAAAAAGTAAGGGCACAGTGTTAGGGATGGTGCAGAGGTGGGGTTTCCCGATGTCTACAGATTTGTATTAAATGCCTTCTGAGGTCTTTTTCAGCATTAAGCTCTGGTGACTCTGCATCTGAGATTCTGTATCTGTCTTTGCCTTTCCTTGAGGGAGATCGCAATTTATCTGGAAAGAAAAAATGATATAATAGCTTACATTTGTTAAGTACTTTACAATTTTAAAATTAAAATTTATTTTTCAATTAACAAACATTTTTCTTTCCCTTCTACTTTCTTCCCCAAACTGAAAAACCAAAACAAATACCTTTTTACTATAGTCAAATGAAACAATCTCCAGATTAGTCACTTCTAAAAATATGTCTTATTTTGCATACACAGTCCCTTAACTCTCTGTCAAGAGGTAAGTACTCTTGTTATGAGACAACATAGGTGCTACAGTCAGAGTATAGACCTGAGTTCAAATACTATTTCAGATGCTTACTAATCATGTGTCCTTAGGCTAGTCAACTTGTCTCAGCCTCAGTTTTCTTATCTGTAAAGTGGGGATAATAGCAAATGTAACACAAGGCTGTCATGAAGATCAAATGAGATAATATATGTAGAGTGCTTTGCAAAACTTAAAGTGCTATATAAATACTATTATAATTATATTTAGCCCTCTAAAATCATGGCTCATCAGTGCATTGATCAATTTTTAAATCTTCCAAACTTGTTTATTTTGATAGAATGTATTTTTCTAGAATAAATCGTTCCTCTGGTTCATACTCACTTTACTCTGCATCAGTTCATATACGTCTTCCCAGGCTTTCCTGAAACCATCCATCCTCTTTTGTCATTTCTTTCAGTATATACTGTAATTCATTTGGCTATTCTTTAATTGATTGAAATCTCTTTAGTTTATAGTTATTTACCACCATAAAAAAGAGCTGTTATAAATGTTTTTTACACAAAGGTCCCTTTCTTCTTTCATTGATTTCCTTGAGGTATAGTCCTAGTAGTAGTATCAGTAGGTTAAGGGGCGTTTACAGGTTAGTGACTTTTGGGACATAATTCCAAATTGCTTTCCAGAAAGGCTTGACCATTAATTTATAGCTCCACTAACAATGAATCAATGTACTTGTTTTACCATCGCCCCTAAAACATTTGTTACTTTCCTTGTCAACTTTTATTTTACACATGACAGTGTGAACATGGGCTTTATAATGACTATAGCAATCTGTCAAAGTTATACAACAACTAGTCAATCAAAGGCTTCTCAAGGTCCAAACTGCTTAATATGCCAGTGATCCCTAGCCTAATTTAGAGATGCCTGTAGTCATCAGAAACTAAACAGTTCAAGGGCAACCTTGAGAGCAGCTGCAAACTCAAGACATTGCTCAGGATTTTCTAAACATCCTGGCTTATTTTGTTTACAGATGTCTTCTCCCTTGGCCCCACTCCCCCTCACCTGAAAGCTTCTAGAAACTATATTATTTTACCCCTTTTCCACTTCCTCTTGAGCAGCTGATAACTCTTTCCCTCTCTGCTCCCTTGAAGGACCTTCTCTCCCTTGCAAGGCTTTTTCTTTCTTTTCTTCTTCTTCTTCTCCTTCTTCTTCTTCTTTTCGTGTTAAGTGTTTGGGGGTTAAATGACTTACCCAGGGTCACACAGCTAGTAAGTTTCAAGTGTCTGAGGTCAGATTTGAACTCAGGTCCTCCTGACTCCAAGGCTGGAGTTCTATCTACTGCGCCACCTAGCTGCCCCTGCAAGCCCTTTTCTCAGACAATAAATGAAGCTTTTTAATCTGTGATCCAACTCTGTTTCTTTTCAGGTACTTTTGTGGGCCTGGGGCGGCGGGGGGGGGTGTCTTCTGTTAACAACAGGTGCTAGGCAGAATCACAGAGTTGCTTTAATTCACATTTCTCTAATTGTTAAGGATTTGGGGTAATAGTTTGTACTTCTTTTGATAATTGCTTAGTCATATTTTTGACAACTTATCAATTGGGGAATGGCTCTTAATCTTACATATTTGAATCAGTTCCTTATACATCTTAGTAATGGGACCATCAAAGAAACTTGCTGGAAAGCTTTTCCGGAGTTATCTGTTTACCTTGTAATTTTAACTGCATTAGTTTTGTTGTGTAAATACTTTTAAATTTTAATAATTAGAATTATCTTTTTGTCATCTGTGATACTCTCTATCTCTTATTTGGTCATAAACTCTTCTATCCATACATCTGATAGATAATTTCTTCCTTATTCCTCTAATATGTTTATTATGTGACATTTGATATACAAGTCTAATATTCATTTGAAGCTTGTCTTGGTATATGGTGTGAAGTATTGGTCTAAACCTTCATTCTTCCAGACTACTTTCCAATTTTTTAGAAGTTTTTTTGTGACAGAATAAACACCAGGTTGATTCAATATTAAAATATATTTTAATTGAGTATATTAATTAAAAATAAAAAATCATATTAATATATCATTAGATGCAGAAAAAGTCTTCAGTAAAATTGAATACCCATTTATGCTTTTTTTAAACACTAGAAAATATAGGAATAAATGGACCTCTTCTTAATAAAGTAAATATTATCTATCTAAAACAAGAGCCAGTATTATATGTAATGAAGATAAATCAGAGGCCTTTCCAATAAGAATAGAGGTAAAGCAAAGATAACCATGTTTTGATATATGAATCTTCTCCAGGGTGGGAGCTTGGATTCTTTTCTCTTCACCACCACTATTTGATATAGTGTTAGAAATGCGAGCTATAGCAATAAGATAAGAAAAATAATAAGAGGGAAAAAAACATAGGCCATGAGGAAACAAAATTATTACTTCTTGCAGATAACAAGATGGTTTATTTTGAGAACCTTATAGTAATTAACTAAAATTAATTGAAATAACAACTTTATGAAAGATTCAGGATATTAAATAAAGCCACAAAATCATCAGTATTTCTATATATTACAAAAAGCCAGGAGGAATAAATGTAAAGATAAATTCCATTTTAAATAATTACAGAATACATAAAATACTTGGGAGTCTACCTACTAAGATATACATAGGAACTATATCAAAATAATTATGAGATATTCTTTATTGTAAAAAAAAGATTTAAATAATTGTACATAGGCTGAGTCAATTTGATAAAAATTAAAATGTTGTTGCTGTTTTGTGTCCAACTTTCTGTGATTTCATTTGGGGTTTTCTTGCAAAGATACTGGAGATACTTATTTTACAGTTGAGGAACTGAGGCAAGCAGAGTTAAGTGACCTGCCCAGAGTCACACAGCGAGTAAGTATCTGAGGCCAGATTTGAACTCATGTTCTCCTGACACTAGGGCCTTCATTCTATCCACTGCACTACCTAGCTGCCCATAAAAATTAAATTACTAAGTAAATTACTTTACATATTGAGTACCATATCAATCAAATTACCAAAGAATAATTTTATAGATCTAGAAAAATAGTTATGAAATTTATTTGGTGGAAAAGGTCAATAATCTTGAAGGAAATAGTGAAAAAAAAAGTGGGAATGAGAGGACCTAACAATACCTGATCTCAGACTCTGCTACAAAATAGTAATCATCAAAATGATTTGATACTACTTAAGAAATAGAGAAGTAGATCAGTATAAGAGGTTATGTACAAAACATCCAGCAACAAATGAATGTGGTAACCTATTGTTTGATAAACCTAGGCTTTTATAGTTTACAAGTTGCTATCCTACCCATTCTTAATTGATCTTCTCAACAGTCACATGATAAAGGCAATACAAGATTTATTGGAGTGGTATATAGATTATTGAATGTGGAATGATGAAGACCTGGGTTCAAATCCTGCCTCTGACATTTGCTAGCTGTGTGATCTTGGACAAGTCTCTTAACCTCTCCCTCAATTTTCTCCTCTGTAAAATGGGGATAACAATAGTTCTTATCTCCTAGGGTTGTTGTGGGGATCAAATGAGGTAATAATTGTGTAATGATTAGCACAGTGACTGACACACAGTAAGTGCTATATAAATAGTGTTGTTGTTGTTTTTAAAAACCACCCCTCTGAACTTCAGTTTCTTTATCTGTAAAATGAGGGGGTTGAATTTAATATTCTTTAAGGTACCTTCCAGCTTTAAGTGTATGATACTATGATCTTAATAATTCAATTAAATAAATATTTATTAACTGAGGGAGGAGGCTGAGGCTCTGGAAGGGGAAATAATTTGTCTGAGGTCATATCACGGCTAAGTATCAGAGTTGAGATTAGAACCCAGATTTTAATATTCCTTCTTTGCTGCACCAGAGATGGTGGTGACAGTGTACGGGAATTGAAGGAGTTGGAGATCCTTTAAACCAAAATCCCTTCTCTCCACATACTTCATGTTAGCAACTCCATCCCTGAGAGGCATCTGGTATGCTGAAAAGAACAATGGACTTCATAGGATCATGGGATTTTAACATTAGAAGGAAATTAAGGAATTCAATTCAGTTTAATCAGCATTTAATTCAAGTCCCTCACTATACAGATGAAAAAAAATTGAGGGTTAGAAAAGTGAAAAGATTCTCTCTAAGGTCACCCATATATTAAATGACAGCCAGGAATCAAACCCAGATTTCCTGCCTCCGTGCTTTTTCTATGGCATCATGGTAACACAAGATCTGAGTGTGACTTTCAATTCTATTTCTCACTCTCTCTGTGACTTTATGACAATCCACTTTGCCTCTCAGCATTATTTTCCTCAGCTGTAAAATAAAGGTATTGTACTGGATGATCCCTGATGTCCCTTTAGTTCTAGATTTTGTCCTTTTTGGATCCACAACTAAATCACTACCTTCTATTTCTTACCTTGAGAAGGTTAACTCCATGCATCTTTCTGGGTTGTCCCATTGATTGTTTGATCCATATTCTTTTGATGGCCTTTAAAGGGGATAATAGGGTAATAGGAGAGCACCCTAGCTGTGGGGTCTAACAGAGAGAAGCCAGCCAGATACACAAAGATTTGGCTCTGTAGAGGGAAGTCTGTGATGCTACACAGCTTTTACTGGGAATCATAGGTGGTCTAGGGAGTGATGCAGCCCCAGAGATGGCTGAGGAAGGAGCCAAGAGCAGAGTTATTGGGGTTTCCTGAGCCAGGTTAGGAGGTGTAGAAGGAGTTTCATGAATTCAGAAAGAGTGATGAAAGTCCAGAGGGATGTGGATGTATAGCGAAATACTATCTCTGAAAAACGAAAACGCACCTTATGTTCTCCCTTTTCAGAAGGCAGAAGGTGACACGTTACTTCTAGACATGTGCAAACAAAGGGCAAAGTAGGAGCAACAAAAGGAGAAATGACTTGTGGCTGGGAGAGATATTCATGAAGACTTCACAAAGACTTCCTGGAGGTGGTAGCTCTTGAGCTGGACATTAGAAGATGGGCAGCTAAGTGGTGCAGTGGATAGAGCACCAGGCTTGGAGTCAGGAAGATCTGAATTCACATCCTGCCTCAGAGACTTACTAGCTGTGTGACCCCGGGCAACTCAATTAAACCTGTTTGCCTCAAGTTTCTCATCCGTCAAATGATCTGGAGAAGGAAATGGTGAACCATTCCAGTATCTTTGCTAAGAAAACCCCAAATAGGGTCATGAAGAGTTGGACAGGACTGAACAACAGCAACAATGATTTCAACAGATAAAGGAAGAGAAACTCTAGGAAGAGAAAGAAGATGAGCAAAGGCATGGAGGCAGGAAAGCAGAGGTGTTGGGGACAGTGAATAGTCCATTTTGGTCACAATAATGGTCATGATCATCATTCACATACTGGACAGTTTTCTGCTGTTTTTGACTCTGCTGACCAACTCATCATCCTGGATACTTTTTCCTCTCTTCTGGCCTTTCATGGCCCGCCTTTCTTCTGGCTTTTCTCATCCCTGTATGTGTGAGTTCCTTCTTAGTCTTATTTTTGGAAAGGAAGTCAGTTTCATGTCTTGATATATGGATATTCTCTAGGGTCTCAGCCTGGGCCCTTTTCTTTTAATAATTCTCATGGGTTCGGTGATCATCTTTATCCAGATCTTTCATAAGTTTACATATCTAGCTGGAAAGTAATATGGTAGAATAGAGGAAAAATGATCGTTTTGGAGTTAGAGGACCTAGGTTTAAATCTTATCTCTGTCACTTAACTCCCTATGTGATCCTGTGCTGGTTACTTAATATCCTCAGGCCTCAGTGTCCTCATGTGAAAATAAGAGGGACAAATTAGATGGGCTGAGATTCCTTCCAGGGCTATATCTATGAACCCATGGGCTCTCTCCTGGGCTCTAGCTCTACCTTATCAGCTGACTACCAGCTGACTATTTCTACCTGAAGATCCCACAAGTATATCAAATCAACATGTTCAAAATAGAACCAACTGTCTTCTCCACTAAACTGAACTCTTCTCGTGACTTCCTTATTTCTGTTGAGAACACTGTTACCTTCTATTCAACCAGCTTTGCATCTCTCCATTTTCCCTTACCTGTCCCTGTCCCACCCAACCCTCATGCCATCTAATTGGTTGTCAAGTCTTTTTAGTACTATCTCCATAACATTTTCTGTATTTGGTAACTAGGTGGCACAGTGGATAGTGCACTAGACTTGGTGTAACAAAGACCCAAGTTCAAACCCTGCCTCAGACACTTCTTTGTGTGGGCAGGTCACTTAACCTCTCAGCTTCAGTTTCCTCTTCTGCAAAATGGGAATGTTAATAAATCCACCTCAAAATGTTGTAGAAATCAAATAAGCCAACAGATAACGTTTCAAACCTTTAAGTGCTATATAAATGCTAGTTGCTATTATTATTGTTGTTGTTGTTATTATTATTATTCCCCTTCTCTCCATTCAAACTGTCCTTGACCATCATAGTTTACATCCTCACCACCTCTCATCTAGCCTATTGTTATAGCTTCCTAATTGATCTCGCTGATCACTGTCTTTTTTTTTAAATATCCTTCACTGAGTTGCCAAAATACTCTTTCAAAAGCGCAAATCTGACCACGTCACGCCTTTACTCAAGAAGCTTTGATGTCTCTCATGCCTCTTTCCAAACTCCTCTAGCATTTTAAAGTTCTTCACTTCCCAGACTGATCACATCTTTTCCCCACTCACACGTTACTTCTACTTGCTGTGCCCCATACATAACATACCACAGCCCACCTCTGTGCCACACCTGTGGCGTGCCTCCTTCTCACCTCCATAGTTTAGAATTCATGTCTTTAATCAGAGCACAACTCAGGTGATTTCTCTGGAATATGAGATCTGTTCTTGGCCTTCAGTTACAAGTAAGTGTTTGGGATTAGACTAATAGGACTTAAAGGAGGAAGGGACTTAAATCATCAACTACTTCGATTACCTCATTTCACAGGGAGCAAACTGAAGACCAGAGAGGGGAACTCACTCGTCCAAAGTAACACATTTAGTAAGAAGCAAAGCCAGCATTCCCATGTAGTTCTTTTAACTTCAAATCCATTGACCTTTCCACTATTTCCTCATACTTTCTTGTCACCGACTGTGTCTTCCTCCCTCAGTCCCACATCCTCAATTGGTGGATCTCCTGTCTCTTGGGTCTTCTTCTGAGATGGGAAGACATCCCTAAACTTCTCACCAATTAGGGGTTTTTCCCCCTTTCTTTATTTGGAGTCTCAGCAAAGCTGGCTCATCTTCATTATTCCTTTCATGGCTGCTGCTGGAGGTGTAGTGAATCTCATCTTTCTGGTGACAACCCCTGGAGAAAGGGCCAACCAGGCATCAGTAAACTTTCTCTCAGGGCTCCCTGAAGGAGCAACTATAGAAGAGGTGTCTATATTGGTAGAAAAATCTAATGTTTTCCAAGTGAAAAAATAAATCCTCTCAAACAGAATTAATTTATAAATGTATATATTTCCCTTAGGGGATGACTATTTGTATCACCAAATCTCTTCTCATCAGCTCATATTTGTGCTTTCTATGTGGGTTCTAAGACCAACCTCAGATTCTCTTCTGTACCTGACAGCTCTTGACATAAAACTTCCTCAAACCTAGGATGGGGGCGACTTGAAGAACTGTGTTAGGTGTGCATGTATTTCTGTGGGCATATGTTGCACAGGGACTTGAATAGAATGAACCGACTCATAGTTTTAGAACTAGAAGGGACTTTTGAGGTCATTTAGTTCAACTACCATTTTTTTTTACAGACTGGGAAGCTAAAACTTACAGAAGGGACATGACTTGTTCAAGGTAACACAGTGGTCAAGTCAGATTGGGAATTTGGGAACTTGTTCACCCAAAGCAAGATTTCAGGCCACAGAGCAATGGGCTAGATAAACATGAACTTTTAAAAGTTAGTACCTCAGTGTTTGTTAAATCAAATGCCTACCTGTTCTAGGAACTGAGAAGTTAAAGACTAGCTTGTATAGTCCAGGCTTGTTGGAGGTAGCTAGTGTTGACTGAAGGTGTCAGTAGGGAATCAGGCAGGGTAAGTATGGGAACAATAAGTGGCAATGTGATATAGGAGAAAGAAAACTAGCTATGGTGGCAGATGACAGGGATTCAAATCCCATCTCTGATTCTGCCTATCTGTGAGTTGGGGTAACTTACTTAACCTCTAAAAGCCATCTTGTTGTCATCTATTAAATGAAAGAGTGAACTACATGGCCTCTGAGGACCCTTCCAGCTTTAGAGCTGTGATCTAAAGGCTGTGCCATCTTGGCCATGCCTCCTCTAGGTGTTGTCAAAAAGATTGGGACTATGGAAACTTTCTACTTTTACTCATAAATCTCCCATTGTTTTTCTCCTCAATCTCCAGGGGAGTTTATCCCTGACTTTAGGACAGGTGGAGGGCTTAACTTTCTGAAAGCTGAACTTGTAATTGCCCATTGGGATAACTCGGAGGAGTGGAAGCTTGTGGGTGACTCAGATGGCTTCCTTCTTCTCTCATAACATGCACTGCCCTCTGCTAGTGCCTGCTAGTTTCTTTGCTTATTGTAGGGGAACAGAGTGACATCATTCTGACTTTTCTTGATGATTGTGAGTTGACAGTTAAGACTACCTCTCTTTTCTTTCCTCACCCTCTGTCCTACCTAAACCTTGGCAACCGATCAGGCTGGGGAATTATGTTTATCATTGAGAAACAAGGTGGAGCAATTAGTTATTGCTATATACTGTTCAGAATCCTTAAAGGAAGAGGTGAGTCCTTTTGGTATCAAGGCTGACTTGCTCCACATGCTGCTGAGAAATAGGGACTATATTCCTGATATTGGGATTAAGTCAGACAGAGTAGTAGGTCATTAATTGAATGAGTTTGGGCTTTAGGCCAGCAGGAAGCTGTGCTGATTGAGACTTGTGGGAGGGGATTAAACAATGATTTTAGGGTTTGGTCATCAGGGATTTGATGGTTTAGTTGAGTGATAGATTACTGAAATAAAGGAGGGATTAGAGTTTTATCAGAGAGGCCAGAAGGTAGTTAGCGGAAGAGCAAGAGAAGCTGAAGCTATTGTTATTGGGAACCATCTGGAGACCTCAATTACCAAGCCCTCCCAATTTGGAACTATGATACCACTTAGCTTTACACAAATCAGACCCTTTAAATTCAATTCTTTATTCTGGCTATGTAAGGGGAAAATCAGTGGCCTGTCTCCACCTCCAGTATCACTTTACTGCTGTCTTCACGTACTTGAAGACAGCTTTGGGAAGACTCCTCTGAGTCTTCTGTCCTCTAGGCTAAATATACTCATTTTCTTTAACTGAACCTTATATGGCATGGACTCAGGGCTCTTCACTTTGTACTTAAGGTACTTCTTTGCTAAGACATCCTCCCTCCCCAGCTTTGAGTGCCTTCCCCCACCAAAAACTACCTTGGGGTTTATTTTACATTTAATCATATAAGTACATAGTTACTTCCTTGCTCTTTGAGAGCAGTAATTGTTACATTCATGTCTTTGTATCCCCAGCACCTATGTAGTGTTTAGCACATAGTAGGTGATTTCAGTTGTTGTTCTGTGTTTTTTCAGTCCTATCTAACTCTTCATGACCCCATTAGGGTTTTTCTTGACAAAGATACTGGAGTGGTTTGCCATTTCCTTCTCCAGTTGGTTTTACACATGAGGAAACTGAGGCAGAGTTAAGTGACTTGTCTAGAGTCACATAGCTAGTGTCTGAGGCCAGATTTGCATTAAGGAAGAGGAGTCTTTCTGACTCCAGGCCCAGCACTCAATCCACTGTGCTATTTAACTACCCAATAGCAGGTGCTTAACATATAGTTATTGATTTGTTGTAAGACTGGAGGGCCCTCTCACACACCCTGATTATGTTTCAGGTGTAGTCAACCTTATCATCTGGCCCAACATGGCAGGCAAAGTCCACTGGAATAGGAAGATCAATGCAAAGGTGGGGGAATGAACCCAGTGTATGACTTAAGTGGGAATTCTGGACTATTGGGGCAGAACCCTCCAGAAAGGAATAACCCTAAAGAAGGCCCAATTGGGCAGGAAAGGTCTTTTACAGATTCCAGGGCATCAGGAAGTGATTTTATTGTCTAGATCTCAGGAAGAAAATGGGAAGTGCATCTTTTCTTGATTTTGTGATGATAGTGTAAGGGTAGACACTTGTGGGGGGAGGCAGTGGAGCATGATAGAAACTCCATTGTCTCACTTAACAGTTTTCATGTTTTTTCAGCTATAATTGCCTTTCAAGGGGGATTTTTTGATAAAATGTCTTCAGTGCTTGATGCTAATGAAGATTTAAGGAGTACAGTTTGACCATGAGTGGAGGTGCATTGTACCTGAGATGTATGTGTGTGTGAGGGGGTCCAAAGAGGTCACAACTGGGGAGAGAGAAAGAGTTAAAAGGTGGACAAAGCAAAAACAAGTCTTCAAGGTCACAATTTTGTCTAGGATGATGCTGGCACGTTATAACTGATAGAATCTAGTAACTGAATATTGGAATTAGAAGGGACTTCAAAAGTCATCTCATCCATCTCATCTGAACCACCTGAACAGAACCTCCACAGAATTTCTGTCAACTCATTTTAATTGATCAGGCATTTATTAAGCTTCTAGTATATGTAGTCATTGGCCAGTTGTCATTCAGAAGACCTCCAAAGCTGAGGAACCATACCTCCTCCAGCAGCTCTTTGAGGCAGCTCCAATTGTTAAGAAGTTTTTCTTTTATGTCGACCCAAAATCTTCCCCTCTGAAACTCAAAATGAGGGGACTATAATATGGGAACTGGAAGGACCCTTTGAGACCACTCGTCCAACCCCCTCATTTTACACAAGAGGTAGTTGAGGCTTGAAGTAATTAAATAATTTTGTTTATTTATTTATTTATTTATAATTTTTGAAAATTATTTTTTTTGTCAAAACTTCTACCAATCACTCCTTATTCTTTCCTTTGGGAACAAGCAGAGTGAACCTAATTTCTATACAATGGCCCTTCACACACTTGAAGACAGGTCCTTCCAAGAGTTCTCTTCCACAGGCTAATTATCCTCAGTTACTTCAACCAAATCCAATACTTTACTGAGTCCCAGAGAAGTGAAATCGTGCTCATCCAATATCACATTGATAATAGAGTCTGACATACTTCAGGTATGAAGAGTTGATATTATCCCCATTTTATAGATGAGTAAGCTGAGGCCCAGAGAGATTAAGTGCCCAAAGTGAAAGTTCATGGTAGAATTGAAAACAAAACCTCATTCCCCTTATTCCTAGTTCAGGGCTCTTTTCATCAGTCTGGAATTCCTAAAAATAGCATCTCTAACTGCAGGCATAATGGGTGGGAGGTTTGAAGGGGGTTTGGATGAAAGAGTGGGAATGGCTCAGTGCAAACCTATCCCCACTATTGGAAGAACTCAAAGCTTGTGTTTATCCAGAGGTAGATTGGGGTGTCATCTTCCCAGACAAAGGACAGCACACAGTGAGGTCTGTGGGAAGCTCAGTGTCTATAAAGGGGGAGTCATAATAAACAGAAATTAAAATGGTACAGAATGACTTCTGTGCCATCCCACTCTGAGGGGGTGGCTCTAATGAAGGTGGCAAGAGGAATTTTTATAAGAGCTAACAGAGAGATTATTAAGAAGTGAGGAAATAACCTCCACCCCTCAGCACACAAACTCAACCCTCATGAGAAGCCTTTTAAATGTCATACGCTGACTTTTTTTCTACCACTTGTCTTTCCATCTGTCAAATCTAACCAAGAGAAGGTGATATGCCTGAAGGGGGTTTGTGGTGCAGAACGATGCCTATTTGCTAGAATGATTGCCACCCCAGTGGCATCTAGGTGGTCACAGGATCATGCAAGGAATTGGGAAATCGTTTGGTTCCACCCTCTCTTTTTGCAGGTGGAAAAAACAGAAATCCACATAGGGAATCCACAACAGATCCAGGAGCTGAATTGGGATCTTCTAACCCCAAAGTCTACACTTTTTCTACCATGCAACTGCTTGGGAATTTCTCACTCTTTCTATATGTAGCAAGATGGCTTTCCTTCCTTAATGTGGTAGAAAGAACACTGGATTATTACTAGTGAGAAGATGAGTTCTAGTCCCAAACTATGGCACCACTTAATTGTGTCACCTTGGGAAAATGATTTCAGCTTTGTGAAACTGAAAAGTGTCTTAACTCACAAATTTGAGTTATAATTATTCATCTCTCTGGGACTCAGTTTCTTTATCTATAAAAAGAGGGCAGTAATCTCTGTAGCTGCCTGGTGCAGTGAGTAAAGTGCTAAGTTTATCTAGAAGGACAGAATATAAAAATGATATTAATAGCTAGCATTTATGCAACACATTAAGGTTTACAAAATGCTCGATATACATTTTCTCATTTGGGCCTCACAACAAGCCTGTGTGGTGAGTGGCATCATTGCCCCCATTTTATAGATGAGGAGCTTGGGCTAAGAGAGGTTCAGTGACTTGACTAAGGTAATCCAAATCCATTTTCAGGATTTGAAAACAGGATTTGTTGACTCCAAGGCCAACAGTCTCTTCACCGTGCCATCTAGCTGTCTCTAGTCTTGGGCCAACAAGCTCTTGGGGTGGGTGGGGAACCACTGAAAGCAATGTTTTTAAGATGTGTGTAGGTATAAACCCAAGAAGAGAATCTATCTTGGCTTAGAATGCAGAAAGGGTATTGGAATCTGGGGCAGAAGACCTGGCTTTGATTTCCAGGCATCCTAGCTGTGACTTTGAGGTCATTTAGAACTCTGAGCCTCAGTTTTATTACTTATAAAATGGAACTAATAATCCTTTCCCTACTGCCCTCAGGAGGCAGTTCTGTGAATCAAATGAGAAAATGTATGTGAAACCACTTTCTAAATAGTTAAATGCAAGTGTTGAGTACCATTAAGGAAAGATTAATGCATCAGTCTGTGCCCCAGGCTACCTCATTTGTCTGAGTCTTGAATAAAATGATGCCCACTAGCCAAAGGGTTGAACTCAAAACAACAATATTTCACTTTGATATTATTACTCTTTTATCTTAATTCTACAAGTGTTTATTTAATATTATAGGATACTGATGCCCAGAGATAGGAAGTGATTTGCTAAGGTCACACAGCTAGCAAAAGAGCCAGAATCTCTGAACTCAGGTCCTCTGACTCCCAAATCATAGCCAGGCTCCTCCTTTTAGCCAATCTTTCATCAATTTCACTTTTAGCCAATAGGTGAAGTGTATGACTGGGATATTCTTTCCTCATTCTATCAGATTGGGACCACAAATTGACACAGAATATGAAAATACTAATTTACGGAATCATAGAACTGAAAAAGGATATCATAGGCAAGGGTTTCTCAACCTTTGGTCCTAGGATCTATTTTCACTCTTAAAAGTTATTGAGTACTGGGGGTAGGAAGTGGGCAGAGCCAAGATGGCTGAGTAAAAGCAGTAACTTGCTTGAGCTCTCCCCCAAATCTCTCCAAATATCTGTAAAAAAAATTACTCTAAACAAATTCTAGAGCAGCAGAACCCACAAAAAGACAGAGTGAAACAAATTTCTAGCCCAAGACAATCTAGATGTTTATTGGAAAGGTCAGTTGCGCCAAGCTGAGAGAGGAGCATAGTTCAGCGTGGGCCACTCAGGCAAAGACTGGACTTCAGTAAACCTGCAGCAGGCCTCAGGGGACTGAATCAAAGGGAGCTGTGGTGGTTTCCAGACTTCTCAACCCACAAACACCAAAGACAACTTACAAGGTCAGTAGGACCTTTGTTGAGAGACTAGCTCAGTCTGGCCCCAGTCCTGGCACAGCCCTGGGGTGGCAGCTACTTCCAGAGCTCTTGGCCCACAGACAGAGTGGGGATTGGGCAGCTGATCAGAGGAGGATTGCAGGGATCTCTTTGCTGGTGCGGAGACAGGATTCTCTTGCTTTACCTGGGCTTGTATCTGAGTCACAGTCCTGGGTGGTGGTCCTGGGGTAAGGAGTGCTGGCTTGGTGGAGCTGATAGTGGTGGTGGAAAAGGAATCTTCCTCACAGTTCCAAGGCATAAAAGAGTGCTTGTGCTCACTCATAGATCAGAGCACAGGTCAAGAAAGGAGTAAACACCTCGCCTTTGATCATACTGCCTTGGAAGAACTGAAAATTTATAGGTCCCTAGAAGTATCTCTGAAAACAGATGTACAAAACCCCAGAAGCTTGGGACAGTACATTTTCCACACAGGAAGCTGACCCCCTACCTTAACAAAGAGTTTAATAGTCAAGTAATTATCTGGGAACATGAGCAAACTGCACAAAAAGTCAGATTATAGAATCTTTCTTTGATGACAAAGAAGATCAAAACATACAACCGGAAGAAGACAACAAGTCAAAGCTCCTACATCCAAAGCTTCCAAGAAAAATATGAATTGGTCCCAGGCCATGAGAGAGCTCAAAAAGGATTTTAAGAATCAAGTAAGATTAAAAGGGAAAAAACTGGGAAGAGAAATGAGTGATGCAAGAAAATCATGAAAAACAAGTCAACAGCTTGCTAAAGGAGACCCAAAAAATTCTGAAGAAAATAACACCTTAAAAAATAGCCTAATCCAAATGGTAAAAGAGGCCCAAAAAGCCAATGAGGAGAAGAATGCCTCAAAAAGGAGAATTGGACAAATAGAAAAGGAAGTCCCAAAGCTCACTGAAGAAAATAGTTCCTTAAAATTAGAATGGAGCAAATGGAAGTTAATGACTTTATGAGAAATCAAGAAACTATGAAACAAAACCAAAAGAATGAAAAAATAGAAGATAATGTGAAATATCTCATTGGAAAAACAACTGACCTGGAAAATAGATCCAGGAGAGATAATTTAAAAATTATTGAGCTACCTGAAAGCCATGATCAAAAAAGGAGCCTAGACATCATCTTTCAAGAAGTTTTTCAAGGAAAACTGGCCTGATATTCTAGAACCAGAGGGTAAAATAGAAATTGAAAGAATCTACTGTTCACCTGAAAGAGATCCCAAAAGGAAAACTCTTAGGAATATTATAGCCAAATTCCAAAGTTCCCAGGTCAAGGAGAAAATATTGCAAGCAGCCAGAAAGAAACAATTCAAGTGTTGTGGAAATACAATCAGGATAGCACAAGATTTAGCAGCTTCTACACTAAGGGATCAGAGGGCTTGGAATATGATATTCCAGAGGGCAAAGGAGATAGGATTAAAACCAAGAATCACTTACCCAGCAAAACTGAGTATAATCCTTCAGGGGAAAAATGGACATTCAGTGAAATAAAGGACTTTCAAGCATTCTTGATGAAAAGACCAGAGCTGAATAGAAAATTCAACTTTCAAATACAAGACTCAAGAGAAGCATGAAAAAGTAAACAAGAAAGAGAAATCATAAGGTCCTTATTAAAGTTGAACTGTTTATATTCCTACATGGAAAGATGATACTTGTAACTCATGAGACCTTTCAGTATTAGGGTAGTTGGAAGGAATATATATAGACAGAGGGCACAAGGTGAGTTGAATATGAAGGGATGATATCTAAAAATAAAACTAAGGGGTGAGAATATTGTACTGGGAGAAGGAGAAAGGGAAAGGTAGAATGGAGTAAATTATCTTACATAAAAGAGGGCAGAAAAAGCTTTTACTGTGGAGGGGAAAAGCAGGGAGGTGAGAGGGAATGAATGAATTAAGATTCATTCATCCGAGAGAGTAAGCTGTCATCAGATTTGACTTAAGGAGGGAATAACATACATACTCAATTGGGTATGGAAATCTATCTTACCCTATAGGAAAATAGGAGGGGGAGGGGATAAGAGAGAGGAGGGGAGTAGAAGGGAGGGCAGATTGGGGGAGAGGGTGATCAGAAGCAAACACTTTTGAGGAGGCACAAGGTCAAAAGAGAGAATAGAATAAATAGAGGGGGGATGGGATGAAGGGAAATATAGTTTTTCACAACATGGCTATTATGGAAGTTTTTTGCATGACTACACATGTATAACCTGTATGGAGTTGCTTGCCTTCTCAATGAGGGTGGGTGGGGAGGGAGGAAGGGAGAAAATTGGGAATCCAAAGTTTTAAAAGCAAATGTTAAAAATTGTTTTCACATGCAACTGGGAAATAAGATATATAGGCAATGGGGTATAGAAATCTATCCTGCCCTACAGGAAAATAGAAGGGGAAGGGGATAAGAGAAGGGGTAGTGTGATAGAAGGGAGGGCAGATCAAGGGAAGGGGTATTCAGAATGCATGCCAACTTGGAGTGGGGGGAGAGGAGAGATGGGGAGAAAATTTAGAACTCAAAATCTTGTGGAAGTGAATGTTGAAAACTAAAAATAAATAAATTTAAAAAAAAAGTTTTTGAAGACCCCAAAGAGGTTTTCCTTCTATGGGTTATCTATCAATGTTTATCACATTAGAAATTAAAACTGATAAATATTTAAAATATTTCTTTATTAGAGTTAGGGTTATTAATTCATTTAAAATAACAGTAATAAACACATTACAAGTTAACACAAGTAACATATTTATATGAAAATAACCATATTTTCCAAAACAAAAAAAATAGTGAGAAGAATGGCATTGTTTTGCATATTTTTGCAAACTTCTTGAAGTTCGTGCTAGACAGTAGTAGTAGATAGTAGACTGCTGGATTCTCATATCTGTTTCTGCATTCAATCTGTTGCAATATGTTGTTTTGATTGAACTATATGAAGAAAATCTGGCTTCATAGAGATATGTGGTTGAAAAATGGAGGACTATTTTAATGGGCAGATAACTTCTTAGAATTATTATGAAAATAGTTTTGACCTCAAAGACCCCTTCCAAAGAAAAGGTCTTACAAACTCTCAGGGGTTCTGAGGTTACACTTTGAGAACCTCTGTTACAGGCTATTTAGTCTTTTTTTTTTTTTGTGAGGCAGTTGGGGCTAAGTGACTTGCCCAGAGTCACACAGGAAGCACTATGTGTCTGAGGCCGGATTCGAACTCAGGTCCTCCTGACTCCCCAGCTGGTGCTCTATCCACTGCACCACCTAGCTGTTCCTAGGCTATTTAGTCTTGAACAAGAATCCTATTCCAACAAGTGCTCATCCTGTCTGTGGGAGAAGATCTGTAGTCATAGGAAGCCTGAAACCTCTTAAAGCAGTCATTTCAGTTTAGGACACTAACATATTTGTTAAGTGAAGGGCAGGTAGGTGGCTCAGAGGATAGAATGCTAGGCCTGGAGTCAGGAAAACCTGAGTTCAAATATGGCCTCAGGCATTTACTAGCTGTGTGATCCTGGGCAAGTCACTTAATCCTGTTTGCTTTAGTTTCTTCATCTGCAAAATGAGCTGGAGAAGGAAATGGCAAACCCCTCCAATATCTCTGCCAAGAAGACTTCAAGTGGGATCACAAAGAGTTGGACATGACTGAAAATCGACTGAACAACAATAGCAACTGTGTTTGTATGGTGGGGGATTCACAGAGGAGTAAGATATAATGCCAGACTTCATGGAGCTTACAGCCCTGTTAAAGGGGCTAAGCAGATACACAAATAGGTACTTATTTGCCCAAACAGATAAATACGCTCACAAATTCTACCTGTAATGCCAGATTGAATGTGAAAGTGGTATAATGAAGGTCCAAGGTATTATAGGAGTTCAAAGGAGGAAATGATCACTTTTAGCTAGGCAGTAGTCAGAGAAGGCTTCTTGGAGGAGCTGACATTTGAACTAGATATCAAAGGATGTTGTTTAGTTTTCAGTCGTGTCCAACTCTTCATGACCCCATTTGTGGTTTTCTTGGTAAAGATACTGGAGTGGTTTGCCATTTCCTTCTCCAGATCATTTTACAGATGAGGAAACTAAAACAAACAGGGTTAAGTGACTTGTCCAGGATCACACTAGTAAGTGTCAGAGGTTGGATTTGAACTCAGGTCTTCCTAACTCCAAGCCTGGCACTCTATCCACTGTGCCACCTAGCTGCCGTCAAAGGATGGCTAAGAGTTAAATAGATGGATCTGGGAGGAGGGGGACATTTTCAGGGGCAGAGAAGTATCCCCAGAGGTTTCAATGTATGTGGGGTGCAGTTTAATTATACATGTGGTAGGGGAGGAGGGGATGCACGTGGGATGTGTTTAGTGATTAAACCAGTTAATCTGGAGCATAAACTATGTAAAGAGAAAAAAAATCCTTAGAGATCATTTGATTCAGTCCTCTCATTTTATAGTTGGAGAAACTGATCCCCAGAGAAGAGAAGAAAAATGTTGGGGGAAAATTACTTCTAGCTTTTCTGTCTATACTCATATAGCATAAAGGGAGAAGAGGCTAGACTGAGGAAGTTTTCAAATTCCAGCTGAAGGAGTTCACATTTAACTTAGAAGGTAATGGGGAAGTCATTAAAAGTATTTGCTTAGGGGCAGCTAGGTGGCACAGTAGATAGAGCACTGGCCCTGGAGTCAGGAGGACCTGAGTTCAAATCCAGCTTCAGACACATGACACTTACTAGCTGTGTGACCCTGGGCAAGTCATTTAACCCCATTGCCTAGCCAAAAAACAGCATTTGATTAGGTGATGATGACATGATCCAAGCTATTTTGGATGGAAGATTTTAGAAGCGACCTTGACAAATTGAATTTGGTCCAGAGGAAGACAACTCAAATCGTGAAGGGACTTGAAACTTTCTAAGAAAGTTACAGGGGAGTTACCGATCTCTGTATGTGAAGTCAATTTTCATCTTGAGAATTTCTTACACTAATACCCAGGCAAAAAAAAAGTACTTCATAAATGTCATCTATTTGTTATTATTACAAATATGTATACTACAATTCTGTCTAATATACTCAAAAATAATAATGCCGTCATATATATAATTAATAGTAAAATAAAATAATGCATGTCAGGCCTTTTGTGAGCCTTTTAAAAGCACTATATAAATGTTATCTAATATTATTTCCTAGGAGCATGTAAGCCCTTTGAGGGTAGGGACTGGTGGTCCTATGTCTTTGTAATCTCAGCACCAAGCCCAGTGGTTGGTTGGTATATAGTAATGGATTCTTAATTTTTTTTTTTTTTGCCAAACTGAATTGAATTAGATGGGCAGATTTGGGACATTTTAAAATGATTGCTGTGATATAATTCATCTAATTCCATGGTTTGGACAGGCAAGAGTTCACAGAAGAGAGCAGGTAATTAAATACTCCTGATGAGAAGTAGGGCAGAATGAGGGCATGTCAGCTGAAGACATCTTGGCATAGATAGCAGGATGCTCTAGGATGGGATGTTAGTGTATAAGTTGGGAGGCCCAGGAATGCTCCCTTTGGCCCAGTTCCCGTTTGAGGAGAAGCTCTCTTTTGCTAGCTACCCCGTGAGTCAGTTTTTCATTGAGCAGAGGGCATTTGCCCAAGTTGGTAATAAGAGCTTGGCTCATAGTGGGAGGCACCCTGTGCCTTTGTGCTCAGATCCGGAGCATTCTGTGACTTCCTGCTGTATTTGCAAAAATATCAGTGATGGATCATTAATCACTGAGTGTGTTCAGCCCTTGAATTATTTAATGGAATATTTGAAGCATTTTTGAATGATTGAATGAGATAGAAGAAAGGTTATCTCTGTTTCTCCATGCAGAGATTTGGAAGGGCTATCAGAAAATGGGATCCATTCTGCTAGATTTCTGCAAAAACCATATATAAATGGAACAAAGCTTCATAGATAACAGGCTGTCTCTTGTTCTGCTCCACTGGGTGAGGGAGACTATTGAGTTTCCTCTTTATCTCAACTA
This sequence comes from Vombatus ursinus, assembly GCF_900497805.2. Lineage (NCBI taxonomy): Eukaryota > Metazoa > Chordata > Mammalia > Diprotodontia > Vombatidae > Vombatus > Vombatus ursinus. The sequence goes on from NW_020953958.1 coordinate 2,029,615, forward strand.
TAGAGAGATAAGAAAAGGCATACACTAGGTCAAAGGTTCAAATTAGACTTTCCATGCAGCCCCACAGGACAGAGTGAGCAGTTTGGTATAGTGGCAAGAGCACTGATTCTTTAACAAGAAAACCTGGGTTCAAATCCAACTTCTGATGCATACCATCTATGCAGCTTTGGATGAATCCCTTAACCTCCTGGGGCCTCAGTTTCATCATCTTTAAAAAGATAGGTTTAGCCTTGATGACCTCTGAGGTCTCATCCATCTATAATGTTAAGATGCTTGTAAGTCACTTAACCTTTCTATATCTCAGTTTCCTCATCTGAAAAATGAGAGCTTTGGACTGGATTATTTAAGAGGTCCTTTCTGGCTCTGAAACTATAGTCGTATAATCCAAAGTATAGAAGGGAGATAGAGGTAGATTTTGATTTCAGTCAAAAAAAAGAATTATTTAACAATGTAATGGGCTGTCTCTGGAGGGAGTGTGTTTCAGGACAGATGATAAAGAGTATACAAAGTGTAAGTGAGAGGTCTGGGTAAAATGTCATGAGAAATTTAAGGAGGGAGAAATAAAATTCACCTGGGGGTATGATGAGGTAAAAAAGGCTTTCTGGAGAGATGGCATCTGAGTTAGAAAGAAGGAAAAAAAGGAAGAAAGGAAGAAAAAGTCTAATAGATGGATAGTGGGTTAGAGTCCATTTCAGACATGTAGGACGTTATGAGCAAAGGTACAACTATGGGACAGGGCAGGACTAGAATAAAGTCAAGTTTGGCTGGGTATGCAGGTTGGCACCTCAAATTTTTGTCTGGCACTCATACATTTTATTTTTCTTGCTAATGGAGGGATATTAACACATTTTAAAAAATAAGCATGGCATTATCACAGCAGTACATTGGGAAGATAACCAAGGCAGCTGTATGAAGGATGAATTAGGACAGGTAATAGACTAGGCTAGCAAGCCATTGAAGAGACCATTACAATGGTCTAATAACAATACAATTGTGGGCCTGAATTAGGGTGATTTTAGTGAAAATAGAGAGAACTGGTCAGATGTAAGAGATACGGTAGAGGTAGAAATGGCAGAGGTTGAAAACTGATTAAGGTGGAGGTAACTCAAAGGCTTTGTTCCTCCATGACAAGGAGGATGGTGGTGTCAATCAAAGAACATATAAGTTATGGGAAGATTGAATTTGATGGGGAGAAAAATGAGTTCAGTTTTAGATATATTGAGTTTGAGTTCTTTGTAAGGCATTCAGGTGGAGATAGATTTTTAGTAGGCAATTGGGAATGTAGAACTAGAATTTTGGGGAGAGATAGGAGGTTGGTTTTATAGATTTGGAAGTCATATGCATGGAGATAATTGAAACCGTGGCAGTGGATCAGATCATCAAGGGAAAGAGAGAGAAAAGGAGAAGGCCAAATACAGGACACTCATCAAAGGGCCCTTGTGTTATCTTAAGAAAGTCATGCCAAAATATTTTGGGTCTCTTTCTTACCAGTCCTTATCACAGTCACCTAAAATATCTAACTTGGAATAGGACAGAACAACCTCCCTGAAGCAGGCCAGGAATACACCCACAATGCCCTGTCAATAAACAGTTTTCTAGGATCAACACTATTTCCCCAACCTGATGGAAAAATACATGTTTCCTCCTCCCACGTGGTCAAATATGACACGTGGGCATTTTGTTGGCCCCTTGAGATGGGAACCAAACATCAGACCCTCCTGGAAAGAGTATAGGCTGATGGCCAGGAGATCTGGATTGTACTCTTCTAATTAGATATGTGTTCCAGGGGGTGGTGGGGGTGGGAGTAAAGGAAGGTTAAGATAGTGAAGGGCCTCAGGATTATGCTATTTAAGGATTAGTTGAAGATAAGATTTAAGCTCTCTTTTTGGAAGAGAGTAATAATAGCTAGTAGGACACACACACACACACACACACACACACACACACATCCCTTTAAGATTTACAAAACACTTTACCTATGTTAAGTCATTTTATCTTCAGAACGATCCTGCAAGGCAGGTGCTATTATTATGTCCATGTTATAGATAGGGAAACTGAGACTGAAGGAAATTAAATGATTTACCCATAGTTACAGACCTAGTAATTATCTGAGGCAGGATTTGAGTTCAGGTGTCTCTGACTCCAAGTTCCTATGCGCTACATGACCTAGCCCCAAGGCTCACCCTTAGTAGAGATATTCAAGGAAAGAATGGAGGTGCATTGTTAGGTTGTTTGTTCAGTTCTAGCTTGGATTCAGTGGCCTTTGAGGTCCCTTTCAATTCTGAAATTCTGTTATGCCATGAAATATTTGAAGTGTGTGCAAGAGGGATCAGACTTGCTTTGCTTCGGCCCAGAGGACATGAGTGGAAGCAAAAAGTGAAAATTGCAGAGAGGTAGTCTTAGGGTAGATATAAGAAAAACAACACCAAGTTTTTATAATTTAGAACTATCTTGAAATAACATGGGATACTTTGCAAGATAGCTGGTTCCTTCCCCATTGGAGGTCTTCAAGCCAAGGCTGGTTGACCTCTTGCTAGGAATGTTACAGGGAGGATTCTTCTGATATTTTGGACTAGATGGATTCTGGGGTCTCTCGTGACTGAGAGGCTCCGATTCTGGGGTCCATTTCCTCCATTTCCATTCCAACACCCTCTCCTTAAGCCCTGGCCTTTTTTTCTTCCTGCATGAATTATTGTACTATTGCAATCATTAATCTTTTATAAAACACTAAACATAGGTTAATGCTGGAAGGGGCCTCAGAGATCATCTGTTGGAACTCCCCCTAGTTTTACAGTATAGGATGCTGAAGCTTAAACTAAGTGACTTGCCCAAGGTCATACAGCCAGTTAGTGGCAAAGTTAGGATTGAAGTTTGGGTCTCTTGACGTCCCCAACCATGGCTCTTGCCATAACTGCCTCGAAAAGCGACTGCAATTTCTTTTTGTTGGTTTCAGATTCCTCTGAAGTTGGTTCTCTTAGCAACAGTGAAATCTTCCTATGGGAGGAGGGAAGAGCAGTGATTTGGGGTGTTTCTTTGCTTAGCAGAGAAAAAGGAGGTAACTCAGGCAATAATCCAGGAGGAAAAACTGGGATGGTGATGATGAATGTTCAGGTCCCCTAGAGTCCCTGCGACAGAGCACCAAGTGTTCAGGCAAAGAAGAGGACATTGTTTCCTTCTCTACTTTCGCTTCTTCCCTCACAATTATGTCTGGGGATGAGTAAGATAATGTCCTATTTCATGTCTTGCATCATGGATCCCAATGACATTTTTGGAAAAACTTCAAATTCAGGGTGGCATAATAATAGCTAATTTTTAAAAAACTTAGTAAGGTTCAAAAAAGTCAAGAGAGAAGAGGAGAAAAGAGAGAGACAAAGACAGACAAAGGCAGAGAGACAGAGAAACAGAGACAAAGGCAGAGAGAGACAGACAGAGACAGACAGAGACAGAGACAGAGAGGCAGCGAAAGAAAGAGGAGAAAGGAGAGAGAGAAAAAAAAACAAAAGTCCAGTCACTGATTCTGGAATCATAAGAGCTAGGTTCTAATTCCTACTGTGTTAATTACCAGTTCTGTGACTTTGGGTATATCATGTAACCTCTCCAAATTTTTGCAGCCTGTACTATAAAACTAGGATTCAATTCAGTTAAAATCAGTAAGCATTTATCAAGTGTCTAGTATATTCTGGGCACTATGCTAAATGAGACAGCGGCAAAAATGAAATAGCTTCTACCATAAAGGAGCATACATTCTAACTGGAGGTGGGAGGTAGGGGGAAGAGGGAAGGACATGAATGCATATAAGTAAATACAAAACCAAAAACCTGACCTGCTGTTATCATTTGTGGAGTCAGGAAAGAAGGAAGGAAGGAAAAAAGGAAAAAAAGGAAAGGAGGGAGGGAAGGAAAAGGAGGGAGGAAGGGACAAAGGAAGGAAGGAGAAAAGAAAAGGGACGAAGGAAGGAAGGAGGGAAAGGAAGGGAGAAAAAAGGAAGGAGAAAAGGAAAGAAGGAAGGAAGATTTTATTAAAGGCTTCCTATGTGTTGGGAGGCAGCTAGGCAGCAGGATAGAGCACTGGGCCTGGAGTCAGGAAGCTGTTTAGTCATTTCTATTGAGTTTGACTCTTTGTGACCCCATCTGGGGTTTTCTCAGCAAAGATAATAGAATGGTTTGCCATTTTCTTCTCTAGCCCATTTTGCAGATGAGTAAACTGAGGCAAACAAGGTGAAGTTCCTTGTCCACAGTCCCACAGCTAGTGTCTGAGGCCAGATTTGAATTTAGGTCTTTCTGACTCTAGGCCCAGCACTCTATCCACTCTGCCATGGACTGCTCTGGAGGCAGGAAGAACTGAGTTCAAATCTGGCCTCAGACACTTACTCTCTGTGAGACCCTGGGCAAGTCAATTAACCTCTGTTTGCCTTCATCCACCGGAGAAGGAAATGGCAAAGTGCTCCAGTGTTTTTGCCAAGAAAACTCCACGTACAATGATGATGTGGATTGTCCTATAAAGGCAGAGGCTAATGCCAGCTTGGGCAGGGCTTGAAACGCGTGACTCAGGGGTTTGAACTCTATCCTCAAGGAAATGAGGATCACAGGACTGTACACCTAGAGCCAGAAGGGGCTTTAGAGGCTGTTTCATACAACCCTCTTATTTTTCAGGTGGGGGAGACCGAGTGACTTGCCCAATATTATACATGTAGTAAATAGAAAAGCTGGTACTTAAACCCAGGTCCCTGACTCCATAGCCATCACCCTTTCCACTGGGAGCCCCTGACGGTCTTAGGTCATGGCAGTGGCAGGGTCAGGGGTGGAAATTAGGGAGATTACACTGGCATTTGTGGGATGGGTGGACTGGAGAGGAGAGAAGCTGGAGGTAGGATGACAAGCGACATCATCCTCTGTCACTCATTGGTCTTTAGATGTGACCTACACATGGACGTGCCCAAGGCTACTCTCTAAGACTACAAATTGCAGAACAAGTGCTGATCTCCATTGGTAGAGGGAGTTTCTCATCGGGAATTCCCTATACCAAAGGAATAACAAGTGCAGGCCAAACACACATGTGTGTGTATATACAGACATATATGCACTCACATACACACGTGCATGCATATACATTGATATTTATAGGTAAACATATATGCATGCAAATAAACACATGTGTATACAATACACTATATACATGCATATGCACATACATACATACACATGTACACACACACATACATACATAGAGACAGCTAAGTAGCCCAGTGGATAGAGTGCTGGGCCTGGAATCAGGAAGACCTAAGTTCAAATCCAGCCTCAGACACTGCTAGCTATGTGACTTTGGGCAAAGTCACTTGACCTCTGTCTGCCTCAGTTTCACTATCTGTAAACTGAGAATAATAACAACACTTATCTCCCAGGGTTGTTGTAGGGTAAAATGGGATTATATTTGTAAAACACATTGTAAACCTTTAAGCGCTATGTCAATGCTAGCTATTATCATTACAAACGTTCACACATACACTTCAACTAAATGATTGGGGCGGGGGAGGGCTGAGAAAAAATGGTGTTTTAAAAAATACTTCCCAAAACCTGTCTTTTCCTATTCTACTTTTAATTTTCAAAGGATAAGACAAAATATTAACTAGAACTTTAAAAAATACTACTGTGTTTATTTTTTGTTCATCGTTATCTCTGGAAAACCTGCGTAGTCCTAAAGTGAATTTAATGGTCTGAGAAAGATACCACAGCCTGATCAAAACCACTCACCCAGCTGTTGTCTTTCCCTGGCCCAGTTTTCAATTCAGAGCTGAGTTCAGACATACAGATAAAGAGAAGTAGCAGGTCGAAGAACGCAATTATGTCCTCTTATATTTTTGTTCATGCAGCTGGAGAGGAATGAGGAGGGAGTTGGTAAGAGAAATCCCAATACATCCTATGGTTTTTGAATTTGGCACAATAGCTGACACTTTTTTGGTATTCTTTCATAATGAAATATTATAGGGTAGCAGGAAGAAGTCATCTGTTGATCATATATGAGGGCATTTCTGATTTAAAGGAGTGATTGATCTGTGGAACTGCTATTGATGTAGGGCAAAGAAAACATGGAGAGCAGAGTTGGCCATAATGATAAGTTAGAAGAGGTGGCTGCCTCTGTAGAGTGATTTAGAGGCATGGGCTTAGGAAGATGTTGCCCCTAAAATAACTGCCCCACTTATTTGAAAAATTTTAATTGCAGGCTAATTTCTCTGTCTCAGGAAAGATCTCTTCTTAAAATGAAAATAAAATCTTAATACGTTAAAAGCAATTTTGCTGTTAACACTTTCAAGGAGATATTTTATCAGGCCCTTTCTACATAGCTGTCAAACCCCATATCCCTGACTGCCTGATCCCTTATTCTCATTCCAACATCCCACTATAAAGCTACCCACCCTTTACTTTGTGCTTTCTGGAATGCTTGCTTCATAGGTAACAAACTTTTATTCATATTAAATCTTTTCCTTTCTAACTTCTTTGATCTTCTTGCAATCACCAAGACCAGGCCCTCTTTTGACACATCTTTCCTGTTGTCTCCTTCCATCATTGGTTATACTTTCAACACCCCACTCATAACTCCCCATCCCCTTCCCCCCTATATACACAGACACACACACACTGGTCATGGTGGGTAGCTGGAATACTCCTTGCTCCTCACTGCCAGTTCTAGACTCTCACCATTCCCAACTCTTATCATCACTCAGTAACTTCTCCTCCTATGAGTTTTATTCAATCCACATTTATTATCCAATCCATATGCTGGTGACTTATCTACTGACTTCTAGGACACTCTCTTTCCTTCTTCAAAGAGTTCAGTGACTATCTCACAGTCTTTCCTCCCCAACTTCAATGTCCATATTGATATCCCTTAAACTCCCTAACTTCTCAGTTCTGCCACTTTCTGATTTCCTGTGATTCACTCCTCCACCCTACCTCAGCTACACCCAGAGATGGTCAGGCCGTTGACTGAGAGTTCCTTCTTCTTCCCCCCTCTTTATCTGACACTGAGGTGGAATATTTCATTTCATCCTATTTTCTCCAGCAGATTACCCTCTCTGTTGTCAGTAATCTCTCACTATCTTTAATCTCTTCCTGTCTACTATCTACTTTCCTGCTGCCTACAAACATACTCATGTGTCCTCCACACTCAAAAAATCAACATTTGATCCATCTATCCCTCCTGTCTGTTGTCCTAGATCTCTCCTTCCTTTCATTCCTAGACTCCTGCAGAAGGCCATCAACAATTACTGCCTCCATTTTCTTTCCTCTCCCTCTCTTTTGAACTCACTGTAACCTGAAATGATAGATGGGGCAATCTTCTGGAAAAGATGGGAAGAAATGGGATGATGTGTGTGTAGAGGGCTTTGCCTTGGCAAAGAGAAGGGCCACTTCTTCATTTGAGACAGGGGTGAAAGAGGGGAGAGTGAGGGGAAGGCATCTGAGTTGTTTGATATGGGGAGGAAGGAATTTTCAGTGAAATATGTGGCAAGGTTCTCAGCTGTGTGTGGTAGGAGCTATGGGAGGTTTGAGGAAGGATAAAATGGTTCAGAAAAGCCACTATGGTGACTCAATTAGCGATGTATAAAAGTATTGCTTTGCCACAGTCGGTCCAGTTGAAATAGCGTAATATACATTTGTAGTAGACCACGTCAGTATGCTTTCATGGTTTTTACCAGCTTCTTTCAGCAGCGTGTGAATATGAGTGAAGGTATGGGATGGTGGGTGTAATTTGAGACTGAAGCTTGGCAAGGCACCATTTCTGATATGATAAGAGGCACAAGCTAAAAAGCGTGGGAATACAAGATGGACCAGTTCTCTGGTTAATTTTCCAGTGTTTATTCTGTTGTCCTCCTTTTTCCTTTCTTCCTCCCTTCTACCTCTTCCTCCTCATCTCTCCTCTTTCCCTCTTTTCCTTCCAATGACTGGAATAGTAGGAAAAGTTCTAGGGAACAATCTCATGTATTTGTCCATTTCTTAGCAATAGTACTCAAGTGTCTTTTCTGTGTGCATTCAGTCTTTCCTAGTAAAATTGTAAGTTCCCCAAGGGTGATGGATTCTATGGCCCATTTTCTTTGATCTGTCCCCACAACAGTATTTAGTAAAGTTCGTTTCTCTTGATAGATAGTGGATGGAAACTCTCCCAAAATTTCAGAGAAGCTACTAAGCAATTTTTTTTTTAAAAAAGAAATGAGCCTAGGTGAGGATGGGTTTGAGGAATTGTTTTCCCAGGGATAGAAAATGGACTTGACAAAAAATAGTGGATGGGGATAAACTGCCACTTTTTTTGTATGGAAAACTATAAAAAAACTTCTATTCCTCAGGGATTGGTGCCAGGACCAGTCATTTAATATCCTTATAAATGATCTAGAAGAGTCAGTAAATACATGGTGATATCTCTGAGTTTACAACAATGCTAAACTATTCTAGGTATTGATGAATCAAACCAATAGCTATGAACTACAGGGAGAACTGATGTCTTTGGGAGAAGACTCCTCACCCTGCCCCCAATACCCTATCTGATCAGTTGTTAAGTCTTGTCAATTCTACCTCTGTGACATCTCTTGCAGTTCAATACACTCTCCTTTTTTCTTCCCATTTCTGAGGCACCTCCAGTCATGCTATCAGTACTTGACTTCACTCTGGCCATTTTTTCAATTCCTTCCTCCACTGAGAATGGAATAACCTTTGGAGCCACCCTAGGCTTTTATAAGCCAGCTTTGAGATTATCTTGGTGAATTGCTCTTCTGGGATTTCTCCAGTATGAGAGCAACCTTCCCTTTTTCTAGCTTTCCCCATACCTTTTATGTATTGCCCTTCCTCATTAGAATGTAAGCTCATTGAGAGCAGGGACAGTTTACTTACTTTTAGTTGTATTTCCAGCACTTAGCACAATACCTGGAACATGATACAAGCTTAAATGCTCTGTCTATCTATCTATCTATCTATCTATCTATCTATCTATCTATCTATCTATCTATCTATCTATCTGTCTATCTATTCCCTCAGACTCTATCCTATTTGAGGCCCGTGTCATCTCCTAGAATATTACAAAATCCTGCCAACTATTCTTTTGGCTTCTAGTCACTGACTTCTCCAATCAGTCCTCCAAGCAGTTGACATTCCTTTTTTTTGTTTTTGTGAGGCAATCAGGGTTAAGTGACTTGCCCAGGGTCACACTGCTAGTAAAGTGTCAAGTGTCTGAGGCCAGATTTGAACTCAGGTCCTCCTGTCCCCAAAGCTGGAGCTCTATGCACTGAGCCACCTAGCTGCCCACAGTTGACATTCCTAAACCACAAGTCTGTCCATGTTAACCCTACCCATCCTCCCACTCAAAAATCTTCAATGACTCTTTTTGTCTCTAGAATAAAATTGAAGGCCCTCCCCAATTTGGTTTTTACCTAACTTTCTAGACTTTTCCTATTACTCCCCTTCATAATTCTGTTCCAAACTGGACTGCTAGCTACTTCCTGTCTGTAGCATTCCATCTCTCACCTCCGTGACTCTGTATAGCTGTTCTAAATGTTTAGAGTACCCTTCCCCCTTGCCTTTGATTCATTGAACCCCTAACTTCCTTCTAAGCATAGTTTGGGTCCTATATCCTACATGAGATCTTTCCTGATTCTTTCAGATGTTGAAAGCTTCCCATTTGGAATTACTTTGTAGGATCATAATGTCATACTCTCCATTTTCTATCAGTGACTCTGCTTGGTTTCAACCATGTGGAACACCATGCCCTGTCCAGGTTAATGATGATGATGATGATGATGATGATGATGATGATGATGATGATGATGATGATGATGATAATAATAATCACCTGAAATCTCGTCACCATGCCAATTGACTCAGTATTTTTTTTTGATACTCAACACCTTCTCAACTCCCTCAGTCACCTGTCCCCTCTGATTGGAGAGCTGGAAGGTAAAGTCTTAATCTCCTCTCAAAGCCTTCTTTCCAGGGAACTCTCTACTTTGCATCAGCAGCTCTGACTGATTTCAACAATATGGAATATTTTACCCCCTGGTGACCCTCTCCCCTCCTTCCCACCTTTTTTCAGCTTCCTTTTGTGTTTTGTCTTTTTCTATTAGATTGTGAACTTCTAGAGGGCAGGGACTATCTTTCTTTTTTCTTATTTGTATCCCAGAGCTGTAGGGGAAGGTAGGTGGTGCATTGGATAGAGTCTGGAGTCAGGAAGATTCATCTTCCCGTGTTCAAATCTGGCTTCAGACACCTACTTGCTATGTGACCCTGTGCAAGTCACTTAACCCTGTTTGCCTCAGTTTCCTCATCTGGAAAATGAGCTGGAGAAGGAAATGGCAAACCACTCCAGTACCTTTGCCAAGAAAATCCCAAATGGGATTACACAGACTTGGGCATGATTGAACAACAACAATAATTATAGAGCTTAGCTTAGTGCCTGGTACTTAGTACTTAACAAATGTTTATTGAATTTAATTGAAATAGATCTAAAGCTGGAAGGGGGCCCAAAGGCTTCCTAATTCAATGCCTTATTTTACACATGAGGGAACTGAGGCTCAGGGAAATTGTGACTTTCCCAAGGTCACACAGATATCGGGTATTAGAAGTTGAATTTGAACTCAGACCTTCTAATTTGAGCACTAGTCCTCTTTCCACTTTGGAGGGAGGCTGGACTATTCATACTATATAAATGCTGTCTGTAATGATGTTATTGTCAATGATGATGGTGGTGGTGATGGTGATGGTAATGGTGATGGTGATGATCATGGTGGTAGTAGTGATGATAATGATAATGATGTAGATGACTAATGTTATCACGGTGATCTTTACTTCCTCTAATCTTTTTAGAGTACCATGCTTGACTCTTGAACTTGGAATCAGGAAGATCTAGGATTGAATTATTCCTCAGATACTCAGTTGTGTGACTTTGGGCAAAGCATCTTACCTCTCTGGGCCTCAGTTTCCTTATCTATAAAATGGAGAAAATAATGCCTGTATTATCAACTTTAAAGAGTTATTGTTGGGTCAAATGAGATAATATACATACTGTACAACATAAACCTTAAGCACTATGGAAATGGTAATTATTATTATCATTATTTCATTATTTTACCTTATATTAGGCATATTTGTGTACGTGTCATATCTTCCCATTAGACTGTGAGCTCCTTGAATATAGCAGGCCCCTATTTGCAGTTACTGTGGATAAAATGCTGGGCTTAGAGTCAGAAAGGCCTGAGTTTGAATCCTGTTTAAGATATTTTCACCAGCTGTGTGTTCCCTCCCCTGGGAAAGTTAATTTATTTCTCCATACCTCAATTTTCTCATCTGCAAATTGAGTGGTTGGACTAAATGGCTGCTAAATTCCATTCTAGCTCTAAATCTATGATCCTATGATTGTCAGGGTTTGCGGTTTTTCCCATCTTTGCATCTCCAGCAACCCCCAGCATAGTGTGTTGCACATGAATGCATGCTTGCTGTGTTGAATTGGATAATGTGGGTCCTATCAGGCTGCAGACTTCCATGTCTTCACTATTGCTTCCCCGTACCCCCTTCTTGATTATGGCCTTTTGCTTTGCATACACTAGAAGCTTATTTAATGTTTGTAAAAGGGAGAAAGGAGAGAATGAAAGCTCAAACCCACTGCTCTCTAAGGTGACATCCATCAGCCTGGCAGATACCCAGTCACCTGTTTTGGAGGCAAGACACAAAGAGAAAGGAAAGAGAAAGACACAACAGAAGAAAATCTAAATGATACCAATACTATGATTCACAATCACTTCATAGATAGGAAAATACCCAACATTCCCCAAAGTCAAAAAGCCTTGGCTTCCCAGGCTGGAAAATGAATGTGCCTGGGGGGTCTCCTATTCTGAATGCTTCCTCTCTATAACCTTGTGTTTTAACAAGCAACCCTGTCACGCCCAGTAAGATTCCCAGCCCGACTTACAGCTGGCATAGGATGTGAGACATTCTGAACCTGTATTCAGGAGCCCAGGAGATGAAAGGATGAATATTAAAAGTCAGCCTAATAATAGCAAATACATAATGAATCTGACGTCTCCAAAAATATTTTTAGCAAGAGATACATTAAGATTCTGGCTGCTTCTCCTCCCCTCTCCAAGGAACTGTACCTTGGCCCCTGTCAGAGCTCTTATCTTTTCTCATCCTACTCCCACCTTCTCCTTTTGACATCCATCTGCCCTGGGCCAAGACCTCAACACTTTTCCCTCCTTCCTTTTGCTGAGGGTCTCTAGGCCTGGTCTTTCGGTTCACAGGGCAAGTGGCCTGCCTGGGAATGGAACACTGGACTATGGAAAGTACAGTGAACTTACAGATAGAAAACTTGGGTTTTAGTCCTGAATCAGTCATGCATGAGTTGTGTGACCTTGGATCAGTCACTGCCATTGTGAGGGTCAGTTTTCCTCATTTATAAAATGAGGAGGTTTGGCTGGGTGATCTCTAAGGTCTCTTTTTTCTGCAACAAGTAGCTCATAACTCAGTTGGGAGGGAAAAGGGGCTTTTTAGTGATCTTTTAAATATATATCTGATGCAGTATTATTACCATATTTTACATAATTGTAACTTTGAATAGTAGGAATACATATAATCACTCACTAATTGGAAGTAGTATGTAATGCATGTGTTGTGCATCAGCAAAATAGAACTGTAACTAGCCATTCTGGCAATTGGGGAAAATTTAGTTGTGAAGGTAGAGATAGGGAGACAGAGGCCCCAGGATACCTCAGTCCTAATCACTGCTGATTATTCCATTGATCCGGGGGGCTCTGAAGCTCCTGTCCTCAGGTCTGGTGGTAGAAGAGCAGTCTATCCCAGTTCAGTACAGTAGGGCTAGTAGGGACAGGAGACGTGGTAGCCTTTGAAGAAAGGCTGTGAAACCGATGGAAACTTTGTGGACAGCGGCACAGACTGTCCAGGGGACAGGTGGTAGTTGGAGGGGGGCATTCTTTCTTCTCTTATGTCTCTGACACTGCTGTATGTGCTTTGTCACCACAGTGGTCTTCCACCCCACTCAAGAGCTCCGAAAGTCTCATACTGAGGGGAATGACATGAAATGGGGAGAATTGCCCTTTATCTGATAGCAGGATGTGGGGAAATGAAGCCTCCTTCCTCAAGATTGGTGCACTAGGGTAAAACCTTTGTTGCCTTATGCTGCTTGGGTCTTTGATACAGAAGCATAGTTATAGTATAATGAAAAAAAAAAACCCAACAACTGGATTTGAAATTAAAGGACTAGGATTCAAATCCTGGCTCTTCTGTTTGTTGTCTATGTGACACTGGAAAAGTCTGTAGGCCTCATATTCTGCAACTTTCAAGACGGTTTGAGCTGATGACCTCTTCCATTCTTCCAGTTCTGTCTTCTATGATCTTTGTCTAGGTAGCTCCCCCACAAGATAATATATGTAAAGTGCTTTACAGCCTATAAAGGTCTATAAAACACTTTATAATTGCCAGCTATTATCATCTTTGGATGAGGCAGCCTGGCATAGTCAATTATTCAACAAGCATTTCATAAGCATTTACTATGTGTCAGCCACTGTGATAAGCACCCAGGGTACAAAGAAAGGCAAAAACTGCCCCTGCCCTCATGAGGCTCACATTCCAGAGAAGGAGTGGTCAAGGAAGTGGGAGACAAACTCTAAAAATGCTGTGTCATTAAAGCTAGGGAGAAAAGGGTATCAGGAAGGAAAGGATAGTCCATATGGTCAAATGGAAAGAATGAAGACAAAAAAAGAGAAGTGTTGATTTTAGCAATCAGAAAGTCATTTGTGACCTTGCAGAGAGTTATTTGAATAGAACAGTGAAAGCAGATACCAGATTGCAAGAGGTTGAGAACTGAATAAATTCTAATAGAATGTACATACAGTGTAAATGAGAAATGATCTCGAGAGGGAAGGCACATAGAGTGCTGGCCTCTGAGGTAGGAAACTTGGGCAGTTAAATGGTGCAGGACAGAGAATGTTAGACTTGGTGTCAGGAAGACCTGAGTTCAAATCTAGCCTTAGATACTTACTAGCAGTGTGACTCTGAGTAAATCACTTGACTTCTTTTTATCTCAGTTTCCTTATCTGTAAAATGGGGACGTTGATAGCCGCACCTCCCAGGATTGTTTTGAGGAACAAATGAGATAATATTTGTGCAACGCTTTTCCCTCAGGAAACTCTCTAGGTCTGCGCATTGCAGAGCAGATACAGATCTGCTTTAGTACAAGTTTGCTCCCTGGGGGTTCCTTACGCTGGTGAAATCACAGATTAATCACCTCTATGGACTGGTTGGGATGCTCAAGCTGAACCTCTTAGAGAAGGTGGGATACGAATTGGTTTTGGAGAGGTAGGATGTGCCTAGGCATAGAAAGGGAGCTTGCCCTTTAAGTAGAAAGTTAGGTGTGGTTTAAATCAGTCCAAGTACAGAGATAGCAACGCACGAGGAGCAATATGGAGAAAGGAAGGAAGAAATGATTCCATCAGTCCTGGGGATAATTAAGAAAGGATGAATCAATAATGCAGCTGAGGAGATAACACTCTGGAGAAAACCACTAATAATTGGAGCAAGCTTTCAATGAAGGCTCATCCTTAATGTAAGTTGATAAGTCTCTCCTCCCCACATTCCCCAGCCTCTCCCCATTAACCAGGAAATGTGTTGTAGAGGAAAGAGCCCTGGGTTTAGAATCAGAGGCCCTAGTCTTGTTACTTCCTACCTAGGTGACTGTGAACAAACCATTTAGCCTTCATTGGCCTCAGTTTTCTCATCTGTAAAATGAGGGGGTTGTAGATTGTTTCTTAAATTCCCTTGAAGTCTGAGTTCTGATTTAGAAGCACAGGGTAGCACAGAGACATCTGTGATTGGGCTGTTTAAAACCAGCCTAAAGTCAACCACACAGCAGGTCTTAAATGAAAAGTTTTCTCCTTCCCTAGTTTCCAGACTGCACAGTGGGTGGATAGGATCTTGGAGGAGGACCTTGGCTGAAGTCAGCACTGCTGATGACTTACTTTGTGACCTTGAAGGGAGCTGCCTAACCACACTAGGCCTCAGCTTCAACATCTGTTAAATGGAGAGAGAGTAATACAAATCAACCTCTGGGGGCCTTTGGGAAGGTTCGCTAGTGAAACCGATGGGGAAATCAAAGTTCTCACAGCTTAATAAGCACTAATTGATGGAGAGGATTCTCAAGTGCTAGACAAATGCTCTCAAGTAAAGGATAATAAAGAAAAAACAACAACAACTCTGGGCAGATGCAGGAAATAAATGATGGAGAGGGCAAGGTTCTAGGGAGACTCTAGGGACAGTATTGCAGTGGAGATGGACAAAGTCAGGATACAGAATCATGGGAGTTAGGACTGGAAGAGGCCTTAAAATATGTCATCTGACCTTGAACCATCAACCATGCCTTCTCCCTTACAAAACTTCCATCACTACTTCTCCACTATCTCTTTTCATATCGCCTATAAAGAACTCATTTCTCCTCTGCCCTCCAAAATACCTTTCCTTGATGTGATTTTCCAAGCCATAGTTCTGTAATTTATCCGACCTCGCCTTCCGTTTTGTCCCAGCTACCCTTCACTGTTAAACTCCTAAAAAGAATTTTCCAATCTCACTGCCTCTACTTCTCCACCAGCTAATTACTCTGTAATGCTTTTACAATCTGGCATCTGCTTCCACTGTTCTTTTAAAATAATTCTTTGCAAGGTCACTAATGACCCTTCTAGTTATTAAAATCAACAGATTGTTTTGGTCTTCAACCTTTTCCATGTCATTTGAATATACTGTCCCTTCCTTTTTGATATCTTTCCCCTTAGCTTTGATGACATGGAACTTTTCTAGTTTATCCCCTTCTTCTCTGACCACTCCTTCCCTGAAATGCTTTGATGGTTTCTCATCCTTCTCCAGAACCTTAAATGTGGTTGTGACCCCAGAGTCTACCCTAGTTATCTTTATCTTCTCTCTTTCAACTCTCCCTTTCAGTTCCATCATCTGTTACAATGGTTTCAATAATCACTTCTGTGATGATGGCTTTCAGATCTACATACATTTCCCCCAACCTCTTCTCTGAGTGCCAGTTCTGCATTTCCAACTGGCTATTGGATTTATCTGCATGGTCTCTTGGTTCTCTCTTTCCATTTTTTCTTGGTCCCCCTTTCTCTTTCCAACAAACTTGGCATCTATAAAGCTAAACTCTTCATTCTTCTCCTCCACCCATCAAAGACGAAATTTGTCTTTCTGAACTTGTCTGTCTCTGTGAATGGGGCTTTTATACTCTGTCAACCAGTTGTATAACCTTCTCATCTGGCCTTTACTTTTCAGACTTTAGTTTCTTCCTGTTTGAAAAATAAAAAATTTCTCCTCTCTAGTCATGGCTGTATCTCTTTCATTCTCCACGATCTTTCAAATATCATTAGCAAGGGCTCAGTTATTACAGTGCTTTTAGTGCCTGTAGACAGCTAGGAAGTATAGTGGATAGAGTGCTAGGGTTGGAGTTAGGAAGACCTGAGTTCAAATCTGGCCATAGACACATTAACCACGTGACATTGGGTAAGTCCCTTAACCTTTCTCTTAGTTTCTTCAATTGTAAAATGGGGATAATAATACCACCTACCTACTCAGGGTTTTGAAAATCAAAGGAGATAATATTTGTAAAGTGTTTGGTATAGTCCCTGGCACATAGTAGGTGCTATATGAATGCTACCTATTATTCTCTGAGGCTATAGCTCCTCTGGGCCAAATGATTGGAGTTAATAAATAACAATAATGGTAATAATAGCATTTATATAGCAATTTAAAGTTTACAAAGCATTTTAAAATACTATATACTCATAACAACCTTAGGTGGTAGGTTCTATTATTATCTATGTTTTACTGATGAAGAAACTGAGGGAGATAAAAATTAAGGGATTTGGCCAGGGTCAGACATCTAGTAAATGTCAAAGTCTGGATTTGAACTCTGGCCTTCCTGACTCCAAGTCCAGCATTCTATCTACTTTACTACCTGGCTATCAGGTACTCTCTGTATATCTTCTTACTTGTCTTGGGCATCATTTCTCTATTGGTCACTTCTCTTTTGTTTTTGAGTCCACACATCATTCATCTTTGCAAAGAAAATAGAAGCAAAATAGGGATTCAATGGCTCTTCTTTCTCTTTCTTTTAGTTACTGTTATCTCATCCCTCTCAAATAGAGATTCATACCCCCATGGAGCCTTCATTCCCCTAGAGTAGCCAAAATTAAAATAAAACAACAAAAACTCCAAATCTTTTTGTTTTCTTTAGTTTTTCTTACCAATCTCAGCTCTTTCTGAGCTTTAGCATTCCTGACAATATTATTTTGAGGTGCTTTAGGTATAATTTAAATTTTAAGTTAATAAAAGTATGTTTTATCTCCCTTCTACCTCCCCCCAACATTGGGAAAAAAGCAATCCTTGTAATAGCTATTAATAGTAAAGCAAACATAAATCCCAGTTACGTATATGTCTCAATTTGCATGCTGATTCCATCTCTTCTTTGTCAGGAGATGGGTAGGGTGTTTCATCATGATCCCTCTGGAACTGCGGTTGGTCATTGCCTTCATTAGAGGTCTCTGTTGTTATGTTGTTGTGCAGTCATTTTTAAGTTGTGTCCAACTCTTTGTGACCTTAGTTGGGGTTTTCTTAGCAGAGATATGGGAGTGGTTTGTCATTTCCTTCTCCAGTTTATTTTATAGATGAGGAAACTGAGGCCTAGAGAATGTAAGTGACTTCTCCAAGGTCATACCTTTCGTTGGTAGCAGCACCTGGGCTAGAACTTGATTCTACAGGCTCTCAGTCCAGGACTGTGGTCATGTGTGGTTTTGTTTTTGTTTTTTAAATAAGAAGCTTTTGTAAGTAGCCATCTCTTCTCGTCTGCCTCTGGGCCAGCTCTTGAGATAACTCCTTCAGGTCCCATTCTCTAGGGCTTCCTACATCTATCACTTCATGACTCTCTCATTTTGTCTCTGGTTATTTTGTTTTAAATGAGAAAGTGATATGGTTCTGCCACAATAGAGGCTAATTAAATTGACCATTTCTGATGACCTCAGTCTAGGGAAAGAGCCCTTTGCAGGATAGAAGGGAAGAAACCTTCTGAGAAGAAATGTGCTTATTGTAGAAAGATTGTTGCTTTGGGAGTTAAGAGACTTGGATTCTAGTTTCGGCCCTGCCATGAATTTGCAGTATGCCTTTGAACAATTCTTTTTCCCTCTCTGAGTCTCATTTTCCTTATCTGTAAAACAAAGTGATTGGATTAGATATTCTCTGAGGACCCCTTAAGGTGGTATAGTCCATAGAGTGCTGGGTCTGGAGTCAGGAAGACCCATCTTCCTGAGTTCAAATCTGGCCTCAGACACTCAGTAGCTGTGTTACCCTGGGCAAGTGACTTAACCCTGTTTACCTCAGTTTCCTCATCTGTAAAATGAGCTGGAGAAGGAAATGGCAAATCACTCTAGTACCTTTGCCAAGAAAATCCCAAATGGGATCACAAAGAGTCAGACACAACTGAAACAACTGAACAACAACAACAAAGGTCCCCTTAAGTTCAAACATTCTGTGATTTATGATATACAGCCCATCTCAAAGTGAAAATTGGAAGTCAAAAAAGAAACGAGTTTGTCCTATGGCTCTGCCTGTTTAGAGGAAATTCCTTTGCCCCTAGCCCCACACCATCCATCCAAATTTGAGAAACAATTCCTAAGTTGCTCCATCCAAGCTGAGGATAGAAACAATCTCCCCTGGATCAAAGTCTAACTGTGAGCCCAGATCTATGGGAATATAATCTCTACCATCATTTTGGAGAATGGACAACAGAGTGAACAATCAGCTGTATTAATGGTGGAGAATGACCAGCCAAATGCTGACTGTTTGTCATCTTTAAGTGCTGACTCAGCACCATTGAGTTTACAAGCTGCTTTGGGGGCTGCCATTCTACTTGTGGCTGAATGTCATCTGTGCTGATAGATCTACTCGCACTCTAATAGCTTGGGGAGGGGTGATGGGGAGTGAGGGGAGGAGAGGCATTTTTCATGTCTAATAGGTCAGGTCTGAGAAAAGGAAATCCATACTGAGTGTAAGTAAGACTCAGACTCACAGGTCAGAGTCCTCAGAGGTTGGTTGGCTTCTGCTACTCAGGGTTCTAAGAAGAAGCCTGAAAGGTTGGGCTTTTCCCATTGTCACTCATAAGCCCATACTGGTGTGCTTGCCATTAATATTCAGTCGGCCCCTTAATTAACTATTAGTAAATATATTTACTAAGATCATGTAGTAGGAATAATTGATATAAACATTCTCTTTCTGCCTCCACCCCCCCCCCAAAAAAAACTTGGGGCCTACTATCCCCTAGATCCTTATAGGTCCTTGGCAAGAGTGGGCCCAATGGTATTTAGGTCCATAAATAGCATACATGTGTGACAAAGGGGTAACCCTCTTAGGGACTTAGTTCTAATGCTGGAACTGGAATTCTTAGCTCCCAAATTTAGAGTTCTCCAGTTACAGAAGTCAACTGTACCTAGGTGGCACAGTGGATAGAGTACTGGGCAATAGACTCATCTTCTGGCCTCAGACACTTACTAGCTGTGTGACTCTGGGCAAGTCACTTAATCCTGTTTCCCTCATTTTCCTCATCTGGAAAATCAGCTGGAAAAGGAAATAATAAACCACTCCAGCATCTTTGCCAAGAAAACCCCAAATGGGGTCACGAAGAGTCAGACACAACTGAAAAATGACTGAACAACAACACTACTGTACTGGACTATCATTGGATTGCTGAAATTTCCCCAGGAGCAAGATTAGCTTTTTTAATTAGCCAACTGCTGATCTCTTCTTGACCCAATAAAAGAGGTTCATATATATATATATTTAAGAGAGCCATAGACCATTTTGTTTATACTCTTAAAAATTTTATTATGCCCATTTCACTAATTATATTAATTAGTATGGGTGTGGGTAGACCCCTTTTCCCTACAATGGGATGTGCAAGGTCAGCACACAAGAGGCTATGTTTTTACTCAATTCAACTTAATATTTATAAAGTACCTACTATGTGCAGAGCACCAATGGCTACTGGGGAAGATGCAAAAATGAATTAGATAATGGAGCTAGGTGGTGCAGTCAATAGAGCACCAGCCCTGGATTCAGGAGGACCTGAGTTCAAACCTGGCCTCAGACACATAACACTTACTAGCTGTGTGACCCTGGGCAAGTCACTTAATCCCACTGCCTAGCCAAAAAACAAATGAATTCGATATAGATACTCACAGTCTAATAGAAGAATAAGACAAATATAGAAAGCACTATAATTTACAACAGTAGTGACACATGTTAAGTACATCAGAGAGATGTAAATGAGGTCTGAGGGGAAAGTTCTCATCAATGAAAGGAATTAATGAGATTTTATGGAGTCGGTGACCTTTGAGTTAGGCTTCAAAAGATGATGGGAGGGAAGATATTTCAGACATATGGTACAAAGGAGCAAAGACTGGGAAAAGGTGGTATTTTGGTTATGGCTTCGTGGTTCAAAGTTAAAATCCCTTAAATTGTGGTTAACTGGAAAGAAAAGTAACATTTCCATTTGGATATGTTTGGAAATAGAATTCCTCATCAAAATAACTATGAGTAAGAATTAGCTAGAATTGCCAATCTAGTAAATACAAAATGCAATTAGAACAAAATTGAAAGATATGAAAACTAGGTACGTTTTAGTATCTTTCTCATTAAATATAACATTTACCCTGGAATCCAGGTTTCCTTAAGAAGAATAGGACTAATTCAACTTTAGTCCTAACTTGGAATTAGACTCCTCTAGAGTTAGTTAGGGCTTTGGAATCTTAGCCAGGTGTCAAAACCCAGATAGCCATCTGTTAAGTGCCTCATATTCCCCAGTGAATGGCTGAATGAATAAATGTTTACTAAGTGCTTACTGTGTGCCATGTACTGTGAATATAAATGTGAAAGAAAGATAGTCCTGCCCACAAAGAGCTTACATTCTAATGCAAGCTTATATATGTTCTAATGGAAGGGACAACATAGGAGAGTCAGGGAGGGGAATTTTGGTTCAGAAAGTCACAGGGGTGGTGAGTGGGACCATAGAAGCACAATAACAGAGTTGATATGATCATATTTATGATTCCAGTACTGCAGAGAGTTAGGGGAAGGAGAGAGGCAGGATAAAGATGAAAGGACATTCTCATGGTGACAAGGCAGTTTGTGAGTCTGTGGGGGAGATGTCTGAAATTAGGGAGTGAAATAAAGCATGACTCAAATTTTCCAGAGATAATGGAGAGTGAGAGTGGATGAATTATTTCTCATGGGCCTTCTCATTCAGCCAGAAGGGCTTACTTATTACCTAACTACTCATTTGCTCCATCTTCTAGGGCGATGAAGAAATTCCACATGGCTGCTAAAAGAGATAGAGGTATACCATGCCTACAATCGTTTGGGCCAGTGTGATGTTGGTCTACCCAATCAGAAAATTCTCTACCCCAGACCACTTCTAGTTTTTCATTTTCAGGAGACCTTATTCTTGCCCTTTCATATCTGGTAATTACATGGACGCAAAATTGCTTGCTTTGATCCTTTGATGGATCTGTGATCTCATTGATGTGGGCAATCTATCTATCTGGGTGGACTGTCAGATTTCCATGTCTTTTCATCCTGGGATATTCCTATCCAGAGATGCTCCATAGAGGACTCCCCAGTCCCGAATTCTGGAGGTTTACAACCGGTCTTTTTAATATTTTGTGAAAGTCAGGGTAGAATTTGGTATATTCATCTACTTTTAACTCTCATTCTTGCTGTAAGACCAGTTCACCTTCTTTTCCAATCATGCATGTTCTTGCTGAGGGTTTCTGAGTAATATGCTGTAGTCAACCCAGTAGGCATCTTTCCATTGTCTTTTGGGTCAACTGAAATTTTGATATGTCTCTGATCAATAGTCATAGTCATATAGCATTACTAGGAGTCATACAGTGTTACTTCACTAATATTGATATTAAACATATGGGATAGGGTGGGGTTGGGGAAGGATAGGCTGGGAATCATTGAAAACATTGCAGAAATTCCTTAAAGTGATCTCTCCCCATTTAATTCTAGGTCCAGCTCATTGCCTCTTGGTAGTACCTGTCCAAAAAAAGTGCATTTAAAGACTAACTCAACAGGTTACCCATGAAACACTGTGTCAACATCTAGGCAATGTGAATTCTTTATACTCTTCTCTTTTTTTCCTCTTTATATAGCTTTCTAGAATGATCTCTTAAACTACCTTGAATTAGATTCATATTTATTATTTACATATATACATATACATGTTGTTCCTCCATTAGAATATGAGCCTCTAGAGGGTAGGGACTATTTCATTTTTGTCTTTGTATTCTCAATGCTCAGCACAGTGCCTAGCATATAGTAGGTACTTAATAAATGTTTACTGATTGATGAACAATGGATCACACTGATTCATTGTTGTTGCAGTGTTCTGTGGCTCAACGTAATCAAGATAATCTAGAAGATTCTGAAGCAAACAGTAATGTTGGAACATGAGAGGGCCTGAAGTTTGATGATGGGGAGAAGAATTTAGAATAGGAACAAAGGAGAAGGAACTAGAAATGGATTTTTTTTTTTTTTTTTTTTTTGCTTAAGCAGTTGGGGTTAAGTGACTTGCCCAGGGTCACACAGCTAGTAAGTGTCAAGTGTTTAGTCTGAGGTCGGATTTGAACTCAGGTCCTCCTGACTTCAGGGCCGGTGCTCTACCCACTAGAAATGGATTTTTTCTGATGACCTCTGAACAGATAGCAGTAGGGAGCAGCTTCTCTTTGCATTAGGAAATCGACAGAAATCTTCTAGATGGGGATTAAAGCTGATTGAGCCAGCTAGCTTCTTCTCCCAGCAAGGCCCAGCTCCCAGGACAGACATAAGCCCCACTGGGGCTCATAGGTTTTCCACAGCAATGAAACAATTGGCATAAGAATAACAGAATTAAGAGAACCCTAGTGGAAGGTACAGAAGGTATTTTAAAACGACCTTCTGAGGCTATGGTATGTGTGAGTTTCTGCTAGTACCAAATAGAAAATAGCTAGGTATGTGGTCAATATAAGTTGATCTCACTATAGACATACTTTTCTACTCTTCAGGTTATTATGAGAATGAAGAGTTCCTTAAAGGGCTGGAAGAATGGCTTCAGAGAAAAAACAGAGGGAATACAAATCAGATGAAGAAAGACTAGGGATAGTCAGTGCTTCTCTACCCAGATAGCCTCATGGAAACTTGATATGAACAATAGGAAGGTCTGCTGTCTTCCAGAGTATTTGTATGGGATGTGGTAGAGAGGCTCTGGAGGCTAGTCAAATTTGATAACCATTGCCTACTGTGGCAATGCACATGGGGACAAATGCCATGACCCAAGGGAATCCCCCAAATTTCTGGGGATTATGAAGTCCTAGGAAAGAAATTGAAGATTTTAGGGGCACAGGTGGCATTTCTATTAGTATTAATGACTGGATTTTTGTGGTATAGCTTAAAATATTAGAATGTTGGGTTACCAACCAAGGATGGAGTATATCTAATAAGGGCATATTTGTGAAGACCCTTGTGGCTCTTAATTTTAAAGTTTAATAGAGCTCTAAAGTAAAAATGGAAGGAGGATGGAGAAAACTCTCCATACCTGTTTGTTAAGCCAGATATTACACAGAAAACCAATTTACTGTCTGGAAACTATTCCTGGTGCTCCCAAATATTTTCCTTGATTAATTGCCTTATCATGATAACGCATATACGTATGTATGTATGCATGCATGCATCCAACTATATACATACATACATATACACACACATTATACACATATATGTACATGGCTTCAAAGCTTACAAAGTACTTTGTTCACAAAAGAGTTGTGATGTATGAAACGCAAAATTTTCATTCCCAAGTTGAAGAGAAAGGAGCAGGACCTTATTGAGAAAAAGTGAATGGCAAAAGTCACATAGTTGCCAAATAGCAGAGCTGGCACTGGATCCCAGATTGCTCTCATTCTTAGTCCACCTACCATGTTTCTGTATCAACATGCCCTTTCTCCAAAACTGGGCTATAACTGGGTCAAACTCATGGACATAGAACATTTTACATTTCTGCCACAGAGTTGCAAAGCATTCTCACCATGGAAACACATGTCTTTATTGGACAGGGATGCATGCTAGGCTGTGCTTTGGGTATTCACTACCCAACTTTTGTTTTTCTCATAAACATAAAAAGTAATATTCAAGCACTTTATTCTTGCAGAATTAGACACCCACACCATGGGACGTCATTCTTGGCATTTATTAGTGTGCCAATAAATCTTGAAAACAATTAATATCTAATTACTTTGCTGAAGGTATCTCATTAAACATCATTTTAAAATACCTAGGTCTTTTTTATCTTTGATTTATAATTAGGTATACAGCTATTGCTTAATCTCAGTAGACTTCCTGGCAATCCAACTATACTTGGTTTAGAAATCTGGATTTATCATTATAGAGTGGCTAAGGCAGTGGCTAATTGGTTTAAACTGGATTTCTCAGGTGCCATCTTGTACAACCCTCTCCCTTAAGGTAGGATTATACTTGGAGTCTTTAAAGCTGATGGTTAAAGTTGACACTAGAGTCCAGGGCAAAAAATAAAGATGTTAACTCGCACTTATAACTTGCCTTTTCTATATGACCCTATGAGGTAGGTGTTGTAGCCTCAGTGTCCCTATTTTACAAATGAAGGAACTGAAATTCAGAGGGTGGAAGCAATTTGCTTACAATCACCCAGCTATTAAGTGTCATAGCCAGGATTTGTACTTACCTTTGTCTCCTGATTCTAAACCCAGAATGCGCTCAATTATATTTTTCTATCTCTTCAGCAAAAGGAAGTAGTCACCTTAGTCTCCAGGTTTATGGATGGGAAACAGGAGGGGTGTGGAGGGGAAGAAACAAAGCTATTACGCATAGACTTAATAAGAGAAAGTATAGGAGAGGAAAACGTGGCACAGTAAATGAGTGCTAAAACAGACCTGAAGTTCCTCTGTCTCTTTCTTTCTCTCTCTCTCTCTCTCTCATTTCTCTCTTTTTCATGTCTATTTCTAATCTATCATCTACATTTAAACCTATACCTACACTTAGAACTACATCTATATCTGTCTCAATACCTATAGCCATACAGATATAGATACATATGCTCATAATCTGCAAACCTACACACTCCTCCACATTATCACCAAGAATGAATTGTCTCTCCCTCTCTCCCTATTCTTGTTATCAGGCCTGCTTTGGGAAGATTGAGGGAGTATGTCCTGACCTTTTCTTACCAGTTAGTGTCCCATAACCCTTGAGATCTTTTGTGGTTGGTTAATAGAACACTGTCAATAAGATTACCATTTTCTTTCTTTCTTTTTTTTTTTTAAGGCAACTGGGCGCTAAGTGACTTGCCCAGGGTCACTCAGCCACACAGCTAGTAAGTGTCAAGTGTTTGGACTGAGGCTGGATTTGAACTCAGGTCCTTTTGACTTCAGGGCCGGTGCTCTATCTACTACGCCACCTAGCTGCCCCCATTTACTTCTTAAAAACATGCATATTATACATGAGGACAAATGCTTGTCCTCTCCAATATGTGTATGTATGTGTACACACACACACACACACACACACACACATACACACACATGCACCTATTATATTGATCTCTTTTCTTTTATACACCACTTTCATTTCCAAATACATTCCCCCCAACACCTATAACAATGAATTTTAAAAAAGAAGAGGAAAAAGAAAAAAAAGCAGTCTTACAAAACTAACCAACACATCAACTGAGTCTGACAGTATATACTATGTTCCACCATTATAGTCCCCCCTTTCCAATAAAGGGAGGTAGATATATCTTCTCATCCTACAGGGACTACATATAGAATAAACACAACTAAAATGAACAGAGATAGTTTGGGTGAAATTTGTGTCAATTGTAAATATGCAAATATATACAGATAGCTGCTATAAAATGAGAATTTACCCTTTCATGCTGAGCCTCTGTCACACACACAAAAACATACTCCAATAGTGAGAGATTTCATTAGACTGTTTCTCATCAAAATACAAGTTCCACTGAGAGCATTGGATTTGAAATCAGAGGGTTGAGTTTGAATATTATTTAATCCCTTTGTGACTCAGTTTCTTCCTCTGCAAATAAAATATTTTAGCAGGGAGTTGAAACCAAATCTAGGCAGACTGCATAAGATTGACTTCAATGACACTCTCATGCCACGTATATAAGAAGTTTCAAAGTCATATCATTTTTACCTCTACAACATTTCTCACATAAGTCTTCTCACTTCTCACATAACTACCATTACAATTCAGGGCCTGTTCTCTTCACCCAATCTTTAATGTTTGGGGTAGTGCAGTAGATAAAGAGCTGGGCCTGGAGTCAGGTAGACCTGAATTCAAATCCAGCCTCTGACACTTACTAGTTGTGTGACCCTGGGTAACCTCTGTCTGCCTCAGTTTCCTCATCTGTAAAATAGAGAAAATAATAGCACCTACCTCCCAGGGTTGTTGTGAGGATCAAATGAGATAATATTTATAATGTGTGTAGCACAGTGCATGACACACCTTCTACCTTCCAGTCTACTTATCTATGTGTAATATGGACTGTGATTGACTTTGTTTTCTGGTGACAGCTTTCTAGTAGGGCTTTGTGTGCCCACAGTGGTAAATCAAAGGAGCTTCTGTTATTCATTAGGGAAGTTCCAGCATGCCAGAATCTTGTGGTGCCTAGTGCTTGATTAATGCTTATTCCCTTTACTTCTGAAAAGCTGGGAGTGAAGTTTTTCTCCCTTTCCCAACCCCCGAGAGGTTGAGGCATTTGGGAAGGTGTCAAAGTTCAGAAAGTCAGAGCTGAGAGAGAGGTGAAGACTTGCCCAGGCTCTTTTTCAAAACCAAAGTTGCAAGAGGAACTCCTCAATGGGACACAGAGGCTCAGGGGGTAGAGGGATATTCCAGAGTGAAAGGGTTTTTTCTAAGGTGAAAAGGCAGTTGAGGCATGATAGAAAAGTCTGAGAGAAAGAGGTGGAGCTGGTAGAAGAGTGATATTTTGAACACTATACTTCTTAATATACTCTGAGATAGAATTAATATTGGACTATGTCACACTATGGAATCACAGAGAATTTGTATAGGATGTAGAATTCCTCTCCCCTTTTCAGCTCCCTTATTTTTCTTCCACTGGAATATAAGTTTCTTGAAGACAAGGACTATCTTTTTGCTTGTGTGTATGAACATATACACACATACATATATAAAGTCATGTATATATATACATATATACATTATTTATAACTTTCTTTTTTGCTAATGTATATATAAGACTGCCTTTTTGCTTGTATATATAAATATATATGACTTTTGCTTGTATATAAATATACGATTGTCTTTTTACTTGTGTATATATGAATACATGACTATCTTTTTACATAATAGTCTATCTTTTCACATAATAGTCTGTCTTCTTGCTTGTGTGTGTATATCTAACTACACACATGCAAATACACACATACACACACATACACATATGTCCAGTGCTTAGTACAGTATTTGACACATAGTAAGCACTTAATAAATGCTTATTGTCTTGTTTTAGATGGCTTCTGAGGTACCTTTTCCAGCATTTTGATTCTATAATTGTACTCTAGCTTAAATGCTTACACATGCATCCAGCCTAATTTCATGTCATGCTCCGATGGTCCAAGGCCACTTTCATGGCAACTTATCATCTTGATGTTTCTTAGAACACTTGGTCTGGACTTTTTCTTTGTCCCAGTCACCTTCTACCTTCCAGTCTACTTACCTATGTGTAATACGGGCTGTGATTGACTTTGTTTTCTGTTGACAGCTCTCAAGAGGGGCTTTGCATGCCTGCAGTGGTAAATCAAGAGAGCTTGTGCTATTCATTAGGGAAGTTCCAGCATTTCAGAATCATGTGGTGCCTAGTGCTTTGACATAGGAATTGCATCTGGCAGGTGCAGACTTGGAAAA
This sequence comes from Vombatus ursinus, assembly GCF_900497805.2. NCBI lineage: Eukaryota > Metazoa > Chordata > Mammalia > Diprotodontia > Vombatidae > Vombatus > Vombatus ursinus. The sequence continues at coordinate 2,057,667 of NW_020953958.1, forward strand.
GAAAGGAAAGAAAGAGGGCATGATTTATACAAGAAATGGAATTGAGAAATGGAGGCTGCATAGAAGGAGGATTTAGGTATGTTTCTGAGCACTACAGAGTAGAATCAGATTGTATCAGCCTGGTGTCAGAAGCCTTGGTCCACCGAGTAGGCTGCAGCCGTATTTTGAGGATGACCACCAAAAGAATTGACTCCATGTGGAAGAATTGGCCACCGCAGAGCAGGACCCAGGTGAATACACCCAGGTGGGGTTATATTAGCTTTCCCTGCTGCGTGCGGAGAACATGCTGAGAGCAGACAGGGGAAAGATTGACAGTTTTCTCAATCCATCAATTCAAGGGCTAAAGGATAGTTTCCCTGTCTTTATGCAAGTGGAATCCTCCCTGTGGGGTTTCTTCTCCATCTGTCACAGGGGTGTAGAAGATGGCATCCATTTATTTATGAATAATTAGAAACATTCTATTACTTGACTTCCTCTTATTATTAACATTGCTCCTTTAGTATTAATTTAATGCTTTTGTTGTGGGATTGGTGTGTCTTATATGGCCTGCAACTAAAAAACGTGTTATAAAGATGGAGGTTTGAGCTGTGAATTGTGATGTCTTTTGCCCAAAGCAGCTCACACTGGGCCTAGGCATGGGCTTCTCCAAACTTCACTAGACAGTTCATCTGACACACAGGCATTGCTAGGCCTATCCCTGAATCCCTCTTACCTGGAAGAAACTGACCAAGCTTGTGCTTTTCTGTAATAGCCTTTGACAACCTATGGCTACCCAGTGTCATAGCTTTAAAGCTAGTTAGGACTATAGGGGTCAGCTAGTCAGTCCTTTATTTTACAGATGAAGAAACCCAGAGGGATTAAATTGCTTGCTCAAGAACCTCTAAAGCCACAGTTTTCAGAGATTTCCAGGGGCCCAGTACAGCATCATTTTTTACCCCTGCCCACTCCTCAATTTATTTTAGACTCACTGAGGGCAACCATTATCTAGGTTTCATCTTTATATTTCCAGTTCTTATCAGTAACCAGTATAGTAAACACTTAGTGGATATTGGTTCAATTAACTGGAATATTCATGATGCATATAAGATAATACAGAATTCCCTCTCCTCTTACTGCCTTCTGTATTCCTTGCTGCTGTGTTCTTTGGAGATTGGAGCCAAGATTTCAATTTCCGACAATACACCAAGCCTATTATTATCAGCATTACCATTTCCAAAGGATCAGATACGAACTTAAATCTGCCTCTCTACAATTTCAGTCCCTGCCTTAATCGACGTTCTTCTGCCCCCTGGAGTGAAGCAGAGTAAGTCTAATCCTCCTTCACAAGATACCAGTTGAAGAACTTCAAGACAATTATCTTGCCTATTCAATCATAGAAACATTTTTAGAACATTTTAAGATTTTTATTGAGAGCTTCTTGGAAAAATGAGGATTATCAGCCCTTAGACAAGCTCAAACACTATCATTTTGTTGTAAGGACATGTTGGAAACAACCAATGGTGAAGTGGTAGATTCTATAGCTGGTGCTCCAACATACCACCTCACAGCCCAAAGTCAAAGGCACAGTATTATTTTGAAAGTAGAGGTCAAAGAAATGATATCAGTGAGGAGAGCTTTGCCTGTGGGGTCGTTCTTCACAGTGGTGACCCACAGTTTCAGGGCAGGGGTGCGGTCCACACAGTCAGCTATCTCATATGATTCCAATTATTCAAACCAGAGCCAGATGAGGTAATCAATCATAGATGCAGAGTTTCCACCAAGGAAAGTTGTCTTCTGCCGGGTAAGAACCTTCTCCAGTTTGCTTAATTCTTTACAGAGTTCTACTTTCTGAGTGGCACGGTCTTCCCCATTTTGTTCTGCTATAAGAACATCCTTGGACAAAGTTGGTATCTTGGAAAACAACTCCAAAATCATCTTTTGTAAAGCTTTCTCATATGGATCTTCTGGAAACAGCTTCTTTCCTGGATAAACTTCAACTAGGTATTCACAAGTAATGGAAGATTTCACGTATCAGCTGACTGGTCTCCAGAACTGGTACTGGACCAAGGGGGTGTTTCTTAAAGAACATTCAGGCTCGTTTTTCTGGTTAATATTGATGACCTCATGCTTGATTCCTTTGGCCTTCAGGATGAGCCAGGCTTTCTTGGTGAAGGGGCAGAATCTCATGCTGTACACCCGGATGACTCCCAGTTGGATGGGGCCAGGCTGAGCACTGCCTTTTCCCAGGCTCCGGATGGACTTACTGGACATCCCGTCTCCAGGTGCCTGCAACTGCTGCTGCTGCTGCCCAAGAAACATTTATTAAATATTCATTATATTCAAGGCCCTGTGCTAGGTTTTGATGGATGCACGAAGACAAAATCCTAACAGTGTATGCCATCAAGGAGTTTTCGCATCTCCCTCCACCCACCCACTCCTCTCCTCATCAAGCTAAATAGCCAGTTTGCTTCAACCACTCCTGAATTGAAAGTCTCCAAGGATGGGGCTGAGGGATCTTTTCTCCGGGGGTTTGGTTGGTATTCTTTAATTACTATAGTAAAATAATAATAATGATAATAGTTTCCAGGTGGCATAGACCTCTCTAAACTTCACTAGGCACAGGCATCACCAGGCCTGTACCTGAGGACCTCCTACCTGGAAGAAACTGACCAAGTGATTTTCTGCAATAGCCTTTGAGAACCTATGGCTACCCAGTGTCACAGTTTTAAGGCTTATCTAGCTTTATCTAGCTTAGACCATAGGGGTCATCTGGTCCAATCCTTTATTTTACAGATGAGGAAACACAGAGGAATTAAATTACTTGCCCAAGTGTATACAAGTGTTAAGTAACAGAACTAGAATTCAGCTGGCTGGATGTTTAAGTCAAATCTAGATCCTCTAATTTCAATCTCATATTCCTTCCAGACTATTGTATTTCTTCTGCATCACGACAAGGCATAGAGGAAAACTTTAGTGGAAAATGAAGCTATACGCATGAGTAGATTAGAGGACAACATAAGACAGGTCCTGTATAATCAGGATCCAGATTTCCTGTTTTAGCCTCTGAGTGATGTAGAAGTTTGAAAGGGCCCTGTGTCTTACCAAAAGTGATTGGAGTTAACACCGCCCTCCCCCTTCCTATGGCTCACTATTGTAAAATGGGGCAGAAACATCTAGGGAAGGTCAGGCCACAGCAAAAGAAGTTTCCAAACTGGGGGAAGGAATCTGGAGCTATGGAAATTGTGGAAAATAGCAGAAAGAGAAACCAAGCAGGGACCAGGTCTGACAAGAGTAAGCAACTCAACAAGATGATATGGGCAAAGGAAGGACCAGAATAGAAGAGGCAAGAGATGGGAACCAGGATGCAACCATGAATCGTAGTCCATCATGATAGAGTTATCATATAACATAGTCTCCTTGTTGTTGAAGAGATGGGGTATATTGGCTCCCTCTTCTTGAATGCAATGGACTGTGTTAGCTTTAGAGTCGGGAAGACCTGAGTTTGGATTCTGTTGCTGTTTTCAGTTGTGTCCAACTCTTCATGACCCCATTTTTTTTTTTTTTGGCAAAGCTATTGAAGTGGTTTGACATTTCCTTCTCTAGCTCATTTTACAGATGAGGAATTGAGGTAAACAGGGTTAACTGACTTGCTTGAGGGTCACACAGCGAATAAATATCTGAGGCCAGATTTGAACTCAGGAAAATGAGTTTTCCTGACTCTAGACCCAGCACTCTATCCATTGTACCATCTAGTTGCCTGACTCAGACACTAACTAGACCTTAGCTTCAGTTTCCTCATTTGTAAAATAGAGATAGTAATAGCATCCACCCCACAATTTGTTGTGAAGATTAAATAAGATACCATATGTAAAAAAGCTTTGCAAACGTTAAGGTATGGTATAAATGCTACTCTGTTAAAGGTAACATCATGCTAGAACAACCTAGGAACAGTAGATAATTTATATTGAGTGTGTAGAGCCCCTGAATATGAGCTATTGGATTGTGTTTCACCAGACAGAGCAAAGTTTCTGAGTGTGTTGGCTTTGGTCCTAGGACATGGTTGTCTCTTGTAATGGATGGATCACTGGTGCCATCAGGTAGCACTGGGAGCTAATGCTGAGTGCTGCAAACTACTTCTTTTCCAGCTTTAATACTGATATAACAGCCAGGCAGGGGAAAAACAGGGAATTTTAAAATATTTAAGCCAAATGTTTAATTTTTAAGCACCAAGGTTCTTTATATAACTTCAGCTTGGCTTCAAGGCGGGTAGAAACTCTTAGGATCCTTAGTGAACTGTCTTCCGTTTCTGTGAATGCTAATGAGTAATTCTAACGTTGGAAATGGCTCATTTTCCCAGGAAAAAAAAATTAGAGAAAGACTATGTTTTTCTCCAAATTAAAGAAGTTATAGTTCTAGTGATAATGAGTCAATATTTCTTAAGCACCTACTATGTGCCAGGCACTGTACTAGGCAGTAGAGATACAATGACTAAAATGAAAGTCTCTGTCCTCAAATGACTTACATTTTTTTGAGACAAAATATGTAGATATGGAAATATTTTAAAATATGAAAAATAAATATGAGGTAATTTAATTGTTTTGTGTGTGGAAGAGGCAACAGCAGATGGGGGTGGGGTGGGGATCAGGACAAACTTCATTATAGAAGGTGATGCTGGGCTTTGGAGGAAATTAGAGATTCAAGGAGATGGGGTGAAGAGAGAGTGAATTCCAGACATGAGAGACAGCCTGTAAAAAGACATAGAGATAGGCGATGGAGTATCATGCATGAACAATAGTAAGAAGTCCAATTTGACTTGACTGTGTAGTGCTAGAAAGGGAGGTTGGAACCAAGTTGTGGAGAGCTTTAAATGCCAAACAGAAGAGGTTATATATGATCCTTGAGGTAATAGAGAATCACTGGTTTTTACTGAGCATTGAAGTGGCATGTGTTGGAAAATCACTGATCTGCTCTCTGAGAGCCAGCCAGGAGAAGGCCATCTCCACAACACTGGCCACAAGGTGATGGATTCTTTGGCGATCAAGACCCATGAAAAAGGAGCAAATGCAGAATGTCCCTCATCCCCTTTTTGGTCTGCTGCAATGGCAGAGTTGGAATAGAAGAAAGTGGGGTAGAGGGTGCTAAGGAAAATACACATTTTAAATTGTCTACAAACAGTAATTAATGGCAGGTACTCTACCTGTGAGCTCTTTATCTAATAGCCAACAGTTTGGTATAATACCAGAAGGACTAAAGCACATCAACGTTGACATTCTTGATATAACTGAAAAATAAGACATACAGACGTAGTTAAACAAAGTGATAGTTCCCAGGCTCTTCTTAAAGGGGTGAGTAAAGGAGTTGGTTTCATTTTGTGTCCAAAGGTGTTCAGAAACATAATTTTATTGATACTTGCCAATCTTGCCTTAAAAGGTCTTGTGGTGAATACAGAATCAATTGTCCTTAATACAAGCCACACGTCTGTCACAGAAGATGAAGAAGTTCTATGAAGAACAGCTCTAGAAAGCCATCAAGAGTGAGCACTGTGCCTGGTGTATAATAGTAGGAGCTTAATAAATGCTTGTTGACTTGACTTGGTAAAAACACAAATGATTCTGATAAAGAAGACAAGGAGTAACTCTTGAAAGATGCCAATGGGGAACTGACTAAGATTTAAAACAGATATGTAAGCTGAAATAAGGACAGGTACTGAAAGATGAGTCCAGTGGCACCATCTTGTAAGAATGGTGGTAGATCGCACAAGGATTTCTCAACCAAGCTCCAAGAAAAGCTATCTACAGCTGATTCCTTTACTTTCTCTACTCTAACTCACTCCTCAATCTTTTGCAATCTGGCGTATGACATAATTGAAACTGCTCTTTCTAAGGTTACCAATGGTAATCTCTCTCTCTCTCTCTCTCTCTCTCTCTGTCTCTTCTCTTTCTCTCACTCACACACACACACACACACACACACACACACACACACACACAAAGTTATAAGTTTTTATTGATGTATTTTTTATGAGACATTATTTTTTGATTTGAAAGACTGATTTTTTGGAATCTTCCTTTATCAAATCTAAGGTTTATGTAAGACTACATCCAGCTTTTAATCTCCTATTCTGTCATAGGCTATAAGATGGAGTGGTTAACTCCTCCCGATGTACCCATAATTTCTATTTCAGTATGCAGTTCCTCTATGTTGGTTAGAATCAAGTTCAGAATAGCAACTTCCCTCATTACTTTCTCTATTATTTGAATAATGAAATTATCATTAAGGCAAATTAATGACTGACCAACTTTTCCACTTTCAGCAGACAAAAATGTCTCTGGATAGTCCAACTTCCTCATCACTATATATCATATTTCCAAGTCAGTTTTGTGAGCTATTTCCAAAATGTCTTGTCCATGCAAAAAGAATGAAGAGGGCTTTGTACCAGTGCACCAACATCTAGTGGTCACACTTCTTCCACAGGTAATCACTATCTCAAAACCTTATCTTATGTCCCCCGACACAGACTCTAAGGGAGATTGGCAAATAGACTCAGAGTTTGGTGAGCAAAAGAACTTTAGATTGTATGTGGGTGCATGTCACCTGGGCTCCTGCCTCAAAGTTAATGCACTTTCAATCACACTATAACTACCTCTAATGTGTAAGCTAAAAAGTTAGAAGTACATGGAGTTATAAAGAAATAGGATGAATTAAATGAAATATTCTGCTCAAACCTGGTGAGGAAAGCAAGGTTAGACTAAGCAGTGGTTATTAATAGTGTGTACTTAATGGTACTTGAGTATTTGTATTTCTGCTCTTGTTCTACCTTTCTATCCAAATTAACTGGGTCAATAGTACTTGGAAATGCTTATGCTTATCTGTACACAAATATATTTGATTCTATAAGCATAATTGAGTGCAAAAGAATTCTAAATTTTCTCTTTATGAAAAAACTAGCTGCTCCAAGCATACCCCCATCACGAAGACACCACCATTCATCAGGGTGCAGCTTATCCTTACTAAAGGCAAAGTTCCTAGGAGGAATCACCCTCTTGAGTGCTAATACAGCAAAGCCAGCCCTTAAGTGATGGCAAATGCTGCAATGACAATCAGTGTGATTCTGCAAATCCAATCAACTTAATTGCCTACATGTGGATTACCCATTCTGCAGACTAGCTGTGGAAAATCTTTTGTTTCCAGTGTTGGACAGCATTAGCAAACCAGCTATTCAGAGCCACCCTTTCTGCCACCATCAGTTTCCTTTTCTTCAGAGAATATAAATTAGCTGCCAATCCACCCACCTATAACATTTCCAAAATACAACACACCTAGTAAAGTATGAAGCGTTAAATAGATGTAAACTATTACCATCATTGGTGACAGTGCTGTTGGTGGTGGTGATAAGGCATCCAAGACCCCAAAGGATTCAATCCACTCTCTTTCTTTCACAAAAGATTTAACTATCAATTTTGTTGTTGCTTTTACCTCAGTGGATCCAAGATGCCATCAATGAGAACACTTCTTCTACCTACGCAGATTGTAGCCTATCTATGAATTCTCATCTTGTGGGACTTGTAATGCCACACAGAAAGTCAACCCAATGTGCTAGAGGCCTTCCTCTAGGTCAGGAGTCCTCTAGGTCAATGTCTGAGGCCAGTTCTTCATCCACAATGCCACTAAAACTGACTTTGTCATTAGCACCCTATTATTGTGAACAACAGACATGTAGTATCATAGGTCAAAGAATAAAAATTATATTAATAATAAAATTAAATATATTAATAATTAATTCTATAGAGTTTGATTTATTTACAATATATATTTATATGTATATAAAGCTTTAAGGTTTATAAAACACTGTACATACTTTATCTCACTTGAATCTCACAACAAAAACTTGGAGCTAGTTACTACAAGCCTTTTGCCTTCACTTTGCTGATGAGGAAATTAAGGATCATAGATTTAGAGCTGACAGGGACCTTAGGGGTCATTGATTCCAACCCTTTCTTTTTACAGATGAGCAAATTGAAGCCCACAGAGATTAGACAATTTGCCCAAGGTCACTCAGGTAGTGACAGAACTGTGTGAGGGTCAAAACCAAATCCTATGAATCTTTCCATCATACCACATTGGTTTCCAAGTAGATATTTGTTGTTGAAGTTCTGCTGAGACACTGAACAGAGGAGATCTTCTCATATGCATTTCAACAGAGTTTAGCGAGGCTTTTAAGCAGAAGAATAAAATGATTTCACCAATGTGGTTGTTATCCCTTTACGCATACCTGTTCTGTGCATGAGGTCAGAAATCACATGTTGGATTACAGATGAAAGGGCTTGCCAGGAGAAAGTCACTGGGGTAAAGAATGGCCAAGGTCAGCGGCAACTTCATTTCAGCCCGTGTTGTTACAGAACAAGTTAAATATAGCTTTCTAAGACCTCCATCCAATACAGACCAACTGCAAATATTTAACACATTAAGAGAGTGGAAGGAATGGTCACAAATCATATTCTCCTGGCTCGGGGGAGAGAGACAGAGTCTAAATTTCACTGATGCCAACCATTCTGAGCTCGGTCATTAGTACTAGGCCAAGAAATATGTGTGGTATTTGCAAACTGAATTTTCAAAGGTGTTATTTATGGGACAACAGAGTCCTTTCCTTACGTTTAAACCTTTTAATCAGGCTGGGCTGAAGCAATAGCAAATCAGGAATGTTTAGAGAGAATAAGTTTTTCAAAGCTCCACCCTAGTAGCGTCCTCTTTCCCTTCTTACCCTTCCCACTACCTACTTCCTCATGAAATCAATATGTACCAGGTTACTCAAAAGTAATGATGATAATAGTAATAATAATTCACTTTTCAATTAACACTTTTAAAATTTTTACAGAATGCATTCCTTAGGACCTTGTAGAATTAAGTTATTGTATCAATATAATTATATTTATATGTTATATATATATACACTTATAATATAATTATTATGTTATTATAATTGGCACAGCTAGGCAGTGTGGTGGACAAAGCATTGTGCCTGGAGTTAGGAAGGCCTGAGTTTAAATCGGGTCTCAGACATTCACCAGCTGTATGTTCCTAGGAAAGTTACTTGACCTCTGTCTGCCTCAGGTTCATAATTTGCAAAATTAAACTAATAATAGCACTTATTTCCCTTGGTTATTCTTAGGAAAAATGAGATCCCTGGGGAAAGAGTAGTGTCCCTAAATCCTCACTAAATATTTTCTGTCTCCTGTGGTCCCACTCTCTGTTAGAAATCAATGGGCTGGTCAAAGAAAGTATTCCCACCCTCCTCCCACAAACTTGTTAATAGTAATGAATTAATGTTGTAGGCAGTATTTTAAATTGTATTTTGAAAGAGGGACAGGGCTTATATTATGCAGCCAATGGCAAAACTAAAACCAAAGAATGGAAGGCAGGGAGGCAGATATCTATCTAATGTATAATCTCTTGGCTTCAATGATCACCTCTGTACAGATGATCTATAAAATCATATATGCAGAACCTGTATCTCCCTAAGTTCCAGTAATGCATCTCCAATTGTTTGCTGTATTTTTTGCATCTCAGACTCAAATATCCAAAATGAAACTTGTCATCTTCCCTAGTAAACTGACCCTTCTTTTCAAATTCCCTATTTCAATTCATTTGTGTGTGGAATAAAATACAAACTGCTCAGAGATGCTAGTGTTTAAAGCTCCAATTTATCTTTATTGCCTCAGTTAACATA
>NW_020953958.1:2067382-2166425 GCF_900497805.2 Vombatus ursinus
CCTCAACTTGACCTAGGAAAATCCTTTTCACCCTTTAAAGTATAGCTAATTTGACTTTTAGAACTGAGCAAAAAAAAAACCCAGATGTAATCAGTCTAGGACAGAATACAGTGAAACTATCATTTTCTTGTTCTAGACAATAATGAAGTCTAAGCTTTAGCTTTTTTGGCTCCCATATTGTATTGTTGACTCACATTGAAGTGGTAGTCCATTAAAATCCCTCCATCTCCTCCAGATGAAGCCTCATGCGTTCCTCATATTTTCTTTGTGTGCTTGGTTCTTTTTTTAAACCTGTATTAGGATTTGTCTTTATTTTTATTTGGTTTCATCTCATTAAATGCGACCTGTTAGAGCAGCTCATTGAGAACTGTGTAGATCCTTACTCTGGTATCCATTGTTCTGGTCCTTCTTCTGTGGCTTTGTGTCTATCATCTCCTCAGTCACTCAGGTTTAAAACCTTGGGCTCATCTGATTTTCCCTCTTCCTTGGTCCCCATGTCCAATTGCTTACAAAACCATTTCTGTTCTATATTTAAAACATCTCTCATATCTAGCACATTCTCGAGCTTAGTCTTTTATAACCCTGGTTCAGATTTTCATCACCTGCTGCCTGGACTCTCACAATCACCTCTCAAGTCATTCCCTTTCCCCTAGTTTATTCTTTCTCCAATCCATCCTGAACACATCTGTCAAAATAATTTCCATAACGCAAAGGTCTGATGAATGCAGGTCACTCCACTGCTCAAATATCTCCAGTGACTCTCTATTGTGTGTGGAATAAAATACAAACTGCTCAGAGACGCTAGTGTTTAAAGCTCCAATTTATCTTTATTGCCTCAGTTAACATAAATCCTCCCATACATGCTATAATCCCAACCAAATGAGATTACTAGCTATTTCCCAATCTAAGTCTTATTCTGCTTTCTTCTGCTGCCACGAATGCTTACAGTCCATCCCTGTGACTGGAATGCACTGTTTCCTCAACTTGACCTAGGAAAATCCTTTTCACCCTTTAAAGTATAGCTCCGGTTTCCTCTCTTCCATAACATTTTCTTTAATGACTCCATTTTTCTCCATCCTGAAATTTTTCTGGAGCATTTTGTCTGGATCTCCTCTGTCCCGTCGCCCTCTACCTTGTGTTGTCTTCATTTGTATACCTATCCACCTCAGTAGCCTGTCACCTCCTTGGGGGCACAGACAATGTGATTTTCCATCTTGGCAGATCTAGCATCTAGTGGAATGTCTAGCAAGAAGTAGGAATTCAATGTACATTTGTTGAATTGCATTGAATTGGAAGTGAGAAAGAATTTCCTAATAGTAGTATAGTAGAAAGAGATCAGGATGAGAAATTAAGGATAGCAGCTCATTAGTAGTTTAAGACTTTCAGGTGGATTAAGCACTTTTCTCACAATGGCCCACTGAGGTACATAGGTAAAATACGATTATTTCTGATTTTATAGAAACTATATCAGCTAAATTTTTATACAAAATTGTTATAATTAGTGTCAATGTCCTCTCTTCTATCTATTCTCCACCCACATTTTAAAAAATTAATTACTTATTTTGAAAAGTCAGATTAGAGATGTTTTAATTGCATGAAATAACAATTACCATAGGGAGGAAACCATTACAAAGAGACCAAAATAACTTAAATACTTCCTCAATCAGACCACATTTGACCAGCTTCCCAAGTAGAGAGTTGTGGTAGCCAAGGGTAGCACTGGCTTCAGATATAAACTTATTTATAAAATGGTGCAAGATTATAAAACTTATGGTCTCAAAAAAACACTAGAAGGAGAAACTAGTTGAAAGAAAGCTCTAAAAGTCACTCAATTAAGTGAAGTCAACCCAAGGATATTTAAGCATGAAAGTAGAAGTAGGAAAACAAATGGAGGAAACATGGAAAAGAACGATAAAGATTTTTGCAATTAACTTTTTCACCATGAAGGACGATGGAACCACCAGGACCATGGCAGCCAGGTGGTGCAGTGGACCTGGAACAGGAACTCTTGAGTTCAAACTCAGCCTCAAACCCAGGTCACTTATTAATTGTGTGACCCTGGACAAATCACTTAACATCTCCCAGTCCTAGTTTTCTCATCTGTAAAATGGGGATAATAATGGAACCTACCTTACAGAGTTGTTGTGAGGATTAAATGAGATAATATTTTTAAAGCCCTTAGCACAGTACCTGGTATATGGTATTCATTACTTAATTAATGCTTATTCCCTTTCCTTCCCTTCCCTACCAGAGGACTGTGAAATTACTGTCCCAGATATGCTTCTTTAGGAAGTAGAAATAGCTTTGAAGAAAATCAGGTTGGAGAAAGCGGTTGGACTATACTAAATATAGACAGAAGAGGTCCATGCAGGAGGCGATGTGATTCCAAAGGCATTGAAGGGTTCATTCTCAAGGCCCTGGAATAAAGGGAAATTACTAAAAATGGGAGAACATCAGACATTATTATTTTTAATAAATCTGAGAGAACATCAGTGACTACTGATCTAGGTCCCTACTTTCCTATCCATATGACATTTTTATTAGAATAATCTACAAATGCATTGTGCACATCCTTGATGAGGGTATTAAAAGGAACAGGAAAACAAGCCACTGTAGACGACATCTTTACCATTAGGCAATTGACTGAAGATGCAGAGAATATGAGATCCCACTGTACTCCTTGTTTGCTGACTACAAAAATGATTTCATTTGGTAAAAAGCAACACCCCCTCAAAGATTCTCTATTCCAGTAAGATGTCTTCCATACATATGCCAAAAATCTACAAATTCATAGAATCATAGAATCTCTGAGTTGGAAGAGTCTTCAGAGACCATCTAGTCTAAACTGGGACAAGAATCATGTTGATATCATTCTTGATTAGTGGTCAGGAGGGTCTGATGAAGAGGTATTACCAGTATTTATGTAGTAAAGTAAGGAAGGAAAGGCTAGTTGGGGCCAGAAAACCAATACATTTTAAGGGTTTGCTTTCTTTTTCCAAAGTCAGCAAGAGAATCTAAAAATTGAATTTATTTTTAATGAATAAAAACATTTATTGCTTACATGTAAAGAACTGTGATAAGTAGTGGGTATACAAATATAAAAGTGGAGGCAGGCCCCTCTATTTTCACTGATAAAACTGTCTCTATTTGTCATGTTGAACCATTTGACAGTGTCAAGGATTTCGGTGGTGAGAATTTCCTTTTCCAGCTCTTCAGTATCTGAGGAGGCTACTCAGTAACCTCCTGAATTATTTTAATAGCTTCCTCACTTGGTCATTGGACATGGACTGGCTCAGAGTGAATGTAAATAGTAATTGTTTCTGTTTTGTCCAGAAACCCTAAAAGTCTTCTTCTCCCAGACTGATTTTTTTTTTTTTGACTAGGTAAAGAAGCCATCCTCTGCCTCATTTTTTTTGCCTAGCCTTAATCACTGAATGAGCACTGCCTAAGTCAAAGTGAGACCTGGGGAAGACCTTAGCTTATAAAGGCCCACTGCATCCAGGGCCATCTCCAGTCATCCTAATCTATATCTTGCCACTGGACTCAGATGGCCCAGGGGGAGAGAGTGAGACTGGTGACTTTGCACAGCCCTCTCTCACTGAAATCCAATTCATTCGCATGTCATGTCATCACCTCCCTGATGTCATGGTCCTCTTTAAGAACAAAGGACAAATAACAACAACAGCAGGCAGCTACAGAGGCAGGGGCTCTGTAGCACCTGCAGAATCAGCTGTCAGTTTGTGTGTACACAAGGACTCTTTCCCTAGATGATGGCTCCAAGGCTGGGCTGGAAACAGGACCAGTGATTTGGTAGATGCTATTACTCTTAGGGTTCTTGGGCTCAAGGTCCTGAGATGTCTTCATTAGAGTCTGAGTGGAGGTGATGGATGAAGTAGTGGTGGTGGTGGTTTGGCTGCCTGGCACATGCCTCTCTATCCCTCATGGTGCCTCATTGCTTCAGATAGGCTGGCTTTATGCCCTGTGGGTAGCAGTTGGAGGAGGTCCCTTTTCCATGAGGGATTCTCCCTTGGTTAATGGCTTTGGAACCTGGCCTGGAAGCAGGGCTGGAGATTTGGGGTTGGGAACTACTAATCCTTAGCCTCTTATGCTTACCAGCCCAGTAACGACAGTTGGTTAGCAGTTGGTATTGGCGATGATGAAGATGGTGGGTCCATTCTATACACTGGTTACCTCCTTTCAAAATGGCTTCAAGGATAAAGATTAATAGGGAAGAAGGTAACTGCAGGCAGCTCCGCCTCCCTCCTAGTACTCCCTCCATCTAGGGCAAAGCTAGGTAATAAAAACTTCCCTCAGGCTGGCCCTATTGGCCACAAAAGGATCAGTCTCTGTGCAAGGCCAGGACACAGAGCCTCAGATAGAATTTGGTCTTCTTGGGGTCTAGTTTTATTTTTTGTCTTTATAGTCCTAGCACCTGGCATAGTGCTTGTCAAAGTAGGTACTAAATAAATGCTTGCCTGTCACAGGTGCTTAATAAATGCTTGTTGATTCCTCACATCTAACTTAGAGTCACTAAAATCCCTTTCTGAACTGCTTTCTAGCTGTTTCCCCCGTCCTGTATTGGTGAAATTGATAACCTCATGTTAGAAATCTAGGCCCCCTGACAGGTGGTGGATAGATATTTCTAGCTCAGGAGTCCAGCCTGGTGGGTGTTAAGTCACATGACTCAGGTAGTTGCCTATTGTCTGATAACTTGGCTCAAGTCCAGTGCTTTTCTGTCAGATTCTCTGAGATGCCTGATAACCTTTGACTCTTATTTGGAGGTGAGATGTTTCAGCTTCTTAGGAGTTCTCCCCTCCCTTCTCATGAGTTCCAGTTTTCTTGTGAACAAAACTCAATTGCTTCTTTTAATCGTTACTCTTCTTCTCTCTGCATTTCTCACCACCCCCTCCCCGATCCTAACACCACGCAACAGCTTTCTGTTCTTTTTCCCGAGGGAAGTCATTAGCATTGAGTCCTTGTCTCTCTTCAGAGAGGCAAAGAGAGATCTCTATGTTTATCCCTGTCACAATTAGACACATTAAGTTTCATTGTCATTATGTAACAGGTATGAAGCGTAAACATATCTACGCTCAAGCTCACTCACCCAGTTCGGGTCCCAGGCCTATCACAGGACGATAACCTCAGCCCAGTGTCTTAGGGACACCCTAACTCAGGGAGGCAGTCTGAGTCCAGCAGCAAAAAAAAAAAAAAAAAAAAAAAAAAAAAGACTCAGGACTCACCGAGTGCGTCATGGTAATAGCGAGTCAGTGAAAACCAGCTCCTCTATCCATCAGCTAAAAAACATCAGACACATCATTTACCCATAGACAGGAGGTGGCTGTGCTTATCACAGTGTCTGGTACATTTGCTGTTCAGTCGTTTGACTCTTGTCTAACTCTTTGTGACCTCATATGGAGTTTTCTTGGCGAAGATGCTGGAGTGGCTTGCCATTTCCTTCTCCAGCTCATTTTTCCAGATGAAGAAACTGAGGCAAACAGGGTGAAGTGACTTGCCCAGGCTTACATAGCTAGTAAGTGGCTGAAGCCACATTTGCACTCAGGTCTTCTTGACTCCAGGTCTGGTGCTCTATTGACTCCACCATCTAGCTAGCCTGTAACTGGTACATAGCAGGTACTATAAAAATGTTTATTCAATATTATACTAGAAATGTTAGCTTTAGCAATAAGAGAAGAAAAACAAATGGAAGGAATTAGAATAGTCAATGAAGAAATACTCTTTGCAGATGATATGATGGTACACTTAAAGAATCCTAGAGAATCAACTAAAAAACTACTTGAAATAATTAACTTTAGCAAAATTGCAGGATATAAAATAAACCCACATAAATCATTGTCATTTCTACATATTACCAACAAAGCCCAGCAGCAAGAGATAGAAAGAGAAATTCCATTTAAAGTTACTGTACACATTATAAAATATTGGGAGTCTATCTGCCAAGACAAACCCAGGAACTATATGAACACAATTACAAAACACTTTTCCCATAAAGTCAGATCTAAATAACTAGAAAAACATCAGTTGCTCATGGGTAGGCTGAGCTAATATAATAAAAATGGCAATTCTACTTAAATTAATTTACTTATTCAGTGCCATACCAATTAAACTACCAAAAATTATTTTATAGAGCTAGAAAAAATAATAACAGAAGTCATCTGGAAGAACAAAAGGCCCACAATATCAAGGGAATTAATGAAAATAAATGCAAGGGAAGATGGCCTAGCCATACCAGATCTAAAACTGTATTACAAAGCAGCAATCATCAAAACTTCTTGGTACTGTCTAAGAAATAAGTGGTGGATCAGTGGAATAGGTTAGGTACAGAAGATACAGTAGTCAATGACTATAGTAATCTGCTGTCTGATAAACCCAAAGACTCCAAATTCTGGGATAAGAACTCACTATTGGATAAAATCTGCTGGGAAAACTGGAAAACAGTATGGCAGAAACTAGGCATAGACTAACATCTTGCACTGTATACCAAGATTAGGTCAAAATGGATATATGATTTAGACATAAAGGGTAATACTATATAATTTGGAGAACAAGGAATAGTTTATCTGTCAGATCTATGGGGAATGGAAAAAATATATGACCAAACAAGAGATAAAGAATATTATGGAATGCAAAATGTATAATTTTGATTACATTAAATTAAAAAGTTTTTGCACAAACAAAATCAATGTAACCAAGATTAGAAGGGAAGCAAATAACTGGGAAACAATTTTTATAACCAGTGTCTCCAATAAAGGCCTCATTTCTCAAATAGATAGAGAACTGAGTCAAATTTATAAAAACACAAGTCATTCCCCAATTGATTAATGGTCAAAGGATATGAACAGGCAGTTTTTAGATGAAGAAATTAAAGCTATCTATAGTCATATGAAAAAAATGTTCTAAATTACCATTGATTTGAGAAATGCAAATTAAAACAGCTATGAGGTATCACATTACACCTATCAGATTGGCTAACATGACAAAACAGGAATATGATAAATGTTGGAAAAGAGTGGGAAAATTGGAACACTAATTGGTAGAGTTGTGAACTGATCCAACCATTCTGGAGAGCAATTTTGAACTATGCCCAAAAAGCTATAAAACTGTGCATACCCTTTGATCCAGCAATACTACTACTAGGTCTGTATCCCAAAAAAGGTCATTAACAAAAGGAAAAGGATTCATATGTACAAAAATATTTATAGCAGCTCTTTTTGTGATGGCCAAGAATTGGAAATTGAGGGGATGCCCATCAATTGGGGAATGGCTGAACAAGTTATGGTATATGAATGTAATGGAATACTATTATTCCATAAGAAATGATGAACAGGTGGACTTCAGAAAAACCTGGAAAGACTTACATGAACTGGTGCTGAGTGAAGTGAGCAGAACCAGTAGAACATTGTACACAGAAACAGCAACATTGTTCGATGACCAGCTTTGATAGACTTAGCTCTTCTCAGCAATGCAATGATCTAAGATAATTCTGAAAGATTCATGATGGAAAATGCTAACCACATCCAGAGAAAGAACTGTGGAGTCTGAATGCAGATTGAGGCATACTATTCTCCCTCTCTCTCTCCCTCTCTCTCTCTCTCTCTCGTTTTGTTTCTTCTTTCTCATGGTTTTCCCCTTTTGTTCTGATTCTTCTTTACACCATGACTAATGTGGAAATATGTTTCGTATGATTGTAAATGTACAACCTATATCAGATTGCATGCCATCTTGGGGAGGATGGGGGAGGGAGGGAGGAAAATTTAGAACTCAAAATCTTATAAAAGTGAATGTTGAAAACTAAAAAAAATTTAAAAAATTTTTAAAAATGTTTATTTCCTTCCTTTACCCCCTTCCCTTATCCTCTCTGACTCTAAGTTTCATCATTTATATAAGAAACAAGTTGTTTGAAGTAAAAAAAAATCCTTTCTAGCTCTGAGGTTCTATATCCATCTATACATATATATTTTGTTGTTCAGTTATTTGAGTTGTGTCTGACTCTTCATGAGCCCATTTGGGTTTTTTTTGGCAAAGATACTGGAGTATTTTGCCATTTCCTTCTCCAGTTCATTTTATAGGTGAGGAAACTGAGGTAAACAGGATGAAGTGACTTGTCCAGGGTCCCATAGCTCTAAGTGTCTGAGACCAGATTTGAACTCATGAAGATGAGTCTTCCTGACTCCAGCCCTGGCATGCTATTCACTGTGCCTCCTAGCTGCCCTTACACATCTAATCTACTCATAAATCCCTCAAGTTATGAAAGAGTTGTAACTACCTTTAAACTGAAACATTCCTGGGCTTTCCTGTTGTCTTTTTGTCACTTTTTTCCCTTCAAGGCTACTGGTGATATTCACTGTCCCCTGATTTCACTTGACCTTGGAGTCAGAAAAGGAAGGAAGAAAACAAGCTTTTATTAAATGCCTACTATGTGCCAAGCTCTGTTCTAAGTCCTTCACAAATATTATCTCATTTGATCCTCACAATAACCGGGAGGTAGGTGCTATAATTATCCCCATTTTACAGCTGAGGAACCTGAGGCAGAGGTTGAGTGCCTTCTTGATTCTAGGACCAGTACTTTATCCACTTTGTTCAGATACAGATTCTGTTACTTACTAGTTAGGTGACCTTGGGTAAGTCATTTAAACAATTTGGGCCTCAGTTTCTTCATCTGTAAAATGAAGAGGTTGAATTTGATGGCCTCTTTGGTTATACCCAACTCTGGATCTATTAGCCGTGTGATCTGTAAAATGGGGATAATAATTATAATGATAACCACAGTACAGATGATAATGATTACAGACTAGAAGGTAAAGGAGGCATCATAGAATCTAAGATTTGGGAGAAAATCTCTATTTCCACCACATCTCTGATTCTGGACTGACAGAGGCTTGAATGCCTCCACTAACTAATGAGTCAGCTGGTTTTATTGCTGGACCATTCTGACTGTTAGGAAGTCACTCCGTTTAAATAAAAAATCTATTAAGCACAACTAGGTAAAAGGCACAGTGCTGAGTGTTGAGAATACAGTGTTGAAAGTGACCCAATGGGTGCCTTTGTGGAGCTATGATCTAATTGGGATAAAACAACATGTACCTTAATAAGTGTAATACACATCAGAAAACAAGTAAATGGATAGCAGAGGTCAGAGGACCTGGAGGGATTTTAGGAGGACATTAGGGAATGTTTTGTGAAGGAGGCAGACAGTAAATCAATAAGCATTTATTAAGTACTTGCTATGTGCCAAACACTGTGCTAAGTACTGAGAATACAAATAGAAAGAAAGACAGTCTCTATAATGAGAAAGTTCATATTATCTTTTTAAAAATTTTTTCAGAATTTTCCAAATTCAATTTAATTTTCAGCTCCAAATTCTCTCCCCCACTGAGAAAGCAAGAAAGACAAAACCTATTGCAAATGTATTATCAAGCAAAACAAATTCTTACAGTAGCCCTGGTGTTGTGGGGAGAGGAGGAATGTCTGAATCCACATTCTGAGTCCTTTAGCTTTCCATCTGGAGGTGGAAAGCATGATTCATTATGAGTCCTCTGGAATTGTGGACCATCCTTGTGTTTATCAGAGTTTTTAAGTCTTTCAGATGTGTTTGTCTTTACCATATTGTTATTGTGTGAATTGCTCAAGGAGTTTACATCCTGATGACACAAGACAAAACCTAACAGGAAGCTGAAAAGAGGGGTGGTGATGGTGGGGGAGGAGGATGAGAGCAATCTGGAGAGCATTAATTAGGCTTTAATAGCTTAAAACTGCACTAAGACTTTTGGGACACCCAGGATTCTTCCTGTCTCCAAGGTTCATACCCTGAAAATATTCCCTTACCCTCACCCCTATATTCAATTATTCTCCAACTTTCATGTGTTCTATCACCATGGCAGCTCTCTTTGGTCTCTGGCTCTTGGTGTACATGACCATCATCTTAGTTCAAGCCCTTGCTGCCTCTCATCTATACTATTGAAAAGTCCTAACTGATCTCCAATCTCCCTCCTCTCTTGTCCATCCCACACATAAAAGCACAGATTTGACTATATCTCTCCCTTACTCAATAACACTCAGTGGCTACCAGTTACCTCTAGGATAAAATCCAAACTCCTCTGGCATTTAATGTACTTTTCAATCTGGCCTTCACCTAGCTTTCCAGATTTAATTTAGATTACTTCCCCTTATTCCCCAATTCTATCCAAATTGACTTACTTGCTGTTCTCTGACCCTGGCATTCCTGTGCCTTCTCACAAGCTCTCACCCAGGTTTGGAATGCTTTCCTTCCTCTGCTCTGTCCCTTGGGATCCTTGGCTGCATTGAAGGCTCAGCTCCATTGACATTTCCACAAAGTCTTTCCTGATTCCCATTCACTCCTCCTACCCCAACTGTTAGGGCTTCCCTCCTCCAATTACTTCTATTGATTAATAGATACCTTGATTGAAAAGGCATTTCTTAAACCCCCTCTATGTGCTCAGCACTCTGATAGGTGCTGGGGATACAGAGACAGAAACAGAGAATCCCTCCCCTTAAAGACTTTAAAGTCTAATGGTAGAAACCGATCACACAAATATAAGCCAATACAAAATACATAGAAAATAAAATCAAAGTAATTTTGGTGGAGTGAACACTATAACACTGGTCTAGTATAGAAGGTGATCCTGGATTTAAAGTGTGATGGAAGCTCAGGATTCTGAAAAGCAGAGGGGAAGAAGTAAGGCATCCTAGACCTGGGGGATAGGCTGGGCAAAAGTATTGAACCTGGAGATAAAATGTCCTGTATGAGGAACATCAATAAAAGCCAATTTGGCCTGAGCATGGAGTGTGTGAAAGAGAATAATGGATCATGAGTTTGGTATGGTTGGCAAGAGCCAGATTACAGATGGCATTTAAATGCTAAAGGAGTTGTATTCTATCCTTAAGAAAACTTGGAGCCATTGGAGTTTTAGGACCCAGGTAGTTACATAATCTGAATAGTGATTTAGGAATATCATGTTAGAAGCAGTGTGGAGGATAGATTAGAAAGGGGTGAGAGGAGAGACTAGAGGCTGGGAAGCCAATTAGTAGATGACTGAAATGGTACAGTAGAGAATGACTTACTTTGTATATATTTTCTATTTAATTATCTGTGTTTGTTTTTTTCCCCTACAGAAGAATATAAACTCTTTGAGAGCAGGCCCTAATTTCCTTTCAGACTGGGCACTCTAGTGCCTAAGATGGTACCTGGTACATGGTAAGCACCCTTATTTAATTAAAGAGAATCTCAGATTTGGTTTCTTGGAGTCAAGAAACAGGCTACATTCTGGATAATGCATTCTTGCAAACTGGTATAGGGCAAGAAAAGAAGGCCCAGGGGAAGGGATGGATTTAGTTCCTCCTTCCTGTGAGCAATAAAGAATGATGATCAAAACCTGCCTAAGCTTGATGCTGTTGAGGTGAGAGAGAGGGAATGGAATCTCAGGGACATGCTGAAGACTCCAATTCAGGTATGTTCTGTTGAATGCATCATTAGCCTTCTGTTTGTACTATCTAAACATGATTAGCTGGTGTGAAGATTTGGAAAAAAACAAGCACTGAGTAATTGGGTTTGTGTTTAAAATCTGGTGCTGGGAGTATGGGGGTGGGGAGGGAAAGAGGGTAGCATTTGTAGAATTCAAATCTGTTGTTCAAATAAATAGCTTTCGTGGCACCAACAAAGACATCTCCCGCTAAACTTGGGAAGCTTACAGATGCACGGAGAATCCCTGACTTTTATCACTTGTCATTGAAGGCAGCCTGATTTTGTGGTGTTTTCTGTTTTGCTGTTTTCCAGGTTTCCTTTTTCCAATTCCAACTCATATCTCTAATTAGTTCTAATTAGATACACGGTTAATTTTAATGAACTGGCACAAGAACACCCTGAACAATTTAAAATGGATTCTCTATAATCCACTGGATTGAGGCTGGAGGTGAACAGGATCATAGAGATCACTGAGTTCAACTCCCAACATTGGACAAATTAGGAAGCTGAATCCCAGAGAGGGATTGTGAGGGGCTGCTAGGAGGCACAGTGGATAGAGAGCCAGGCCTGGAATCAGGAGGGCCTGAATTCAAATCCAGCCTAAGACACTTACTAGTTGTGTGAGTTCGGGCAAGTCACTTACCCTTTTGCCTCAGTTTCCTCATCTGTAAAATGAACTGGAGAAGGAAATGGCAAACCCCTCTAGGGTGTGCTAACAAACCCCCCCCCAAAAAAAAGGAGTCATGAAGAGTCAACAGGACTGAAAATGACTAAACAACAGCAACAAAACAACAAAAGAGGGAAAGTGACCTGCCCAAGGTTACACGAGGAGTAAGTGGCAAAGGTGAGCCTCTAACCCAAATGGTCTATTTCTAAATTCCATTATTTATGTAAACAGATGCTGTAATATAAACGAGAACATGGAATTCAGGCCCTAAAGTCAACTTGAACTGGTTTATATTAACATTATTTATATTAAGTTTCTCTCAATAATGATAGAGAACAAAAAAGAATCCTTTTCCTTTAAGATATCATCCTTTCAAGACAGTGGAAAAGGGTATTACTTAAAAATGGCCCCTGGAAAAATGGGCGAAAGACTGGTTGATGAGCTTCCTTCCAGAATGATCGATTTCTTTGCAACAGCCCTTCTCCAGGACTGATGGAGGCTCCTTTCTATAGAACACAACAGGAGAGTCAGCTTTGGGAGGCTGATGTGCTGGGGACTTACAGCTGGCTAGCCCAATTGTGTAGGGTCTGGTGCTGATGAGGCCAAACTTGAGGTTCGGACCTTGGGGTAGCCTGGTTCACAATGATAATAATAGGAACTAAATCTAGAGTGATTTAAAGTTTTTCAAATGCTCTGCAAGAAAGGGAGCACAAGTATGATCATCCCCATTTACAATGCCTTTCCCACTGTCACATAGTGAGTTCAAATCAGAGCCAAGATTTCAAACACAGTTTTGTAAATGAAACTCCAGTGCTCTGAACATTTATATTGAGCTTTCTAATTACAAACTGCTTTTCACCCCTTTCATTTAGACTTGGAAAGTACACTATATATCTCACCTAGTCCAATGAATCCTCTCAGCATTCTTCCTGTGGTATGGGGAGAAGGGGGATTTTTCCTGTTGCTTATCTCTTAGTTAATCAACAAGTATTTGTCAGATGTTCTACCCTGTCCTATGGCTCTGTACAGATTTTGGGACTTTCTCTATTGACTTTGTCCATTCATATCCCTCCTGACCTCACTAGCTAGACCCCACTCCACCTGCTTGTTTTCAAACCTGGCTAGAATCCCAAACAAATAGAGTTTGCTCCCATAACTGGCATTGCCTAGTCTCAGGTGCTTCTTTGTTGCCTTCTTCTGACATTAGTAAACCCCATAGACTCTAAGCTACTCATCAACTTTGTCAGTCTTGTATTCATTTAGGATAAGTTTTATCCCCTTATTTTTATTTTTTTCCATCATGTACAACTTGCTATTCCTTTTAAATATATAATAAAATCATCATGTAACTTTCTTTTTTTCTTTTTTTTTTTTCTCTCCCCCTTCTCCGCCCTAGGGATGGCTACCATTAGACATAAATATGTATATATATGTAAAATCATTCTATCCATACTTCTATTTATCAGTTCTTTCCCTTAGTTTTAAAACAAAAAATGATTAAGTGGTAAACTCCCTCTACCTTTATTTTGAGGGAAAAAAAAAACGGAACAAAACACCTTCATGGCCAGTCAACAAGCATTTATTAAGCACCTACCATATGCGAGGCACTATGCTAAGTACTAGGGATACAAGCAAAAGCCTGAACACAGTCCCTTCTCCCAAGAAACTCACATTCTAATATGGGAGATAAAATGCAAACAACTACGTATATATGAGATATATATGGGGTAAGGGAGAGGTAATCTCAGAGGGAAGTGATGGGAATGGAGTGGGGATGGGAAACATCTCTTGCAGAAGGTGAAAGTGGAGCTGTCTGGAAGGAAATTCTAACAAGCTAGGAGGTATAAGGAGGGAAGTTCACAACCTTTCTCATTAATCTACCACAGAGCATGATCCTTTGGGCCGCTGTCAGTCCTTTGGGACATCCCACACAACTACTTTTCTCTAGCCTGTGATATATCATTATCCCATGGATCTCTGTGGATCTGTGGAGGTACTTGCCCGGCCAAGGCTGTTCACAAGTCAGCTGTGACTTAAGACCTTAAAGATTCCTCTGGATGAAACATTCACTTCCCTAGTGACAAACCCATTTGGATTTAGTGGTTGCTTTTTAGATGACAAATCTACTGTCTGGCACTGAGCCCATCATGCCTTATTTTCAATTATAACCATCATCATCTTTTCATTTGACTGTCTACTAAGTGTCTTCTGAGTGAGTGTAGGGAATGATGCTTATCACTAGGGCTTGTAAAATAATCACTTATGAGAAGCAAACTATTTGAAGAGAATATAGATTGTGGGGGAATGTAGAAGATAAGAGTTGGTTGGGAGCAGGTGATGGTAGCTATTTTCAAAAGTTTGATGGGCTGTGTTGTGGAAGGGAGATTAGATTAATTCTACTTTACTCCAGAGGGCAGGACTAGAAATAATGGGTATTACTTAGAAGAAGTCAGATTTCAACTAAACATGAGGAAGAAGTTCATAACCATCTTGTCCTACCTTTAGGGGAAGACAGAATCACTAGTCACTACATAGATCACGGGAATAGATGCAGAAAAATTACATCTTCCAACATTTCATTGTTTCCAAGCCACTGGGCCACTCACTTCTTTGTTGAATGATCAGTCCTCAGCAAAACAGTTCGAGAAACTGACTGGGTGGTACAGTTAAGCTTGTTTAACATCTGTGTATCTGGGGCTCTGAACATAGAGTAGCATAGAAAACAAAGACAAAAACAAACAAACAAACTAGATTTGAAAATGATAGATTTGAATTCTGGATAGAGCCCTGGGCCTGGAGTAAGGAAGACCTGAGTTCAAACCTGACCTCAGACTCTCATTAGCTATGTGATCATGGGCAAGTCACTTAACTTCTATCTGCCTTAATTTATTGATATATAAAGTGGAGAAAATAATTGCATGTATCTCACAGGGTTGTTGTGAGAATCAAATGAGATAATATTTGTAAAGAATTTAACACAGTGCTTGGCATATAGTAGGTGCTTAATAAATCCTCCTTCCCTTCCCTTCTCCCACCCTTCCCTCTGCTCTACTTCTTTCTCCTCCCCTCCTATTCATTTTCTTTCCTTCCCCTTTTTTCCCTTTCCCGTTTATTTCTGGAAGCTCTCTGTCCCTAGGCAAATCTTTCCTTTCTTGGGCTTCAGTTTCAGCTTCACAAGAACCGGATCTGGGAGACTTTAGTTAAAAAAGCAATTTGCCTGACTAAAGTTCCGGGGGTCTTTAGCAGATTACAAAAGAAAATTAGCATTGTGAATGTGGCGGCCAGAAAGGCTCATATGAGCTTGGGTTGCATTAAGAGGCATAACTTTTGGAAAGAAAGAAGTAACAGTCCAATTCTCCTCTGGATCCTAGGCCCTTGACCTTGAAACAATGCTACAACACAATGCAATGCAATGCAATACAATATAATACCCATTTATTAAGTGCTTACTGTCAGGCACTGTATTAAGCATTTGGTATACAAATAAAGTAAAAAAGGAAGCAAGTTCTTGCCCTCAGGAAGTTTGCAATCTAATGAAGAAGACAATATACAAAAGAAAAGGAGGGGGATACCAAAGGGTACCTGATGCAGGTGAGATGATGAAGTGATGGTAGAATTGAAACACAGCATAACAGCTGATAGCAAATTGAGAGAGATAACTGGGATTTTGAGTGTTCTGTAAAGGTAGACTTTAGGAGGATCTTTTTTGCTCCATCCTGCACCCCTCTATGAGAGGGGCAGAAGCAACTGGGGTACTGATGACAACAACCAGTTGTGTCTTTCCCAGAAAATATAATAAGACGCTGCCTCTACCAGAGCAGATTGATGCCTGCTTGACTATATAAGATTAACTTACAGCCTTAGAGAGTTGCCTGGGACACTATGAGGTTAAGGGTATCTGGGTTTATGTAGGTGATATCTGTAAGCAGTGGGACTTGAAACCAGGTTTTTCTGACCCTGAGGTTTATGCCACATTATCTTGAACATAAGTATATACTTATCACCCATGAAATTGTAGTGCTGTTCTTGGGGAAAAGATGTGATTACACAATAGTATGGTTAGTTGGGTTCAGAATCAATAGACACAAAGTGTTGTCATTAAATGGAGAGTAGTCAGTAGTGGATTACCCCTTGTGATATTCACTGATTCTTGTTGGTAGTTTGAATGAAGGCATAGATAGAATGCTTCTAATGTTGCAGTTGGCAACAAGTGGGGAGAGACAGTTAACATGGATGACAGTCAGGATTCAAAAGGATCTTGACAGAATAGAATGGTGATTTAAATCTAAGATAAAATTTAATAGAAAAAAATGCAGGCTTCCACTTGAGTTCAAAATATAAACCACAGGAGAATAGAATGAGATGCCAAGAGTTCATAGGAAAACTAAATGGGGTTTTGAGTGGACTGCAAACTACATTTAAACTGAGTGAGCTCTGATATATAGGTATCTGCTAAAGGAAATGGGCTAAGGATATTTATCCCAGAGACTTGGGATGGGGGAATGGGGCAATAATTTGCTATCTTCAAACATTTGAAGGACTATCATGCCAGAAAGAGAGTATAGAACTTGGAGTAATAGGTGCAAGTAACAGATTTAGGTTCAATGTAAGGGGTGGGGGACTTCCTAACAATCAGAGCTGTCCACAAATGGATTGAGTTGTCTTGGGAGGTACTGAGTTCTCCCTCACTGGACGAAGTCTTCAAGAGGAAGATGGGTTACCTTTTGCTGGACATGTAGTAGAATAAATTCCTCTTTGGGTATTGGTTCAACAAGATGGCCTCTGAGATTTTATAGGATCATGCAATTAGAGCTACAAGGGACCTCAGAGGCCATTTAGTACTATCTTCTCATTTTAGAGATGAAGAAACTGAGGCACAGAGAAATTAATTGACTTGCCCAAGGTGGCACAGATAGTTTTTGAAGTAAGCATCACAGGTAGTTTTTGAACCCATATCCTCTGACATCAGTACTCTTTCTACTGGACCACTTTGTTTTCAACTCTGAAAGTCTGTGATTCTCTTATTCTGTAATCAATGACCTCTGAGTTTCCTTCAAACTCCGGGATTCTATCAGTCTAGGATTCAATGAGCACCTCCTTAATTCTGTTGTCACTTAAAGGGGGCTGATGATAAAAATGGAATTTTTGCAAACTTGCCGTCATTTTCTGAAATTGTACCCGCAATGACTTGTAAAACAGCGCAAAAGAGGAAGGAATCTGGGTCACCTTAGTAATAGTGTAGGAGAGCAGGCAATTTGCTCTAAGGATCTTAACTCCCTAGTGCTTACAGCATTCCTCTGCAGTAAGGCAGGGAAGGTCAGCCATCCCTTCCCTCTTCCTCTATTCCCTCCTCCCTTTTACACAGAAAACAATTCATTCTCCAAACACAATACATAAAGATTGGGGCTAGGAATGGGCAAAGGCACCAGAAATTAGGCAATTTTCTAGCCTAGTGACTGTTCTAAAAGCAGCCTCTTTGATGGGGATGCTGTCTTTGCTTTCATAGATTTGGTATGTGATATAGTTTCATGACTGATTGATTGATTGATTGATGTGTCATAAAGTAGGCTGAGCATGTTTTTTCCTCAGCTAGAATGCTGGGTTCTAGTCCTGCCCTTGCATCTCACTTGTTATACCATTCAGGATATTATTTCCTCTGTCTGGGTCTTTAATTCCTCCTCTGAATTGACCTAGTTTGGGGATCGGGAATTGGATTAGATGATCTCTAAAATCCCCTCTAGCTGTAACATTCTAGGATTTAAATGAAGGCAACCAAGAATGTAGGGGCTGACAGGTGGTGCAGTGGATAGAACACTGGGCCTGGAGTCAGGAAGATCTGAGTTTAAATCCGGCCTCAGACACTTACTGGCTGTGTGACTCTGGGTAAGTCACTTAATACCTATTTGCCTTAGTTTCCTCATCTGTGAAATGGAGAAAGACATGGCAAACCACTCCAGTATCTTTGCCAAGAAAATCCCGGGGACAATAGTCCAGACATGACTGAACAATGACAACCACCTGGAATGTCCTATTACTCTTTCTCTCCCCATTCCCCAGTCCTTTTCCCAATCTAACACATTTCTCAGGGTCCAACCTCCTCTTCTCTGAAGGCTTTTGAAATTCTATCTCACTTGCATCTCACCTTAAACTATAACCTTTATATCTTGCAACTAAATTATATCACATACCAGATGCCATCTTGAATGTCTTGTATGTTGCATGTTCTGTCTTGTGAGTTTCATCTTCATGTTTCCCTATCTAGATTCTAAGATAAAGGGACCATGGTTTACATCTCCTTGGAATCCTATACCATCTTAATTCTCATCTCCCAAGATAGTAATGGGCATAGAGTAGGTCAATACATCCTAACTGGAGAGACTGGATTTGGAACCAGAGGACTTGGGCTCAAATCCACATCTCATGTTTACTGTTTTATCATCTAACCTCTGGGTCTCAGATTTTTCGTTTTAGGCAGCTAGGTGGCACAGTGCAGTACACTGGATAGAGCACCGTCTCTGGAGTCAGGAAGTTCAGATTCATCCTTTAGACACCTACTAGCAGTGTGACTTGGGGCAAGTCATGACCTCCATATGCCTCTGTTTCTAATCTATAAAATGGGAATAATAATAGTAACTACCTCCTAGCATAGTTGTAAGGATAAAAATGAGATAATATTTGTATAACTCATTATATATCTTAAAATGCTGGCTATATGCTCTCTATTATTAATTGAAAACTTAGGGGAAAGGGATGGTTGGAGTATATGGCCTCTAAAATCCTATCCATCTCTCAACTTACGATTTTATGAAACATGGTTGAGGCAACTGTAAGTGGCACTGTAACAGAACATTGGGTCTGAGTTCAAGACTTGAGTGCATATCCAATCTCAGATACTAGCTGTGTGACCCTGGGCAAGACACTTAACCAGTTCCTGCTTCAGTCTCCTTTTCTGTGAAATGGAAACAGTAATAGCACCTACCTCCCTGGGTTGTTATGAGGGTCAAATGAGATGGTAGATGTATAGTACCTTACAAACCTGAAATCATTATAGAAATGCAGCTGTTGTTATGATTATTATGATCTATTAATGCTACGATGAAGCATCTCCAACCATTGCAGTGGAGTTCTAATCTCTTAATGTTCTATTGAGTCATGGAATCATCAAATGTTGAAGAGGGAAGGCATCATAGAACATCCACTCTTGTAACATAGCACATAGAATGTTGAAGCTGGAAGGGTCTTAGAACAAATTATGGAAAGATGGAGAAGGTAACCTCAGAACACAGAATGTTAGTTCTGAGAAGCAGCTTAATGTCATCAAACTCAATCTCATTTTCATAGTTGCAGAAACTGAGGTTCGCAAAGGGGAGTTTAGCTGCCTGAGCAATTTGCCTAGTGAATTAATGATAACAATGGGTCTGACACTGTGTGAGCATCCCACTATGGTCACTGCTGAGCCAGCTTCAGGTGCTGAGGGGTCATACTGACTTTTCATGCTTGATGTAATTGTCCCTGTTTCAGATGAGTGGACCAGCAGGGCTAGGATGATATGGTCTGTGGTCAACATGACCTTGCTTTCCCAGCAATTCCCTTCCCTCTGTTAATGGTCCTCCACCTGGAGAGCCTCAGGAGGAACTGTTTGCCAGGAACTATTTTATCCTGAGAGGGGTGTATTCCTCTTGGGAAGTGAGTTATAACTACATCAGGTATCATTCTGGATTGCTTGCCCCAAAGAATCCAAAGCCCTCATCTCTTTGTATGGACCCACCTCAGGGAGCTAGGAGGATGTATTATTTTACAAATTCCTAGGATAGGGAGGGAGGAGAACATTAAGTCGCTGTCCAAGGTCATTGTCATTCAGTACAATTCCTGCTTAGAATCACAGAACTATAGAATACTGGAGATGAATTGGAGAATGGGATCTTATAATATAGAATGTTAAAATGACAGAACACTTAAAATAAAATATCTTCCATTCTTTTAATGTACAGATTGGCAATCTTTCAAAATTACTGTGGTGAGGTTGTGATTCTGATTTGAGAAGTCTCACACACTATCCTGTTGGATAGAGAGATGTTGTCTAGGCAATAATAGACTTGGTTGGATTTTGAACTGGCTGAGTGGATGAGATTCAAAGAGCAGTCATTAATGGATTAGTGTCTATGTGGAGAGAGGTGTCTAGTGAAAGATTCTCGTACATGGCCTTGTATCAATTTCCTAAGTACAAAATGGAAAGAATGATGATTAGGCTGAAGTTTATATGAAAAGATCTAGAGGTTTCAGTGACCTCCAAATTTCACACAAATTAATGTATTTTGTCAGTCAAAAAAGCCATTTCTGTATTAGGCTTCATTAACAGCATAATATTCAGGAAAAGGGAGGGTGCTTAGCCCTGGTCAAACCACATCCGAGGACCATATTTCAGGTAACCCTTGTCCCAAGGCCCATTGGCATGGCTCTCTCCTTATTGGTGGAGATGAAAGCCCTGCTTAGAAGACTCACACTTGGTGAGTCCTGGAAGGGGATTCCTGATTGAAGAATTCCCAAAAAGAGAACTGAAGCTCTTGTTTATCTATGAAATCTGCCCCGGCCCTCATGTAGGGTAGGACCTTCATCTCCACCAATAAGGAAAGAATTTCTTACCAATGTGCCTTGGGACAAATGTTTTATTAGAAACCACAGAACCAACCAATCAATTTTCATTTTTTAAGTGTTCCAGACACTGGGCTAAGTGCTACAGATAAAGAGAAAGCAAAAATGATGCTTGCCCTCAGGAAAGATCACAACATCTCAGAGTTGGAAGGGAACTCAGAGGCAATGCGGGCCAATTTATACCTGAACAAGAATCATCTCTACAATGGATTCAATGAGTCATCATCCAGGATTAAGAGTGCAAGTTAGAGGGAAGCTCATATATCTCAAGGTTATTGCCCATTTCACTTTGAGATAGGCCTGTTAGGAATACTTTATTAGAGCCAGAATATGACTTGTTTGTAATTTCTGTCCATTAGCAGTTGTTTTGACCTCTGGGACCAAATAGAAAATGTCTAGCAACTATTCCACGTGCCACCCTTGTCAATACTTATGTATAAGGTTTCCCCTAAATCTTCAGGCTAAATATCATCATTCCCTTCAACCAACCCTCTTATCTCATGATCATTTCAATCATTCTGCCTCCCTTTAACTGACAATATATTCACAGCAGTTGTTTTAAACCTTTTCTTCTCCCTTCAAGACAATACTACTGTCCCCTCCCCACACCTTCCAAGAAAAGGACTTCACCTCCTACTTCAAGAAAAAAAATGAAGACATGAGCTTCCTCTTTCTCCATGTATCTCATCTCTCTTCTCCCCAATATTTCCTCCTTCATTCCAGTTTCTCTTGAAGAGATAGACCATCTCCTTGCCAAGAACAAGCCCTCTACATGTACCCTTGACTTCATCCTCTTCTATCTTGCCTGCAGATTGTCCTGCCCCCATCCTCTCTGTTTCCAGTCTTCTCTCCCAATCTATCGGTTCCTTCCTTGGTACCTAGAAACATGACCACTCAAGTCTTTAAAAACATTCATTAGACTCTACAGTCCTTGTTAGCTATCATGCTGTATATCTCTTTCCCTTAACTCCTTGCAAAAGCCATCTATGATTTTTTTTTTGTTTCTCCCTGCTTTGTCTCAGTTTCTGTCTCTCTGCTCATGTCTTTATCTCTGTCTCTTTAGCTCCTAACAAAGGTATTTACTAAGATAGCATAGTAAAAATAGTAGGTAAAATATATAACCACCCCCAAATCTGGGTTGCACTCTCACAAATACATAACATCTTAAGGAAGAGTTGGCACAAATATAGAGCAGTAGTGAGGCACACATATAGGGAAAAATCAATGGCCCAATCCCATCATTTCTAGCTCTATATCACCTCTCAGTCTGTCCTCTTCTCACTATTCACAGTCATGACCTTAGTTCAGGTCCTCATCATCTCTTGCCTGTATTGTTGTAATAACTTCCTAATTTATGTTGCAGCCTTAAGTCCCTTCTCACTCCAATCCATGGTCCATATAGCTGCCAAAGTGATTTTCCTCAAGTTCCGGTCTGACCATATCACTCCCCTATTCTGTAAACTCCACTAACTCACTATTACCTCTGGGATCAAATAGAAAGTCTTTTTGATCGGCATTTTAAGCATTTGGTGCCTGGTCCCTTTCTGCCTTTCCAATCTTCTTCTAGCCTATTCCTCTTTACACACTGTAAGATGCTTCCTTACCAGTCTATTGCTCATGGTTTCTCACACATGGACATCTGTCTCTGTTTGCACCTGCACACTATCTGTTCTTCACATCTGGAATGATCTTCTTCTCAACCTTCAGCTATTATCACACCTGGTTTTAAGACTATTTATGGGCTCCCTCCGCCAGGAGGCTTTTTCTGGTTAACTGGGCTGTTAGTGCCATGCCCTCCAAGGTGGTTGTTGTTATTGTTGTTCTGCCATTTTAGTCCCGTCCCAATCCCTCGTGGGATTTTCTTAGCAAAGATAGTAGAGTGGTTTGCCATTTCCTTCTCCAGCTCATTTTACAAATGAAGAAATTGAGACAAACAGGATCAAGTGATTTGGCCAGGGCAACACAGCTAGTAAGTGTCAGAGGCCAGATCTGAACCCAGGCCTGGAACTTTATCTCCTGTGCCACCTAGCTACACCCAAACAGGGACTTGATCCCTGCACCCTCAAATGAAAAGTCTGATGATTTATTGCCTTAACTATCCAAGCAGCTTCCATTTAATTTGTATGTATGTTGTATATACCTATGTATATTGCCTTCCTTAGTAGAATATAAGCTCCTTGAGGGCAGGCACTCTTTTTTTCTTTTTCTTTGTATCCTTAGCAAACAACTCAGTGCCTGGTATATAATAAGTACTTAACAAATGTTTGTTGATTGAATGATCGATCTCACATTCATTCTACTCCATGTGATATTTCTAACTCTCCAGATTTTCTTCACCATGCATACCACAAAAACCTCCTTACCTTAGGAGTTCACTTTGCCTTTGAACTTCTCACATTGGAAGTACCTTCTGCCCTTTAACCTCTTCCTCTGACTGGCTTCTCCCTGAACCTTTATTTTATGAGGATGACCAGGCCATCTGTGTTTTCATTTCTCTCCAGATTACACTTCTGATTTTCTATCACTCTCCTCCACACCTTGGGCATACCCCCTTCCTCTCCTCTCTGCTCTTTTTAGCTTTCTTTTATGTGCTGTTTCTCCCCATTAGAATAAGCTCAATGAAGGCAGAGATTGTATTTCTTGTAATTGTATTTTTCCTATAATCATATTCCCAGTGCTTAGCACAGTACTTGGCACACAGTAAGCACTTAGTAAATATTTCTTGACTTATTGAGTTGACTTACATAATAGCTCAGATAACAACAATAATAACTCAAATTTATATAGTGTTTTAAGGTTTACAGATCACTTTCCTCAAAAAAGCCCTGTGAGGTAGAGAGTACAAGGATTCTTACTGCCAATTTTATGGAAAAGGAAACAAAGGTTAGAGCAATGAAACAATTTGCCTTTGGATGCATAGCTAATAAGTATTGGGGCTGGGATTTAAGCCAGGCTTCTTGACTATATATCCAGGTCTAGCATTCTTTTCTAATACCTATAGTGGTATTCATTTTTTTTTTTTTTGGTGAGGCAATTGGGGTTAAGTGACTTGCCCAGAATCACACAGCTGGTGAGTGTTATGTGTCTGAGGCCAGATTTGAACTCAGGCCCTCCTGACTCCAGGGCTGGTGCTCTATCCATTGTGCCATCTACCTGCCCCTATCATGATCAACATAATCTACAATGAGTTGAAGCTTATAGGTATTTTTGTTTTGGTGAGAAGGTGATGAGTGTCAGCATCTAAGGTCCTTCATATATAAAAGATGTTTGTAATTTGGGGGGCTAAAATGGGGAGAAGTGCTTTGTACAATTTAGATCCTGTAAGAACTCCAGAGTATTGCACTTTCATTTGCTCTTCTCTAGGAAGATGCTGTCCAGGTCAAAGGAAACCTGGGGTAATGGATTCAACACTAGAGACAGAGGATCTGGGTTAAATCCCAGTTCTGCCACTTACTAGCTGTATGACATGAAACTAATCACTGCCCTTCCCTGATTCTCAGTTTCGTCCTCTTTAAAATGAGGTCTTGATGATCTCTCAAGTTTTATGGCCCACTATGATCTCATGACTAGAAGACCTTTTCCACCTCAGGGCTCTGTGATTGTTAAGTGGCACCAAATTTGCTAAGAAACATAAAGTTGCATCTGTGAAAGACATAGCTTTGGATCAGCTAGTTGGGACCTCTGCAGGGTGACTTTGTTCCCAGTGGATGGGGGAGTTATTAGGAATCAAATGCCAAGTCAAGGTTAGTCCAGGGAACCCATTTGGGTGGTTAATTACCCTTGAAAAATAGAGGAGGTCAGAAGAGGACGTAGCTGACAAAGTCCATCGAACCAGCTGGATGGAGGCCAAGTGCTAATCCTGACTGACCTCTTCTCCTCTAGAGGAGGAAGCTGCTGTTATTGGGAGGGGGTGGCACACAGTCTTCCAAAAGGATATGAGGTAATATGGTAAAGTAGAATGAGAACTCTTCTGGGAATCAAGAGACCTGGATTCATAGGATCAAATGATTTGGAGTTAGTAAGACCATGAGAGATCTTCTAGTCCAACCTCCCTCATTTTATAAAGGAGGAAACTAAGGCACAGAGACCGGAGCTGTTCTGGTTCTGCTTCTGAGTGCTAGTAACTCGCTATGTCCAGGTGTGATGGTATAAAGTTGTGGTCCTGGCTAGTGGAGGAAGCTGAGGCTGGTGGATCCCTTGAGTTTGAGAGTTCTAAGGGCTAAATCTAACCAAGGGTCCAGACTAAACTTAGCACCAATTATGGTGAGCTCCTAAGAGTGTGTGTGTGGGGGGGGGGGGGGGGCAACCAGGGCACTTAAGGAGGAGCGAACTAGCCAAGGTTGGAAATGGAGCAGATTGAAGCTTCCATGCTTCGGGATTGGGCCTGTGAGTGCCTCCAGCCTGGGAGAGTTAGGGAGATTCAATCTCCTAAAAATAGTAATTCAGTGTGACCTTGAACAACTTGCTCTACTCTACTGCAGTATCATACCATACCACACCATACCATACCATACTGTACCATATCGTACTGTACCATACTGTACCATACCATTCTATACACCTGTGCCATGCTATACTGTACTATATTGTGTCATAATGTTTTGAGCTATACTGTACCATATGGTGCCATTCTATAGCATGCCATAGCATATTATGCCATCCCATCCTACACCATCTCATGCTACCCCATTCCATCTAATACCAGGCCATCCTATTACTTGTTTTTGTTGTTTAGTTATTTCAGTCATATGCAACTCTTTGTGAGCCCATTTGGGGTTTCTTGGCAAAGATATTGCAATGTTTGAATAAAAATGAGGAAATCCCAGAACTGTGGGATTGTGGAAGAGAGTTAGTGGCAGATGAGTTTCAAGAGATAGGTTGGAATAGAACTATAACTATTTCTTTCTTTCTTTCCTTCTTTCTTCCTTCCTTTCCTTCCTTTCTCTTTTTTTGATGCCCTTGTCAAGCAGCATGAAATGAAATCCCCTTAGATAAACTATTTAGGATGAAATCAGTCTGAGGAAAGAAAGATCCTAGGGCAGTATCTTCTGCATGTTTGTGGGGTGGGTAGGGGGAGATGCATATAGGGGAGTGTAAAGAAGGGCTAGACTGGGTAGAGAGAGGGAGTATGCTATCATCTGTCATATTTCTTTTCTTTTCTTTTCTTTTTTTAGGCAATTGGGGTTGAGTGACTTGCCCAGGGTCACACAACTAGTAAGCATCAAGTGTTTGGTCTGAGGCTGGATTTGAACTCAGGTCCTCCTGACTTCAGGGGTGGTGCTCTCTCCACTGCACCACCTAGTTGCCCCTTGTCATATTTCTTGAAAAACACAACAAAACACCTAAATATTTTTGCTAACTAGATTTTAGCTCAATCATTTCTATACTACTGATAGAGTGCAAGTGCCGATAGTACCCTTTAAATTTCAGTACCCTGCAGCAAAGTCCCACTTGCATAACCTAGTTATGGCTCTGGGTTGGAGTCAAACTTAAGGCCTTTGAATACCTTGTTTTGCCTCTATTTTCTTTGCCAACTTGAATCATCTTTAGATCATAGAGGTCGAAACAAAAAATTTCTATTAAGGAATTAGTACCCAAGAAAAGTGTAGAGAGACTAAGAGAACACACAGCTGCCCTAAAGAATTATGATCAACAAACCCAGACAAACTTTTACTCAAAGTATTGAAGGAATGGGTAGATACAATTGTTAAGCCACTATTGGTCATCCTAAAAAGACTGTGTAGGATGGGAAAGGTAGTGTGATAAAGCAAAAAGGCAGATGTTGTCTCCATTGATATAAAAAGGAAAGAGAGTGGATTGTGAAAACTACAGGCCTGAGAACTTGACCTTGATTCCTGGCAAAATAAAGAATCTTTTATTGAAATGAGCCATGACATTATCAAAGCACTTTATGCCAGACTCAGCTGACTTTGTAGGCAGGCCTAACATAGCGGATGAAGGGAAGGCTTTAGATATGGTTTACCTGGGTTTTAGCAAAGCATTTGGCAAAGTGTGTTATGCTCTTCTTGTGAACCAGATGGAAAAATGTGGGCTAGACAATTGTACAGTTAGGTGCATCTAGATCTGATCTGATTCAGCTGAGGCAGTGAGATAGCATAGAATTCTGGGCCTAGAGTCAGGAACACTCACCTTCCTGAGTTCCAATCTGGCCTCAGAGACTTACTAGCTGTGTGATCCTGAGAAAGACACTTAACTCTGTTTGTCTCAATTTCATCATCTTGTAAAATGACCTGGAGAAGAAAATGGCAAAACACTCTATTATCTTTGCCAAAAAAATCCCCAGATTAGGTGATGGAGAGTTGGATGGCAGTGATACAATTGAACAACAGAAGACCT
Organism: Vombatus ursinus; assembly: GCF_900497805.2. Classification (NCBI taxonomy): domain Eukaryota; kingdom Metazoa; phylum Chordata; class Mammalia; order Diprotodontia; family Vombatidae; genus Vombatus; species Vombatus ursinus. Next base: position 2,094,559 of record NW_020953958.1, read on the forward strand.
GATTCAATGGCTGAACCCAAAGAGCAATCGTTATGATTCAATATAATTTCAGAAGGAGGTTTTCAGTGGAGTGTCCCAAAGATCTGTACTTGGCCTGGTGCTATTTAATATTTGTAGCAATGATTTGGATAAAACACTTTCCTCACAACTGTATGAAGTAGGTAGGGATAATACTCTTATTTCCATTTTCCTGATGAAATAAGTGAGGGCCAGAAAAGCTAGGTCACATAGCTACTATGTAGCTGAGCTAGGATTCGAATCCTGGTTTTTTTGAGTTTTTGTCCAGTACTCTTTCCAGTGGAGTCAGATTCAAATGGAAATGGACCCCTGCCACATATTGACTTAGAAAAACACAAAGTAATATCATTTATGTTGTATTATATTTTAATTTACTTTGTTTAACATTTCCCCATGCCATTTTGATTTACTTCTGGCCCTACTTGGCAATTTTGCTTGCTGCTTGTGCCTTGGGTCATGACTTTGACACCTCTACTACACACCATTCTACCGTAGCCATGTACAGGAGTTTTTGTTAGGGTTCCTTTTTGTTTGACAGCTATTGCCACTTCTGGATCCTTACCATTTATAAGGCTGAGTGATGCGGACATTAGTTGGGTTCAGGGAACAGTTTGCACTTGTCGCCATTCCACTGAAGGTTCCATGTAGCTTCCATTACTACCATATATAACTAAACAAACCTCCCACTGTCTTGGGAGGGTAGGGCCATTTTTTTTTTCATATGACCCTCTTGTTTTCTAGGGGTATTGGTCAGAAGACAAGGATTTGCTCTTAGGTCTGTTGTGTTTCCATGGTCCTAGTCATTCACTGGTTGTAGGTCTAGAGAAGAATATAGGGGAAGACAAATGGACATGTTGATTACAGAATCTCTTAATGTCAGCTATTATAGAGTTGGGGGCGAGGAATGCATCTTAGATGTAATCTAATTAATTCCATTCAATTTAGCAGACTTTTGTTAAGTGTCTACTATATGCAAGGCACAACACTAGGTGCTAGGGATATAAACTGAGAAATGAAATGGTCCGTGACCAACACATACCTGAGCAAGAATCCTTTCTATAGCACAGAATGCCAGAATTGGAAATTACAAGAGGCAGGCAGTGTGTTATCTCCACAACTATCTTGTAAATTCATAGAAGGAAGAGATTATGACTTGAACTCCTTTTCTTTCCTCTTTGGAGTTTATAAGGTACTTTTTGAAGCAATTTCTCATCTGATCCTCACAACAGGTTGGTGAGACAGAAAGGGCAGAGGTTCTTAGCCTTAATTTACAGATAAGGAAACAAGGCTCAGAAGGGTTAAATGACTTGTCCAAAGTCACACATCTGGTTAGTAGAAGTGTCAGGACCTAACCTCCAGTACAATTTTTTCCTCAATAACACACTGTCAGCAAACATTTATTGAGTACTATAGATTAAAAAAAAAAGCCCAAGACACAGCCAGCATCCTAGAAGAGATTACTTTTGGGGATAGTTCAACAGAAAGAGCATGCACATGCAAAGATAAACAAGGCAGCATATTCAAAGCACTAAATGTGTGGTTCTAGCAGTCAGTGTTACCAAGGAAGAATGGTGGCCTAAAACTCTGGATTGTCCCAGGGTGGGGAACCTGAGACCTAAAGGTCACATATGGCCCCTAGGTCCTCAAGTGTGGCCCTTTGACTGAATCCAAACTTCACAGAACAAATCCCCTTAATAAAAGGATTTGTTCTATAAAACTTGGCTCAGTCAAAAGGCCACACCCGAGGACCTAGAAGGCCACATGTGGCTTTGAGGTCACAAGTTCTCTACCCCTGTAGCCTTACTGAGGGACATTGTCGCTAGTACAATTCTATCATTTTATAGAGAAAAAAAAAAACTGAATCCCAGAGAATGGAGATAACTTACCTAGGGTCACACAGACGGTTCCAGGTCTTCTGGTTTCTATTCCACTTTACCATGCAGCAAAGGAGAATTGGAATATGGTAGACAACTCAGCATAATTTTTCCAGCAGCTCATGAATCAGTCCCATTGTATCTTCTGTGCAAAGACAAGCAAAGCAGTCAATTGAAATTGCCCTCTCCAAAGTTGCCATTGATCTCTTAGTTGCCAGGTTTGATAGCCTTTAAACAATTTTATCTTTCTTCACTTCTCTGAAACCTTTCGCAGGGTTGATCACCAGTTCAGAAGGGTCAAATGACTTGACCAAAGTCACACATCTGGTTAGTGGACATGTCAGGACCTCATCTCCACTACAATGCTATTTCCTCAATAATACACTGTCAACACATATTCAAGGAGTGGTAGAGATTTAAAAAAAAAAAAAGAGGCTGAGATAACAGCCAGCATCCTGGAAGAGACTACATAGTTCAAAAGAAAGTGCACACTCAGTTTTCAGGACTCTGCCTTATTTTGACTGTCCTACCTTTCTGACTGCTTCTCCTCAGTCTCCTTTGCTGAATCTTCATCCACACCATGCCCACTAACCATGGATACCCCCATGGCTTTGTCTGGGCTCCTCTTCTCTTTTTCTCTGTACTCTCTTGATGATCTAATCAGCTCCAATGCCTTCAATTACCATCTCTATGCATTTGATTCCCAGTTCTTTAGATCCAGCTCTACTCTTTTGCCAAAGGTCTTGTCCCCACATCACCAACAGCCTTTTGGGTACCTAAAACTGGATGTCCCACACACATCTCAATCTCAGTGTCTAAAACCGAACTCATTATCTTTACTCCTAAAACCCTCCTCCCTTTTCAATTTCCCTATTACTGTCAAGTGTATCATTATCCTTCCAGTCTCCCCAGCTCATGACCTCAGGGACATCTTTGACTCCATATATCCAAGCCATTGCCAAATCTTGCTCCTACCTTTGCAACAACTCTTGTACAAGTCCCCTTCTTTCCATTCATATAACTACTACCCTAGTACAGGTCTTTATCACTGCTTGACTGGACTATTGCAATAGTCTTCTAATTGTTTTCCCCACCTCAAGCCTCTCTTTCTATTCTAATCCATTCTCCATCCACCTGCCCAGGTGATTTTCCTAAAGTTTAAGTGTGTTTATGTCACCTTCCTATCAATAAATTCCAGTGACTCTTTATTGCCTCTATGATAAAATATAAAATTCTCTATTTGACCTTTAAAACTCTTCATTATATGGCCCCTTCCTACTTTTCCTGTTTTCTTACAGTGAATATACTCTTCTGTCTGACTGTTCTTTGTTGTTGATCCCAGAGGTGATCAGGAGTTACTGAAGTTTATTGAGTAGGGGAGGAGGTGTTACATGTTCAGGCTATTCTGACCTATTTGCAGTTCCTTCCATATCACATTCTGCCTCTGGACTCCATGCCTTCATATTGTTGCTTACTTCCAACCTCACCAAACTCTCTGCTGATCCCTTTTAATATCAACCTTAGCAAGTTGTCATCCAGCCTCTGTTTGACAGACATTTCTAATGTCAGGGACAACTTCATGAGGCAGTTTATTTCATGTTCAAACAGTTCTAATTGATGAAAAACCCAAACCAAAACCATTCTTCCTTATTTTAAGCTAAAACCTACCTTCCCATAACTGCTTGTTAATGGTTAATATTAACTCCTCTACTCAAATCAGTTGACTGATACATGTAAATAGTATAGGACTATATATAACACTGAGGAAAAGATCAGTACAAGAATTGACCACTGACAACTGGTAGGTTAAAAGTGGCTTAAAAATATTTTTAAGTACATTCAACATGATGTAGTGTCTTGCAGTCAGAAGGTCTGGGTTTGATTCTTGCCTCTGTTAAATGCTACCTGTTTGACTTTGGAAGTCTTTTATTTTCTGTAAAACGAAGAGCTTATATTACATGATTGCTAAGGTTCCTTTCAGCTCTTCATCACATGATCCTATACTAATCAATCAACAAGCATTCGTTAACTACTCACTCTGTGTTAGGCACTGGACTAAACACTGAGGACACAAAGAAAAAGCAAAAATTGTCCTTGTCTTCAAGGAGCTTAAATTCTAATGAAGGAGATACTTTGTAACACAAGTACAGAGAAAGTAGAAGGTAACTGTAGAAGGGATGGAACTAGAAGCTAAAGTGAAAAGAAAAGGGCACCTGGTGGAAGTGGACCTTAATCTGAGCCTTAAAGGAAGAATTGAATTGAATCTAAGAATTGAAGAGTGGGAGGAAGGCTATTCCAGGCATGGGAAACAGACCATGCAAAGACACAAAGCAGGAGATGGAGTGAATTTTGGGTAAGGATCGACAAAGTAGGCTAGTATGACTGGATCTTAGAGTGTGTAAAAGGGAATAGAATATAAAAAAATTGGAAAGGCAAAAATAGGCCAAGTTGTGAAGTATTTCAAATTTAAAATAAAGAGGCTTTGTATTTGATCCTAGAGGTTATAGAGAGGTACAGGTTTATTGAGTGAGGGAGGAGGTGTTACAGGTCAAATCTGAAAATCACTTTGGTAGATATATAGAGCACCAGAACCTGGGCCTTGACTATAGATGGGCAGAAGAGAATAACTATTAACATTTTAATGAGGAGGGGAGAGAGAGAGAGAGAGAGCAGAAAGGAGAGGAGGAAGAGAGGGCTGTTAAGAGTTGCCTTTGATTAATAGCTATTTGTTTGTAGACCCACAAGGGTCAGCCAAGTGTTAAGCCATACACTCATGGTTAAGAAGATTTAAGCCCCAACTCTAAAAAGGTTATTGTATATTCCCCAATTGCGGTGACACACAAACTATTTGTAACTAAGAAACAACACTGGGCTATTCCTTGAATTATCCCTGAACTGATACATTCTGTCATCTCCTCCTCAATTCAATTTGGCTGGTATGGTTTTGGAGAATATGATGAATGTAAGGAAGAAAATAATTTCGTTAACGTAAAACCTTCATCTTCTCCACTCCCAATAAATATCAACATAGGTATGGGATGAAAATTCCTGTGGTTTGTGGCAGTTTTCTATTCCCAAATTACTAGCTGGGGAAAGAAGTACTGTTTAAAATACAGTATCTAGGGGCAGTCGGGTGGTTCAATGGATAGAGCACTGGCCCTGGAGTCAGGTGGACCTGAGTTCAAATCAGACCTCAGACACTTACTAGCTGTGTGACCCTGGGCAAGTCACTTAACCCCAATTGCCTCAAAAAATAAAGTGATCTAAGACTGTAAAGAAGTTATACATATTCTAACTCTTCTCGACTATCTGTATCTTTATTACCCCTTGCCCGGGCTATTGAAGTAGCTTTGCATTGATCTCCCTACCTCATGTCACTCCTCTTTCCAATTCATTTTACACTCAATTGTCAAATTGATATTCACAAAGCAAGAATATGGCCATGCCACTCACATGGTCAAGAAACTTTAGTGGTTGCCTATTGCCTCTAGGATAAAATATAAACTGCTTCATTGGTTACCTAAATCTCTTTGTAATCAGACTCCATGTTTTCTTTCCATAGTGATTGCATATTAATCCCCATCGTGTGTTTTACATTCCAGCCAGGCTGGTTTACTTGCTTTTCTCCTGAATTTGATGTCCTCTCTCTCTATCTATGCATAGTCTTCCTCCGATGTCCAGAATGGTCTCCCTGCTTAACATGACCATTGGCTACTTCCTATGAGGCCTTTGCTGAGATCCCTTACCTCTCTCTAAAATGAATGTAATAGACCAACTAATTGGTTCGCCCTCTTCTAATTTTTCCTATATCTGAAATATCTTGCAAGTGCTGTCTCCTCACCCCTTGAAATCACATTGTGTTTACTTTGTAGAGATTTTTTATCTGCTTACCTGAATTTATGCCATCCCTCTGCCCGGTAGAATGTGAATAAGTTGAGGGAGAGGACTACTCTGATTTTGTCTTTGTATATCCAGTGCCTGGCATAATGTCTGGCACATAGTAGATGCTTAATAAATTGAGAGTCAGCTTGTTGAATTGAATTGGCGTGGGATAGCAGAAAGAATCCTAGAAACATAGGATCACAAAATCTTGAACATGGAAGGAACCTTAGGGACCAACCAGTTGAATCTGACCAAGTATCTTCTCCAATGTCATTAGCAAGTGGTTAACCAGCTTGCATGATGATGGCCATTGAGGAGGAACCCATGACTTCCCAAGGCAGTGATTTCTACTTTAGAGACATTTCTAATCTTTATAATGTTTTCCTTTTTTATCAAACACAAGGGGGCTTTTCTGCAAATTCTACCATTATTCCAGATCTTCCTTCTGAGGCCAAGCTGAGCAGTTCTGATCTCTCTTCCATGAGACAGCCCTTCAAATCTTTGAAAACTGCTCTTAATATGCCCCCCCATCTTCTCTTCTTTAGGCTAAGGGGTCCAAGTTCCTTCAAACATTCACTGTACAAGATGTTCTCTGGTCCTCTCATCATCCTGGTTATCTTCCTTTGGTTGTATTCCAGATCATGAATGTTCTTCCTAAAATGAGGTGAACAGAGGTGAACAGAGGTGAACAGATACAGTCTAGATGTGGTCTGGTCACTACAGTCTAACAATCTCTAATCCCCTCTTTCTGAGGATTGTTGCTTTTAACGTTTCTGTCTATGGGTCACACTGTTGATTAATATTGAATTTTCAGTACATCAAAGCCCCCTTCATATAGGAATCAATGTCTAACCATGCCTTCATAATTCTATACTTTAATTTTTTGAAACAAATATTATCCCTGTAAATACCAACTTATTATATTTGGCCCATTATTTGAACCTGTTGAGGTCTCTTTTCATACTTACTTGGTTACACATAAGCTCATAGGATAATAGATCTACAACTGGAAAATATCTCAGAGATCATCTGGTACAATCTCTCTACCCCTCTTTTACAGGTGGGGAAACTCAGGCCTAGGGATGTTAACTAGCCCAAGATCATGCAGGTAGTGAGCTCTAGACGTGAGATTTGAGCCCAGTTTCTCTAGTTCTAGAATCAGTGATTGTTCCACTCTACTAGGCTACCTCATCAACCCATTACCTGTATCTTTCATCTTTATGCCATCTGGAAATTTGACAAGTATGGCTTCATTCGAATCATTGGTTAAGGATTTTGGACAACACAGGGTCAAGGAAAGGTGCCTGGGACCAGCTGCTACAGACCTCCCATAAAGTGATCCACTAGTGACCACTGCTTCAATCCAGTCATTCAACCTGTACTGAATCCACATAATTATGCTATTATAGTGGGGAATTTCTGCCTGTCTCTTTCTTCCCTTCCTCCTTTAATGATGTTTAATGCTTCCTTCTTTTACTCCACCAAGAGGCAGAAGAAAGCAGTGACTAGTGATTTTTATAATTCCCACTTATCTTCGTTTTAAAGGATCCACGTGTCTTGAGAGATGACTGGGGCCAAAACTGAGGTGGTCTTTCAAGCTGGTAATGTTATAGGAAATTCTTGTAGCAGACTGGAAACATGTACCACATGGAAAGTGGGGGAAAGATGAGATCAACTGCAGAGATACTTTGAGAGAAGAGAGAGGTGGACTCCTGAGGACTGGGTGAATGTTTGTGTGAAGCCAGAAGCCACGATCATTTGTGGAACAAGGTCCAGAGTGGTCATGTTCTTGTTGGCCACAGCCCTTGCACTGTAATGTAGCCATAGCAAGTAGCTAGTAAAATACTTTCTTCTGGTATACTGAGTCAGGCCTGTGGCAGAAGAAAGGCTTTCCCCTTGGAAATGGGGAAATCCTTTATAGCAGAAAGAGAGCTGCAAGGAGAGTGTAGGAGGAAATCAGAGAACTGGCAACGTGATCTATCTAGATCCTGAGCTGCAGGAAGTATAGAGGATGGTTTGTCTATGCACTGGGGAGTTATGAAAAATACCACCAGCTAGAAAACTTATGACTATAAGTGACTGAAGATGTATAGCTGTTTGAGAACAGGTTGCTTATTGGGTATCAACATATTTCATGAATTCTATTTTTTTACTTGTATTTTTTTTCTTTCTTGAAGTACTATCTCTACGAAAACTCCTGAATCCCTATAAGGTGTCTCAAAGGTCTTATTGCAGTTTTAAACTTTAATAGCTAAACACAGATAGAGATAGATATGTATATGTGTAAATACACATAAATATGTATGTATGCATGTATGATAGGTCCAATCCATTTGCTTAGAGTTTCCCTGGAACTCTAGTTATACACTGTTACCTATATACTATATATACTTCCTGGATGTTTCAGAGACTACTTGAATTCCATGTCTTATTATCTTCCCTCTTCAATGTATATATCATCTGTACTTTATTATTTCTTTTGAGGATATTGAGGGAATTGAGAGGATTAGGACAGCAAATGTTTAATTGTGAAAGCTGAGTGAACCACACTAACTCTATGTTGTGATGCAATTCTGAAGCTATCTCAGTTCATTTTCTATTCAATTATGAGTCTAGTGAAAATTTTGTCTTGTGAGAAAACTTTCTTCAGTTGTGGGAACTGGGAGAAAACCTCATTGTATTGTTTGAACCCAGCCCTGTGTGACTGGGTAGTTGCACCACCTCTACCTACTATTTAGAAATCCTTAACCATAACCTAGGTTACGCTGACCAGAAACCTAGTCAGACACAAAGATTGATGGAAGGAGTTTTCTCACAATTATACATCTCAAACAACCATATGTCTTATCTGAAAACTGGCCCCACACTGATCAGTTATTGTTTCTATGTTCCTTCAATCATTTACAGACACTTGGCAAGGGGAAAGTGGGACACCTCTTTTGCTGACTTCAGGGAATTGTACCTGTTCACTGTCCCCCTTCTGAACTTGGAAAGTCCCTAATCTTTCCTCCAATTAGAAATCAGATTACCCATTTCCCCCAGTCATACCAGGAGTAACCCTTGACTCTTCTTTCACTCAGTTTTCATTCCCAATTAGCTTCCACATCTTATCTATTTTGTCTCTCCGGCATCTCTCGCTTCCATTCCCTTCTCTGCACTTACATAGTGAACACCATAACTCAAGGTCTCATTCCTTCTCACTGAGACTAGTGTAACAAACCCCTAATTGGTCTCTGTGCTTCCAATTTTTCTGGTATCCAATCCAACTTCTACACAGCTGTCAACATAATCTTAAAGCAAAACTCTGACCATATCACACCTCTGCTTGAAAAACTTGAGTGAATCCCCATTGCTTATAGGAGCAAACACAGACTTCTTAGCCTGACATTGAAGGAGTGCTATAACCTGGCTATCACCTCCATGTAAAGTCTTATCTCATAGTACTCCCTTTCTCACATTCTATATTTCAGTTTAACTGGACTATGTACTTTCTCCCAAACTCCACTCTGTTTTCCACCTCTAAGCCTTCATATGAAGCCATGCCCTATGCCTGGAATACATTCCTTCCTTAGATCCACCTTTTAGAATACTTGTATTCCTTCAAGTATCATTTTCATCTCCACAATGAAGCTTTTCTCACATCCCTTAGTTATTAGTACTCTTCCCTTCCTCAGTTTTTCTTACCTTATACTTATTTGTGCACATGTCACATCCCTTAAGTAGAATGTTAGCTCCTTCAGGACAGGAACTGTTTCATCTTTTTTTTTTGGCTTTGTGTCTCTAATGCCTGACATAGTGTTTTGTATACAGTAGGCACTTAATACATTTTTGTTGAATTTAATTGAACTTTATGGAACTGTGTGTGTTCAAGACTCAATGGTGTCATTTAGTGATGTTTCCAGAATTTCTGGGTGGAGAAAATGATCCAGAGAGATGAGAAATCACTCCAAATTAGTCAATAAACAGTTATTAAATGCCTACCAAGTGTCAGGCATTATGCTAAATGATGGGGATACAAAAAAGGCAAAAGACAGTCTTTGCTCTCAAGGAACTCACAGTCTAATGGAGGAAGCAACATATAACAGCTAAGTACAAGTCAGCTATATACAGGATGTGGTGAAAAAAAATCAACAGAGGGAAAGCACTAAAATTAAGAGGGATCAGAAAAGGCTTCCTGTAGTAGGTGAGATTTTTATCTGGGACTTGAAGGAAGCCAGGAAAACTAGGAGATAATAATGAGGAGGGAGAAGATTCCAGGAATGGAGGAACAGTAGGTAAAGATGCCTGGAATTGGGATGTGGAGTGTTTTGTGCATGGGACAATAAGGAGACCAGAGGCACTGTATTACTGAGTATATGGTGGTGGGTATAAGGTGTAAGAAGACTGGAAAGGGTAGGCAGGTTATGAAGGGCTTAAATACTAAATGGGGGATTTTATATTTGTTGCTGAAGATGATAGGGAGCCACTGGATTTTATTGAGCTCATGTGTGTGGGGGGGTTTGGGTGGGAGGGGAAGGATTGACAGGCTCAGACCTGTACTTTAGGAAAACCACTCTGACAGCTTAGTGGAGGGTGATAGCTTAGTAGAGCCGCAGTGATGACAGACTTGAGGCAGGCAAACCCATCAGCAGTCTATTGCAATAGCCCATGTATAAAGTGATGCCACTAGGGTGGCAGCAACATCAGGGGAGAGAAGAGGGTATAAGCAAGAGGTGTTATAAAGAAAACTGATTGACCTTGGCAACTGATTGAATATGGGGGATGAGAGAGAGTAAGGAGTTCAGAGTAGAAATTAAGTTGTGATCCTGGGTGATTGGATAGTGGTATCTTCCACAGTGATAGGGAAGTTAGGAAAAGGAAACAGTTTGGGGGAAAGACAATGAGTTCAGTTTTGGACCTGCTGAGTTTAAGATGTCCACAGGCCATCCACTTTGAGATGTCCAATAGATAATTGAAGATGTGACACTGGAGGTCAGCAGAAAGGGTAAGGCTAAGTAGACTTGAGAATCATCGACATAGAGATAAAAATTAAATCCATGAGAATTATAAGATCACCAAGTGAAATAGTATAGAGTGAGACAAGAAGTGGGTCCAGGAGAAAGCCCTGTGGAATACCTATGGTTAGTGGACATGACCACATGAAGATCCAAGAAAATATACTGAGAAGGAATGATCAGATAGGTAGGAGAACCAGGAGAGAGTAGTATCCTAGAAACCTAGAAAGAAGAGATTATCCAAGAGAAGAAGGTGGTTGATAGTGTCAGAGCCTGTAGAGAGATTAAGAAAGATGAGAATTAAGAAAAAACCATTGAATTTGGCAACTAAGAGACAATTAGTGACTTTGGAGAGGGTGGGTTCAGTTGAATGATGAGTTCTAAAGTCAGATTGCAGATAAAAAGAAAATTGCAAGAGAGGAAACAGAGGCATCCATTGTAGATAGGCTTCTCTAGGAGTTTCACCACAAAGGGCACACAGGACCATAATTGATGGGGAATGGATGAATCATGTGATTTTTTTTTTTTTGAGTAAGGGAGAGACATGGACATATTTCTATACAGGAGGTAAGCATACAGTAGAAAGAGAGTGAAGATAACTGAGAGAGTGGAACGATAGAAGAGGCAAACTTCTGGAGAAGACAAGATTAAATGGGATCACTTTACATTGGCAAAGAGAAGGGCTACCTTGTTCTGTGAGACGGCGGTGGAAGAGGAAATAGAGACAGAAAGGAATCTGAGTAATATAAGTTGAGGAGAAGAGGGAGCTCTTGGAGGATATTTTCAATAAAATGTAAGACACAGTTCTTAGCTGAAAAAGTATGGAGAATGGGAGCCATGGAAGGTTTGGGTATTGATGAAAAGATTTGAAAGAGCTGCTATGGCAAGTGGGATAGTGGATCATTTGGAAATAGGTAAAATAATTGCCAAATATACCTGACTCTCCCACGTTGTATAAGACATATGACAAAAGACAATCCAATAAAAGACAATCAGACAAAAGATTTCCATTACCAACCAACCAATATCTCTCCATTCCATCCTTGAGGATAGCATGGGAAATTTTATTAAATGACTTCCTGAAATCTAAATATCTATAGTAATTTCCCATTGACAAGTCTAGTTCCACCTTGTTATAAGGGAATTGAGATTAGTCTGGGATGAACCATTCTCACTGAAGCCATGTTGGCTTTTTAGTTATTACTATTTCCCTTTCTAAATGCTCACAGATAATTCATTCAATAATACAATCTAGAATTTTTCCAAGAATAGATGCTAAGCTCACTGTCCTAGAATTTACAGATATCTGCAAACTTTCATCTCTTTTTGAAAATCAGGCACTACTTTTGGCCTCCTCTAGTTTCGTAACATCTCTCTCTAAGGGATTCCAAAGATTTCTGATTGTTGTTATTTGTCCTTTGTTTTCAAAGAGGACCAGTGATATCATGGGGTGATGCTGTGGCTTGTGAGTGTATTGGATTTAAGTGAGGAAGATCTGTATAAAGTTGTTAGCCTAACTCTCTCTTCCAGAGTCATTCCAGAGCCCAGTGGCAAGACAAAAGTCAAGATGACTGGCAATGGCCTGGGATGCAGGTGTCTTCCAAGTCTGACTCTAAGCATCTGCTTTGGCCATCTTCATGGTCTCTTGAAAGAGTTTTCATCTGCCCATTCTGCTGGAGGAAGTTTCCATGTGCTTGGGTAGACATTCCTCTAAATCATCAAGTTCGAGGCCTGTTGGTTACTCTCAACTGGGTTTAGTTCCTCTGCCAAGAAGGCAGAGTGTGGTCACTGCACATGCTGCAATTTCTTGGAGCATTTCCAATAGTAATTGCATCTGTTAGTTCTTCAGTTCCCTCAGTATAGTTTGGTGAAGCCTAGGGACATGAGGTCTTTGAGAGATGCTAGATATTCACTCATCATCTTCTCACTTAATCAGGTTTTATAAAACTCCCTGTTAACCTTTTTATATTTTTTTTAATCCACTCACAGAACATGGATTCACATTCCGTTTCTGCTACTTAAAGACCTTGTGTCTCTTCCCCTCTCTAGCCCTCAGTTTTCTCAGTTGTATATAGAGGGGATTTGATTAAATGAGTTCCAGGGTCCCAATTTCAATCCTAGATACTATTGTCTTATCACATGCCTGCCCTTAAACAAAGGATACAGATGATCACAAAAGAAAAGTCAGATAATTTTGAAATTGAAAATTTTTGTGTGAATAATGTCAATGCAAGTAGGATAATTCTAACTCATTTTTACAGATAAGGAAAAGGAGAGAAATGAAGTCATATATTATAGAATCTCATTTGAAAGAGACCTTATCTAATTCAACCCCTATTTAAACAAAAATCCCTTCTGCAATCTACCTATCAAATAGTCAGGTAGAAGACTTCCCATGATATTACACTCATTACTTCACCCACCATGGATATGAAGAGCTTAAAAGGAAATTAAGAAACAAGGGGGAAAGGTCAAAAGGTACAACTATGTATAGGTAGTAATACAGTATATTAATAATAATTAATCAAGGAAATGTTCCATTGGACAAAGACATACTTCAGACCAACACACTTCATAAAGATCCTTTCTGTGACCCAGTTAAGGGGTGAATTACAAGATAATAAAAAGTAGTCTTCTTATAACTGGAAAACAAAGGAACTCAGCCTAGCCTATAGAATTCGAAGGACAAGAGATAGACGATTTCACTGCGTTATCATCTAGGGTTTGATGGAGACTTCTCAAACAGGCCAAAGACCAGGAAGAGATGGTAAGCAGTCCCATGAAATAACTCTCCATGTGACTGGCCTTGAGTCTAGGTGTAACGACAATTAAGAAAACTTCCTTTACATTCTCTTGAATCTCTCTGTTATCCACACCTTACTTCTGAGCCTAATCCCCTCTTGCTTGGCCTATTTCAGCTGTGTTCTGACCAGCCTTGTTAACTTTAGTCATTCTCCTCTAATCAATACTATGACAGTTACATCCAGTGCTTCTTAAACTGTGGGTTGTGACCCCATATGGGTTTCTGAATGTGTGACCAAAAATTAATTAAAAATCAAACACGTAATGAATCTGAGCTATTTCTGGCAGCACTTATCCGTGTTGCATCACGCAACTTCACTACATCCTTGGTTCTGAACACGCAGCATGCTCATTTTGCACGATGCATGCCCTCACACCACACAATGCCGGTGAACACTGCTGAAACGCTAAAAGGGGTCATGAGTGGAAAAAAGTTTAAGAAGCTCTGAGTCCACCTGTTCATTCGCCTTAAATAGTCTTGCTATTGCATCTTATCTAGACTGACTGACTTTCAAGTTCACTGATGAATCAGGCTCCACCTGCCTTCTCCAATCTTATCTCACCTTTCTCCCCTTCATGCTCCCTACACTTTGGCAGGGCCATTCTTCTCTCTGTCCCACATAAGCGGATATAGATCACTAGACTCGGAGTCAGGAAGGCCTGCTTTTCAGTCCCATCTCAGACAAGTATTTGTTGCATGACCTGGACAAATCATTCAGACTTCTGTGCCTCAGTTTCCTAATTCATAAAATAAGGGAGTGGGGGAGGTGGACTTGTCAGCCTCTAAGGGGCCTTCCAGAATTAAATATATGATCTTCGATCTTATGCTAGTCCTTAGTCTGGAATGCCCTCTACCTAACCAAGTTCTATCCTTTCCTCAAGGTCCAACTTGAACATCACCTTGTTTATGAAGGCATACAACGCAAAAGCTTTTATGTCAACTCTTCTAATCCTTTCAGTCTGACCCTTGACATTATTATTTAATTATATAAAATCAAGCCCTGCACTAAGAGAGAAGACCAGGGTTCAACTCTGAACTAATTTACTTCCCAGTTATAAGAAATTTGCCCAAGATTATGCTAGAAGGAACATTAAAGGTCATACAATCCAACCCCTGTATTTTATTCATGAGGCCCAGGGAAAGAACTTTGCCTGATGTCACACCAATAGGTAATTAGCCAAACCAGGATTTGATCACCTGATGCAGTGCTGCTCTCTCCTTTGCCTTTAGCGCAATCTGTTTCCTATCATTGTTGTATGTGCACATGTTGAATCCCTAGCTTTTGTTAAGATTAAGAGTTTACTATATGTTAGGCAGCTGCAGGTGGGTGGCACAGTGGATGGAGTGCTGGCCCTAGAGTCAGGAGGACCTGAGTTCAAATACTGCCTTGGACACTTACCAGCTCTGTGACTTAACCTTCTTTGCCTCAGTTTCCTCATGTGTAAAATGAGCTGGAGAAGGAAATGGCAAACCACTGTAGCATCTTTGGCAAGAAAACCACAAATGATGTCATGAAGAGTTGGATGTAACTAATCAACAAAACATACATAAATATACGCATCTATATACATATGTATATGCATATACACACATATAGATACACATACATGTTATGCATGTGTACACATGTATGTATATATGTGTATATATACATATACATGCACACATATGACATTGTGCTTATCTAGGGTCACAGAGAAGGGTAAAACAACCCCTGCCCTCAAGGAGTTGAGGACTCTCTCCCTAAGCCAGTTTTATCCATCCTTCAAGGTCCAAATCAAACCCTACCTCATTTACAACACAATACACAAGTCCTTACGTATGTCACATATCCAATCCTTATGATTTGGGGCATGACATGGTTCCTTAATTGCATAACATCAAATCCAACACATGAGAAACTTGAGGGCAGTGAAGGGAGGGAACAAGCATTTCGTGTGCCAGGTGCTGTGCTAAGCACTCTACAAATGCTACCTCATTTGATCCTCCCAACATCCACAAATACAAGATATGTACAAATTAGAGGGATGGTCATCTCATAGGTGAAGGCACCCGCAGCTGGAATGTCTGGGCAAGGCCTCCTGCAGAGAGTGGAATTTAAACTTAGACTTCAAGAAAGCAGAGAAATGTAAGAGTCAGGGCAAAGAAAGGACAGCCCTCTCTTGTGTGCTTATTTTCTATTTAACCTATGTAATATAGTTAAATCAGGTGCCACACTCCTAGGGCCAAGCCTGTTACATCTTCCCCCTCAGAGTTCTCAGATACCCTAAAGGATTTCTGAGTTTATGGGCATCATTTTTTGCTATGATCTGGAGCTTACTTCAGCTATATCCCTCCTTCCATTTTAAGGGGCAAGTAACTAGCCCCTCAGTTCTATTTAACTACTTAACACTCTACAAAAGGACATTTGCTTCAAAGATATAGCAAAAAAGAAATAGCACTCACCTAACCTCTAATACTTTGGGGTCATAATTTTTCCTATATAATTCTGTTCTCAGGGAAAGTAGACTGTAAATTGAGCTCAGTTCTTACATAGCATTGGTTCCACCAAGTTCATGTCCAGATGCAACAAGACTACCAGATGAGCCTTCATCTCAGCTGCTGCTTGGCTAGATTCCAAAAGTCACCCCCAAGGGTCACTTCTTGCTTCTCACGGCAGTGATTCTGAACTGGCTGCAAAATCTAATCTGGAGCAAGGGGATGCCAAGGACCTCTCTTGACTTTTATAACTCATAAGGTCATAGCCTCCACTCCCTTCTCAGGTCATTGAGCTCCTTCATGAATAATGAGGCAAAGAGGGACCAAGACTGAAATTGGCAGGTCTTTTTGAATGACTCTGCAGCCAATCAAAGAGCCTCCTCTTCATCATGTGGTTAGATAACCTGAGCTAGTAATAGAATGTCTACACTTGCTCTTGTCTCTCCAAGGCATATCATCATAACATCTCAGGTGGTCTGGACACATATCAGACCTCTTACCCATTATACTTATACGCATATATGTTCTTTCCTCAAAAGAATGTAAGCTCTTTGAGGGCAGGGACTATCTCACTTTTTAAAATTTGTATATCCAGGACATAGCACAGTGCACGGCATAGAGTACGTGCTTAATAAATGTTTGATTGATTGATAGATTATATATTGTAAACTTCTAACCCCAGATACAGTGCTCTTTGAGACAGCTAAATGTTACAATGCATAGAATGCTGGACTAAGACCTAAGTTCAAATTTTGCTTTGGAAACTTCTTAGCTGTGTGACCCTGGGCATATCACTTAATGTCTCTGTGCCTCAGTTTCCTCATCTATAAAATGGGGGTGATAATAGTACCTGCATCCAAGGGTTGTTGTGAGGATGAAATGAGATAATAATTGTAAAATGCTTAGCATAGTGCCTGATCCATAGTAAGCACAATATAAATGTTAGTTGTTGTTAGACTGCAACCATATTGCAAAGACTAGAACCTTGCCCTTCTGAGTTCTAAACTTGACTCATCTCTATGTCCCAGATTCTGGGTTGGATGGGAAGAAAGGGATAATAAATATTACGGAGCAATTTTTTTTAAAAACTCTCACTTGACATATAGACTTTCTGTCCCTTTCACAGTTGAGACAGTTATCTAGGGATTGAGTCATATCAGGCTGGCACTATGTCATGGACAGAGCATGGTGTTTCCAACTCTTCCCATGGGGCATCCTGTTTTATGAACAAAATGTATCATTTAAAAAGGTGAGATGTCTTCAGGGCAATGAGAGAAGGACTTTAGGGAAGAGATGACATGGAAATCTAGAATGTCAGACTTAGTAGCTCCGGAATCCATTAGAGCCCTCCAGGCACACTCTGCTCAGCCTTGAAGGAAGTTTGACATGCAGGCAGCTTCGTTATTTCTAGGTGAGTCACCTCCGTCCCACACAACACACCCCCACCTGAGTGCTCTGACTCTAGCTAGCTTCAGGCCCATTCAGGGCCAGAGTTAGCTGAGTGCCTCCCTGGGGAGAAAGAGACTAAAAAAGGGCCTGGCCTGGAATTGAGCTGAATTTTAATTTGTGGGGGAGGGGGAGTCATCCAAAAAGCCATATAGACTTATAGAAGGAGAAGGGAGGACAGAACATGTGAAAGAGGAGGGAAACCAAGAAATCAGGTGAGGAAAGAAAGTGGGAGTAAGGAAGAAGTAAAGCAGGAGCTTTTATCAGCAAAAAATGTTTGGGTGTTTTTTTGTTTGTTTTGTTTTTTTAGTTTAGAAGTTTTTATTGATGGTTTGTTTTTTTTTTAAAGGGGTGGGGTGAAGTGAGACTGGAGCTGTGACTTCCTGATATGGAAAGCCTTTTCACTAGCATAGACTGCCTATTGAGTGGAAGGGAGATTAGATGAATTCTCCTTGGCCCCAGAGGGTAAATCAAGAAGCAATGAGTAGAAAGGTTTTTCTTCTCCAAACTGCCTTGTATTTAATTACTTTGTATATATGTGTGTCTGTTTGTTTTATTTTATACTGTATGTGCTTAAATATATACTTGTGTCCTCTGTTGGATTATTGTTGTTGTTCATCCTTCATTTTCAAACAGGACCAATGATATCATGGGGTAATGTCTTGACATGCAAGTCAATTGGATTTAAGTGAGGCAGAGTTGCACAAAGTCGTCAGCCTCACTGTCCCTTCCAGTGTCATTGAAGTCCAGTGGCAAGACAAAAGTCAAGAGGACTGGTGATGACCCAGGAGGCAGTGGATGACCTTGGTGTCTTCTATGTCTGACCAAGTTCTAAATGCTCCACACCACCTGTGGCCTTCATAATTTCATAAGTCCCCATCTTTTCCTTCCCAGATCCTTAACAATCTAAACAAAGCCAGCTCAGATATTATCTTTTCCACAAACCTTTCCTGATCCTCCCAGATTGAAGTGATCCCTTTTATGAAAACACAAGAGTAACATAAGATTGTCCATATCTCTTAGATGCATTTGTCATAAATGTTCATAACTGTTGGAACAAATTGTTCTCATATGTGCATTCCATGGTGGGGAGCAGGAGGGGGGGAGTCTTCATATGGTTGGGGTGGACAACCCCTAACTCACTGACAAGTTTGAGGCCTGTCAGTTACCCTAAAACTGGTTTAGACTGTAAAAACAAAACAAAAACCAAAACCTGTTGGAATATAAGCTCCTTGTGAAAGGGTTGTTTCTTTCTTTCTATTTATATCTAAATGCCTGCATAAAGTAAGTTTTTTACAAATACTTGTTCAATTGAAGTTGTTGAGAGTCAGATTTTGTTTCAGTGAGAGGAAAATCTTAGTAGAGCTTTGTACAAAGGAATGCAATTCCTCAGTGGATCATGGGGTTTCTCTTTGCCAAAGGTCTTCAAGAAAAGTCTAGATAAAAATTTGTCAGGGATTCTGTGGTGGGATTATTATTATTATTGTTGTTGTTGTTGTCAAGAATGTATTGAACTAAATGGCTTCTGGGACTTTGTAATTCTGTGTAGTGGAAACAACACTAGATTGGGAGTAGGGAGCCTTGGTTGTAATTCTGGCTCTTTTAGCCCCAACATTGTAATGTTCTAACATTCTGGGATCTAAGGTCCCTTCCAGGTCTAACATTCTGACAAACCTTGGCTAGGCATTGTACTCCTTTGTGATTCTCTTGGTTCTAGGTGCTTACAATCTTATTATGTTAAGAAATCATGCCTAAGCTATTGTAATTGCCTCCTATTGTAATAGTCTCAATATTTTTAACCTTTTCTCCACCCTCACCACCCCCCCCCTCCATCCCATAAACAGGTGTCAGGTTAATCATCCTAATGCACAGCTCAGATTATGTCCCTCTTAAAGCCTATGACCCATTCTCACTCCCAAAACCTTCAGTGATTCTCAGTGCTGCTTTTAGAATAAATTCAAGTAAAATAAAAATAAACATATGAATGCATTAATGAGCACAGAAATATATATATATATGCATGCATGAATATATGTGTATATATGTATATTAGAAATTCCCAAATAAAGTGGAATTTTCCTTTCTAGACACTTATTTATTTACTTGCTACTCCAACCAGAACAGACCACTTGACAATCTCATAACACTTCTTGTACTTTTCTAACTCTGAGCTTTCACTCCCCTTCCTCCACGTCTAGATTTCATCTTGTCCCCATCTTTTCCTGCCCAGATCCTTCCAATCTAAACAAAGCCAGCTCAGATATTGTCTTTTCTGCAAACCGTTCCTGATCCTCCCAGATTGAAGTGATCCCTTTTATGAAAACACAAGTAAAACATAAGATTGCCCATATCTCTTAGATGCATTTGTCATAATCTGTTTTCTATAAAACTTCAATAATTAGAGTGGTCTGTATATAACTCCTCTACTCTATGAGCCTGAAAGCTCCTAAAGGCCTACAGGAATGTGTTTTCCCCCACCAAAAATTTTATTACCAAGTTACATTGCACAAAATAGAAGCTTAATAAATGCTTGTTGGGTGGGTGAATGTTAAATGAATGAATGAATGAGACAATAAAAACTGCACATATTTAATCGCTAAATTCAATGAAAGTCAGTGATCACTTATTAAATACCTTATAAATGTTAAGGATACAGCAAACAAAAGGTTTTTTTTTTCCTTTGAAAAGCTTGTATACAGATAAGTGAATGTATGTTAAGCAAATTAATATAAAGCAATTTTGAGAAGTAGTGAATACTATGGGAGTTAATGAGATCACTAAATGAGGCTGTAGCAAGAGAAGAGAAGGGGTCCCAGGATAGAAACTTGGGAGATACCCACACTAAATTGAATAAGCAAAAAAAAAAAAGTCAAAACCTTTTGATCCTTTTTTTTTTCTTTCTGTCTGTGGAATGGGTCCTATTCCATTTTTCATGGATGCTAGAGGCCTAGATGGGATCCCTTGCTACTGTACAGTGTTTCCAAACTTCTTTGGAGAAAGGCTCTTTCTAAATTCCAGTAGCTCTGCAAAATACTTTCTGCATTTGAAATAATTCATTTCAAAAATATCATGATGTAAGTTTTAAATGGTAGAGCGTGTAGGTAGCTAAGTCTTGGTTCCATTCCCAGAAATTCCTCGGGCAGGTAGGTACAACACACCTTTGATGAATGTACAGTAGGGTGGCAGGACATTTTTTTTCTTTCCTTTACTTGATTCTGCAGACCTCATTAATGCAAACAGAATATTAATTGATTCTATTTTCAGCCACTGAGTAAGAACCCAAAGGTAGGACTTGTTTTTCCCCCCAAGTGACTTTCTTTACCAATTCATTCTCAGACCCTTCTTGCCAGCCCTCTGCTTATTCTTCATGGCAGAATGAAAGCAGCTGATGATAAATGACTCAAGACAAGGAGGAGGGTCCCAAGAGCTCCCTCCCCAAGGGAGGGAGGAGGCAGGAAGGGAATGAGGAAAAGGGGGATGAACAAACAAAGACTTGCAAGTTGGAATGACTTAAATTAGTGGTTGGTGACAAAGGAGAAGTTGAATAGCCCCACAGATGGTCCGAATACAGCTTTTAAAATATAAAGAGAGAGAGAAAGGAAGTCCTCTGTTAATTCACAATTGCCACAGGAATTGATGTACCTCTTCTCCTTGGGTTTAATTTATGCTCTATGAGCCCTATTAGGGGAGATTTTTCAAATTCATAATAGCACAGGGCTCATTATGGTTTAAAAAAAAACCTGGAGAATTGTGGAAAATGGGAGACTGAATCATCCCCATTGCCCTAATGAAGATCAAAAAATAACTCAGCCTCAGCCTCCTCTCCTCTAATATTTCACCTGAAACCTCAATTCAAGTTAGTAAACATTAAGTGCCTACTATGTTCAAGACATTGGGATAGAGTGGTATGGTGCATTAGAAAGATCACTAGCTCTTAAGTCAAAATACCCAGGTTCACAGGCTACCTCTGAAATCTACAGCTTTTAAACCTCTGTGGGCTCCACAGTCTTCAAGGGCTAAATGAGTGGATTGTTCTAGATAGTCTCTGAGGTGTCTACTCATTCTATACATACACATACATATATATCACAGCTAATTGTATGAAACTCCTAGCTGAACCTTGAATTCCATCTACAACATCCACAGCAAGGTCCATCTGGCCTCTGTTTGAAAACTTCTGGTGACAAGAAACTTATTACATCTACAGGCAGAATATTCCATTTTTTGCATACACTGTGAGAGTGTAGTCTTTGTTCTACTACATTACATTACCACTTCTTTCTAATTCACTCTTGATCACAGTGATGTGCACAAAGTGTCTAACATACAACCTAGATTTGGAGAGAACAGATTTCAGAGGGTCCATAGGAAGAAGAGATAGGATCCCTTCCTATAAACTAAAATTGTTTAGGTGAAGCCAATCCAGTAAGGATCAGAAACTATCAAGAACAGAATTCTGAAGATACTTAGGTAAAAATAAAACAAAACAAAAACTCTAATGAGAAGGCAAAAATAGAGTTGTCTGAAAAGACTGATAGGAATGCAAAGAGAACTCACTAACCAACTTAGATTTTTTTTTAAAAGTTATGTATAGTAGACAGAACCAAGAATAGATAAAAGAGAATGAACATAAACATGTAGCCTGGTCCTATGGAAATAGTGTCAGGAAAATTAAATCTCAGAATGTTTTGAGGCTGGCAAGGAAGGCTAAGGACAACAAAAAAGTGTGTTTTAAAGATTGGTATTAGGGAAAAGAAAGGATCAAAAACTGATGGTAATTCTGTTTCATGTAGATGGAACTAGGGTACCTGACAATAGAGAAAACAGAATTGCTCAAAATGTTATTTTGCTGTTGTCTCCTCTCCCAAAAATGACCTTTTCACATGGATAAAAAAAAAAGGCTAAAGCAAGTTGATTTTGTTGTTCTCACATGATATTAAATAAAGAGAGAAAAAGAAAGCAGTTGGGGCAGCTAGATGGTGCAGTGGATAGAACATTGGGTTTAGAAACAGGAAGATTCATCTTCATGAGTTCAAATCTGGCCTCAGACACTTACTAGTTTTGTGACCTTGGGCAAATTACTTCACCTTGTTTGCCTCAGTTCCTCATCTGTAAAATGAGCTGGAGAAGAAAATGACAAATCATTGTAGTGCCTTTGCCAAGAAAACCCCAAAATGGGGTCAGCAAGAGTTGTATAGCTGTTCATTCCATCTCTGCTTTATGCTTATTCTGTTCACCATTGTATCGTAGTTATTTGTGAGTATGTTTTCTCCCTATTAGACTGCTGGCTTTTCAATAGAAGGGCCTGTATTGGATTTATATTTGTTTCCTCAGCTTTGTGTGCTTATTAAATATTTGCCCAGTGAAGGAATGAGTGACAACTTAAGGCAGAAGTGATTGTTCCCTCCTTTGAATGCATAGAGCATGTGTTTCATCACATATAAGGCACTTAACTCAGGCTGCCTTGAACTATGTTTGTGTGAATGCCCTATCTCTTGTGCTATTCCATAAGGCCTTTGGATTCAGGGAAAAAAGACATATAAATATATATATGTGTGTGTGTGTGTGTGTGTGTGTGTGTGTGTGTATACATATATATGTGTGTGTGTGTGTGTGTGTATACATATATACGTATATTTATATGTATGACAAGGGTTTCATTCAGTTTCAGAAGCCAAGACCTTTGCTTATTTTCGCCAAAAGGGATTTGGCTCCTTTGTTTACAGACCCCAGAAGACCCTTAAAACTTTTAGATTCCTTGTAGACTTACTTTATCTCTCTTTGAAAGCTTATTCAAATGCACCTTTACCCCTAGCTCTAAAAGAAAGTTTGTCTGCTGGTCCCAGAAAACCCTTAAAACTTTTAGGTTCCTTATCTACTCTCTTTATCTCACTTTGAAGCAAACTTCTACCTTTCAGCTCCCTTCATTATCTATTCTCATTGTTTATTACCTTCCAAATGGACCCAACAAACCCCTTCCTCTGGCCACCCAAAGTTACTTTAGTGTATTTAAGATCCACTTTAGCCCCCATTTAGATGCTGAGAATCTCTCAAGCCCAGAGGCTGAGGTTTTCTCATGCCCGCTTGTCCTTACCGGCATCACCTGGCCTATATGTGATTTATCTTTAATAAACTTTTTCTCTGACTGGAAGAAGATTTGGGTTGAATTCTTTCAGGCAAGCCCATGTCGCAATCTGGGGGGTCCCAGCACCCCAAAGCCCCTACACCTCTTTATATGGTTCCCTGGACTGGGAAAACTGCCCATCTCAAACTCTTCTCCAGCCATGACTGGATGGTACGTAAGTTTCCCCCTCCCCAATTCCCCATTGTCTTGTGGCTGGGAGGGGGATTTCCAAGCACCTAGCTAGCCTTGGCTTGGAAGTGTTTTAGGGATCTGACCTCTCAGGTCCTGCTAGGTCAGACAGCTACAAGGCTGTCTCAAATTCTACCTTTCTCTCTCAGGCTTTTGGTCCAGTATTTCTGTTTGAGCACTAGGACCTAGGTATACCTTCCTTGGTGTAGAGGACAGACTCCCTGTCAGGAAGTGAATGGTCCAATTCTCTTGGTTCTCTTGGTGCTAGGGAATTGGGAAACTGTTGGACATTTTTTTTCTCTTTTTTCCTTTTTTTTCCTCTTTTTCTTTTTCCCTAAGTCCACCATGGGTCAATCCTCTTTGATTCCCAAGAATTCGCCTTTTGGGCTGTCTTTTACAAAATTGGAAAAATTTTAGCTTTTCTAAAGGACTTAAAAAGAAAAAGCTGGTGTATTTTTGCAACACCATTTGGCCTCAGTATCACCTGGAAAATTATGAGGCATGACCCCTTTTTGGGACATTATGGGTAAGGACCCTCTCAGAGTTAGAAAAATATTGTCACAGAGAAATAAAATGGGTGGAGATTTCTTATTTAATGGCTTTCGTCGAGCCCATTCTTAGAAAAGACTGTAAGATGCTCGTAGTTAGAGCCACCCCACTAATGGGGAGTGCGGATCAAATAGACCTTTTGGATGATCGTCTTCTTATGCCTGCTATGGCTATGGTACCTCCCTCTTCCCAACCTCTGTCAGCACCACCTCCCCAGCACCTATCTCCATCCCCTTCTCCTCTGGCCTCCCTGGCTGTTCCCCATTCTCCCCAGACCCCTCCTTCTGTTCCCTATTCTCCCCAAATCCTTCCTTCTGCTCCCCATTCTCCCTTGACCGCTCCTCCATTTCCCTATTCTCCCCTGCCCCCATTGTTTCCCATGCCCCTGCTGCCTTGCCCATTTCCTCTTTCCCTTGGTTTTCCTTCCCTTTTCCTCTGACTCCTCCATTTCCTCCCCAGGCCCCTGCTCTAGAGGCTACCTCTACTCAAGCCTTGAGCAAGGGCCTCACTCCGGCCTCCACTTCTGAAGAGACTCCTGCTCAAGCTCCAGACAAGGTTTTCAACTCGGTGCCTCCTCCCCAGACCTCTACTTCCAACGGGACCCCTGCTCAGGCTCCAGACAAAAGTCTTGCCTTGGCTTCTCCTCCCCTGACCCCTCCCCCTCCTCCAGCATCAGGTAATCTTTCTCCTTGCCAGCTGGACTCCTCAGCCTTGCCAGTTCAGCCGGTACTTTCCAGCCCCTCGCTCACGAGAAATGGAACCTCCTATCTCTCTCCCCCACAAACCTCTACTCCTGCAGGACCTTCAGGGCTCTTTCCCTTAAGGGAAGTACCTGCCTCGCCTGATGGGACACTTAGGGTACATGTTCTGTTCTCTATCTCAGACCTCAATCAGATTAAGGAAAGGCTGGGTCAGTACTCTGAAGATCCCACTAAACTTACTGAGGGCTTCAGGGATGTGTCCCTACAATTCGAACTTTCTTGGGGTGATTTGCATGTCCTCTTTTCCACCTGTTGTACCACTGAGGAGAGGAAGAGAATCTGGGAACAAGCCCAGAAATTTGGGGATACCTTCACTACCAATGATCCCACAAGATACCCCCCAGGAACAGCTGTGGTTCGCTCCAGTGACCCAGGATGGGATTATCAGAAGAGTGAGGATAGGGGAAAGCGAGACCACATGATAATTTGCCTGTTAGAAGGCCTGAAAACAGCCTTTCCAAAGCAGGTAAATTTTCAGAAAATTAAAGAAATTACTCAGGGAGAAAAGGAAAACCCTGCTCTTCTTCAAGATAGGCTGGAGGAAGCCATTAAAAAGTATACAAATTTAGATCCTGACTCTATTGAAGGGGCAGCAGTCCTTAGCATGTATTTCATTAACCAGTCTGCCCCAGATATTAGGAGGAAACTACAGAAATTGGCAATGGGACCCCAAACACCTCATGCCCAGTTTTTGGAGACTGCCTTTGGCGTCTTTAACAACAGAGACCTAGTTGCAGTAAAGGAGAAAGAAGGTAGGGAGAGGGCTAGAGACAAAGAACATGCCCAATTTACGGCTGCTTCCATGGCCAGGAAAGGACCCAGAGTTTCTTCTGGCAACTCGGACACTGGGGAAACCTGTTTTCGATGCTACCAGTAGAGCCATTGGTCCAAGGAGTGCCCCTCCAGGGTGCCCCCCAAGAGGAAGCCGCCAGGACCATGCCCCACGTGTAACCAGGAGGGACATTGGAAGAAGGATTGTCCCCGAGGTTGGAGAAGTGGTGGAGCAGCCCCCCAGTACCCAGTCTTCCTGTCCTCACAAGACTTGGAATGACAGGAGGGCCTGGGGCTCGGTAGTGCTCCCACTTTCTCCATCTCTCTCTTTCTGAGCCCTGGGTTGAACTCGAGGTTCAAGGTAAGATTACCCAGTTTATCTTGGACACAGGGGCTACTTACTCTGTTTTAACTAATTACTCTGGCCCTACTCACCCCTCAAACTGTTGGATCATGGGCATTGAAGGAAAAATTACCTGATATCAAGAGACATACCCTCTGCCCTGCCTATTTGAGGATCTGTTGTTCGAACACTCCTTCCTCATTATCTCCTCTTGTCCTGTCCCTTTGCTGGGAAGGGATCTGATGGTAAAAATGGGAAGTCAATTTTCTTTAGTTAAGTCTCCAATATCTCTTTTTCCTTTGTTCACAAGACCCCCTCATGTTCCCCTAGAAGTGTGGGAGACAGTTGAGCCAATTGTTTGGGATCAGGGAGTTCCTGGGCAAGCTACTCATGCCACTCCAGAGCCTTCAGATTCTAATGTTTTTCCCCATCACTGTCAATATCCAATTAAACCCGAGGCGTGGGAGGGGCTACAACCATTGATTGGAAAATTCCTTACGTACAAACTCCCCGTTCCTTGTGAATCCCCATGTAATACCCCTATTCTTCCAGTGAGAAAGCCTAGTGGGGAGTACGAATGGTTCAAGGTCTCAGGGCTGTTAATGAAGCTGTTATTCCCATACACCCCGGAGTCCCCAACCCACATACTATACTCACTCAGATCCCTGGGGGTACCCAATGGTTTTCCACCCTGGATCTCAAAGATGCCTTTTTCTGCATACCTCTTCATGCGGATTCACAATTTATTTTTGCCTTTGAATGGTCACTACCTGGGAAACCAAGTTCATGTGAACTTACACGGACAGTCCTACCCCAGGGGTTTCGGGATAGCCCTCATTTATTTGGCCAAGCTTTGGGGAGGGATTTAAGGGACCTGGAACTAGGGGACAGTAGCTTGATCCAGTATGTGGATGATATTCTTATTTGTAGCCCTACCGGGGAGGCCTCTCTGGCTGCTGCCACAGAAACTCTTAATTTCTTGGGAACTAGGGGCTATAGAATCTCTTCGAACAAAGTCCAGATAGCTTGCCAGTCTGTTAAGTATCTGGCACATGAATTAACACTCACCTCTCGCTCTTTAACCTCAGAGAGGAAGAAGACAATTCTGTCTATCCCTGTCCCAGCCACTAAAAAACAACTTAGAACTTTTTTAGGCATGGCTGGATTTTGCAGACTCTGGATTCCGAATTTTGGTCTTATCGCTAAACCACTCAATCCGTGGCCCTGATACCCTCCCTCTAGAACGGGGCCCTGACCAGGCAAAAGGCTTTAAGATTTTAAAATCTAAATTGACTAACATGCCAGCTTTAGCTCTCCCTAATCTTGAGAAACCTTTTACTCTGTTCGTGGATGAAAGGAGAGGGCAAGCTTTGGGAGTTTTGACCCAGCTCTTAGGACCTGACCCTAGACCAGTAGCCTATTTTTCAAAACAATTAGACCCCGTAGCTGCTGGATGGCCTGCATGCCTCTAGGCAGTGGTTGCCACAGCCATTCTAATTCAGGAAGCCTCTAAACTTACACTTGGCCAGCCCTTAGAAGTCCTGACTCCCCACCGAGTTCAAAGTATCCTAGAAGCAAAAGGCCACCAGTGTCTAGCTAGCGGCAGGCTCACTAAATATCAAGCCTTGCTCTTGGATACCCCTGATTTAGTCCTTCGGGTGTGCTGAACACTCAATCCAGCTACCCTTCTTCCAGACAGTGCACACTCAGATGCTCTCATTCATGATTGTGAGGGGACTTTAGACAGAGTTTTTGCTAGTCGACCTGATCTAAAAGATTCTCCTCTTCCAAACCCTGAGTTAGTATGATACACAGATGGTTCATGGTTTACTGATCAAGGGGTTAGGAGAGCTGGATATGCAGTGGTTAGCCTCCATCAAACTATAGAGGCCAAGCCCCTGTCCCCTGGGACCTCTGCCCAAAAGGCAGAATTATTAGCACTCACCAGAGCCCTAGAGCTAGGGGAAAATAAGTGGGTGAATATTTATACTGACTCGAAATATGCTTTCCATGTACTACATGCCCATGGAGCAATTTGGAAAGAAAGGGGATATTTGACAGCAAAAAATTCACCTATCAAACATGCCCAGGAGATTTCACGTCTCCTTCAAGCTGTTCAAAAGCCTTCTGAGAGAGCTGTTATCTTTTGTAAAGGCCACCAGAAAGGGGAAAGAGATCAGTCTGTGGGTAATGCCTAGCAGATACTGCAGCAAAGAATGCTGCTCACCAAGTGACTATGCTGGCTCCTTTATTCCCACAGCTCCCTGACTCCTTCATACCCTCCTATAGCCCCCAGGAACATGCCCTGGCTAAAGAAAGGGGTTATTCTCTTTCATCCTCAGGGTGGTTTCAGACACCCTCTGGCCAACTCCTTGTCCCAGAGGTGAGCCAATGGAAGCTTCTTTTTGGCTTACACCAGGCCACACACCTGGGAGAAAAATGCCGTTCGGTCTCTGATAAGGCCTGCTTTTACTGGCAGTAAATTAGGAGAAACCATTCGACAAATCTGTAGGGCTTGCCCAACCTGTGCCCAAGTAAATCCTGAAGGGGCAGTCAGACCCCCCCTCTTTTAAAACCTATTCAGAGGAGGGGTACCTACCCTGGTGAAGATTGGCAAATAGACTTTAAACATATGCCCCCATGTAAGGGTTTTAAATTTCTTTTGGTTTTTGTTGACACCTTTTCTAATTGGGTGGAGGCTTCTCCTCACAGAACTGAAAAGGCTGGGGAGGTATTGAAGTTCCTATTAAAAGAGATTATACCTTGCTTTGGGTTGCCTAACTCCTTACAGAGTGACAATGGCCCAGCTTTTATTTCACAGATAACCCAGACTGTGGCAAAGACACTTAAAATCATTTACCACCTCCATTCAGCCTGGAATCCAAAGTCCTCTGGTAAAGTAGAAAAAATGAATCATACCCTAAAGCAAGTCCTTGCTAAACTGTGCCTAGAAACCGGAGAAGATTGGATTAAGACTCTCCCTGTTGGGTTACTCAGAGTCTGTATCACAGGGAAAAGATCAAGTTTAGCCCCTTTGAACTCTTGTATGGGAGGCTCTTTTTAACCTCAGACATTCTATTAGGCCCTGAACAGCATTTGATCACTCAATTTGCAACCCAATTGGGAACTGTCAGGAATGCCCTAACAGAATATGCTAATAAGAATCTTCCAAAACCCCTTGACAGGAAAAAAGAGGATCATACCCCAGTACAACCTGGAGACTAGGTCTATTTAAAATCCTGGAAGATTCATAGAGGGGAACAGTTGGATGTCAACTGGAAGGGACCCTACTGAGTCATACTCACCACTCCAACGGCAGTAAAACTTGAGGGCCTTCTCAGCTGGACTCATAATTCTAGGATTAAACCAGCGTCACCTCTTGCTTCCCCTTCAGAGATTCGGGAATACACCTGCGAGCCCTTGGAGGATCTCAAGCTACTGTTTAGAAAGGCCCCAACTCCCTCCACAGGACAGGTGGATGGAAAAAGATGAAAACTATCCATGCTCTTTTCCTTCATCTTGAAATCATTTACAATAGTAGTGTTAATTTTTTTCCTCCTCCTCCCTGATACCTCAAGCACACTAAGCCCAAGAAAATGGGAAGATAATTCCCTAGTTAAGCTGGGAAATTCATTAGGCCAGGGTGGAGTCCAGGATTGATGGGTATGCCATCCACACCCACATGGCAATTCCTGTCTCCCACCGCGTGCAATCTTTGCAAAAGCCCCCCTCCCCAATATGACTTTCTCAGAAGTCTGTGCACCCCATTTATGCTTGCCACTCCTCTATGGGCTACTCTGTCTGTATCTACGCCTTGTTTCTCTGCCGGGGAATATTCCCTTCCTTGGGGGACAAGCTCCAAGGCCACTGGACAAGTCCACACCCCTGTGAAGGGAAGGCTTGTGAGAGTTTCTGCTGGCCTCCTGACCTGTACCACTTGTGTAGATACCACTAGTGACAAGTGCCTTTGGAATTTTACATCAGCTAGCTGTATCAACTGTACTGAGGGGGCATTTCCTACTTGCACCTATGACTGAATCCCTCCCCCTACACTTCTAGTAGGTTCTCCCTTTTAAGTTTCCCTTCCAAGTTAATTCACAATGCTACAGCCCCTTCTGGTTATAACACTCTTATTGATCTCCTAAAGACACCCCTCTCAAGTGGGAACTTAATTTGCAACCAATCTGATCCTTGGGGCATCCATACTAGAAACCTCTTAAGAACTCAGCCTATTTGTGCCCCCAAAGGCTATACTTTTCTTTGTGGCATTGGTGAACCACAGGACCAGAATTCTGGGGAAGAAGTAAGGCGAAGTGCCAACACATGGCATGACCCCAGAACTATTGTCCTGACCACCCAGTGTTTTGACACCCTACAAGGACTTTGGGGTGTGCACTCTTGGATTTTTAGCACCCCCTCCCTCCATTTTCAATGCCACACAGCCCACAGTCTCTAACTTAAGAAGGGCAAAGTGTGGATTTTGGGGAACTGTCCTCTGGTCTTTTAAAAAGGGAGCAGAATAGCTCATGTCTTGGTATGGTCATCTACAACATGAACATGTTCTCTCTAACCTTACAGAGATTATTCACCAGTTGGCAAATGAGACAGCCTATGGTCTTCAGGAACTCCAGCAATCTCTGGATTCCTTAGTAAAAGTAGTTCTAGATAATAGAATAGCCCTAGACTACTTGCTGGCCTCCAGTGGGGGTGTATGTGCTTTAGTCAACACATCTTGTTGCATGTACATTAACAACTCTGGGAAGGTAGAACTCCACACTGAATGTATTTTGGAAAAGGCTAGTTGGATGCAAGAAATTAACAATAATTTTGGTGCTCCAAAATCATCATCTTTCTGGGAATCCTGCCTCCTTTCTATTTTGGCCTCTATTCTAAATCCCCTACTAATTATACTTTTCTTGTGTTTGTTTGGTCCATGTTTACTAAATATTCTTGCTAGGGTTCTTTCTTCTAGGGTTGGAGCCATCAACTTCCAGATGACTGCTCAGGCCATGTACCAACCTGAGGATTCTAGCCCGCTGAACCTGGCATCAGCCAGGTTTTGAAGTTTCACCTCTCAAACAGGACCCAGAGAGGCAGGGACAGCTCCACGCCCCTTGTCAGCAGGAAGCAGTTTCAGAAGCTGAGACCTCCGCCCCTTATACCAAACAAATTTGGTCCCATTTGTTTGAGGGGGGAAAATGACGAGGGTTTCACTCAGTTTCAGAAGCTGAGACCTTTGCCCCTTTTCGCCAAAAGAAATTTGACTCCTTTGTTTACAGACCCCAGAAGACCCTTAAAACTTTTAGATTCCTTGTAGACTCACTTTATCTCTCTTTGAAAGCTTATTCAAACGCACCTTTACCCCTAGCTCTAAAAAGAAGTTTGTCTACCAGTCCCAGGTAAAACTTTTAGGTTCCTTATCTACTCTCTTTTTCTCCCTTTGAAAGAAAACTTCCACCTTTCAGCTCCCTTCATTATCTACTGTCATTGTTTATTACCTTTCAAACGAACCCAACCAACCCCCTTCCTCTGGCCACCCAAAGTTACTTTAGTGTATTTAAGATCCACTTTAGCCCCCATTTAGATGCTGAGAATCTCTCAAGCCCAGAGGCTGAGGTTTTCTCATGCCTGCTTGTCCTTAGGGGCATCACCTTAGCCCCCAGCTCCCATTAAGAAGCTGAGAATCTCTCAAGCCCAGAGGTTAAGGTTTTCTCATGCCTGCTAGTCCTTACAGGCGTCACCTGGCCTATATGTGATTTATCTTTAATACATTTTTT
Source organism: Vombatus ursinus (assembly GCF_900497805.2). Taxonomy (NCBI): domain Eukaryota; kingdom Metazoa; phylum Chordata; class Mammalia; order Diprotodontia; family Vombatidae; genus Vombatus; species Vombatus ursinus. The sequence goes on from NW_020953958.1 coordinate 2,126,568, forward strand.
CTCTGACTGGAAGAAGATTTGGGTTGAATTCTTTCAGACAGGCCCGAGTCACGATCTGGGGAGTCCCAGTGAAGAGGAGGGGGGTTTTGGGGTGCTCCTAGATGCACAGAGGCACCCCGAGATAATGGGAGAAAGCCCAGATCGTGGCACGGATCTGCCTGAATGAATTCAACTCAGATCTTCCAGCCAGAGAAAAAGGTTATTAAAAATGAAGCATATAGGCCAGACTCCCAAGGAACCCAAACATCAGTGATCTAAATGGGGGCTCAGGTGGTCAGGCCAGGTGAGCGTGAGGCAGTCTCAGCCTCTTGGGCATGAAGAAAGCTCAGCGTCTGAGTGGGGACTGAGGGGGATAGGCCACGTGAGCAGGCATGAGAAAACCTCAGCCTCTGGGCTTGAGGACAGCTCGTCAGAATGGGGCAAAGATGAGTCTTAAGTACAGAAAGACTGGGGGGGTGGGTCTAGGAGTGCCCAAGCAGTTTGGAGTTATGGGAGGAGGGTTCTAAGGAGATCTGGATGGGAGTGGCTAGTAAGCTGGGGTGAACAGAACACCTGGGTCCTGGACCGTGTGGTGCCTAGCTAGGATTAAGGGTGGCCAGAGGAAGGGGTGGATTGGTTGGGTCCATTTGGAAGGTAATAAACAATGAGAATAGATAATGAAGGGAGCTGAAAGGGGGGAAGTTTGCTTTCAAATGGAGATAAAGAGAGACAAACAGAAGCCAGGTTCTTTTTGGGGCCAGGAAGGAAAGTGCATTTGAATAAGATTTCAAAGAGAGAATCTAAAAGTTTTAAGGTTTTTCTGGGAATTGTAAACAAAGGAGTCAAATTCCTTTTGACAAAAAGGGGCAAAGGGTAAAGGGGCCAAGATAAACCTCTTCACCAGCACCCCAAAACCCCTACACCTCTTCATATATACATCTTTATATATATATATATCACAGCACCTAGAGTGGGTTACAAATGGCAGAAGCTCAATATATCACAGAGTAATAGGATTTGGAGCTGGACCACAGAGGTCATCTAACCCAACCCCCTTCATTTTACAGATGAGAAAACTGAGTCTCAGAGAGGTTGTGTCTTTCCCAAAGTCACTTAGATGAAAAAAATCTCTCCTCTCTCAAATTTCAATAAATAATGGAAGCAAAACTCAATTCCATTTTTTTTGTATACCAAATCCAATATTCTTTCCACTGTCACAGCATATATTGAATGAGTGATTTTTTTGAGTGGATTGTCCAAGGTGGATTAGCAAGTCAGCGGCAGAGCTGTGACTATAATTTGGGTCTCTGGACTCCAAGTCCAATTCAGTAATTTTTGCTTATTTGTAAAATAAGGGCTCATTTGTAAAAGGAAAGCACCTGACAAATTTGCCCTTCAAAGTGTCAGGGACACTCTCTGACCAATTTGAGTCCACATTCCTGAATTTATCTGTGATTGGGAATTTAGGATACAAAAGACCATATCCCCACAATGGTGCTCACAGCAGCATATCTTTGGGAAGCTTAGTTTGGGGCTTCTGAGTGGCCAATGAGCTGTGATCTCTCACCCGCTATTAAGCCTGCAATTACCAGTTATTTAGAAATTGACTAAATCTAGAAGCGGCTATTCAGAAAGTATGGTTCAGCCGGGATCTAGGTTTAGTCAGCAGGAAAGACAAAAGAGGTTAGGTTTCAGGGGAGTGGGATGGAACCGGAAGACACAGATCTGAAAGAAAAATGAAAAGGATTCATTGGAAGAGACTGTGAATCTGAGAGTCTGCTAACTCCCGGGGTGTGAACAGTGACAACACTCAGGAAGAGAAGGAGAAAGCAGTAGAGACAAATTTGGGTTTGGTATAAGTCAAAAAAAAAAAAACTTTCTAAGAATCTGAGACATCTAAAAGTAGAACGGCCTGCCTTGGGAGATGGGATGCTGACAATGGTATCGAGGGATTCAGATGCCAGTGGCCTCTGAGGTCTGTCCAACCTCTGGGGATCCTGTGTGCACTGGTGGCTGTAAAAGACTCAAGCCCCAGGGACAGGCCCTTTTCCTGGGTGCCAATGCTTGTATGGAAAAGGGCTGGCTCTGTTCATTCCACTCCTGTGGCTGGAGGGCGGTTTTTTGTTTTTGGGTTTTTTTTTCCCTTGGAGAAGTTAGAGATTAGGAAAAGTAGCCAGTAGCCCCAGATGAAAACAAAATAAAATTTAAAAGAATAGGAATGGGCTCATTAAAGAGGCTATTATAAGAAAGAGCTAGCACCTGGAGGGGAAGTAGTTTAGCAGTGTCAGGGGAGCCAAAGAACAATTGTGGTAAGGGAGAAAGCCCCAGTCCTCTCTGCCTTGCTGGAGTCCCACTTAGGCTAATACTATGAATCTGGGGTTTGGTGAGGGGAGGAGGGAGAAAACAAGCATTTATTAAGCATATGCTATATGCCAGGCTGAGTGATTAGATAGATAGACAGATAGATATGGATATATCTATGTACACACATATGCAAAATATACATTATATATGTATATACCTATATGCATAGGTATATACATATCTATACACATATATATTATATCTACATATATGTAATCTCAGTTGGTCTTCATAGCAACCTTGGAAGGCAAGTACTATGAATTATTATAATCATTTTGTAGTTGAGGAAACTGAGGCAAAGAGAGGTCAAGAGACTTGCCTAGGGTCACATTGATAGTAATGTGTGTGAGGCCAGATTTAAAAGTGTCTTCCTGACTCCAGGCCTAGTGTTCTATCCACAGAGCCACTTAGTTAGGGGCTGGGGGATGGTGGAGAGGAGCAACAGAAGGGGAAGAGGAGATCTTAGCTCTTTATGGACTTAGATATGAGTCCTTTCTAGTTCCTTTCTGTATTTATAAAACTACACTATATCTTGAAGCCTTTTGAATCTGTATGCTTATAGACAGAGCTGATGGTTCCCTTTGAGGGAGGGCAAGATTCTGAAATTCTCATGTTTCACTTGAGTGTGGGGACATGAGCCAGGTGCTTTGGGGACATTCATGCTGGGAAGTTTCTGGCAGAAAGATAATGTAAGATTCTGTGAAAGCTTATCAGATGAGCAGGTGGACTTCAGAAAAACTGGAAAGACTTGTATGGTCTGATGCTGAGTGAAGTGAGCAGAACCAGGAGAACGTCGTACACAGTAACAGTTACATTGTGGGATGACTAACGCTGATAGACTTAGCCCTTCTTAGCAATGCAAGGATCTAAGACATCTCCGAAAGTCTCATGATGAAACATGCTATCCACATCCAAAGAAAGAACTATGGAGTTCGAATGCAGATAGAAGCATACTATTTGCTATTTTTTTTTCTTCTGTTTTGTTTTGTTTCCTCTTTCTTGTGGTTCCTCTTATTGGTTCTAATTCCTCCTTACAACATGACTAATATGAAAATATGTTTAATAGGAATGTATGTGTATAGCCCTATATCAGATGGTGTGCCGTCTTGGGGAGGGAGGGCAGAGGGAGAGGGAGAAAAATTTAAAACTCAAAAGCTTATGGAAGTGATTGTTTGTAAATCAAAATACATTAATAAAATTTTTTTAAAAAGAGCTTATCAGAGAAGGAGTCTCCCTCTGTCTCTGTTTCCTCTGCTCACTTGCTGCACTATTAAAGACAGAGAGTTACAAACCCCTGTGATCTCTGGGGAGGAGTGGGGTTCTCTTTCTGAACTACAGCTAGTTTACCTTGACTCAGTTCACAGCTATTTTTTCTCCATAGTCTGGGAAGAAGAACAAGCTCTCAGGAAAATGCATGGATCTTCAATCTAGGTCTAGAAGGGACCTCAGAGAACGTCTAGTCCAACCTCCTGATTTTACACATGAGGAAACTGAGGCCCAGAGAGTTTAAGTGACTTGCCGAAGACCATACATGTGGTAAATATCAGAGGGAGAATTTGAAATTAGATTTTCTGCCCCCAGAGCCAGTATGCTTTCCATTGCACCAGGGTGAATCATAGACCCTTAGAGCTGCAAGGCATCTGAAAGACCCCCTGATCATAATAAGTCATTATTCTATAGAACCTTGTGGCTTATAAGGTACTTTCCTTGCAACCTTGGATCTCACCTTGGGTGAGATCGGCAGTGCAAGCATTTTTATCCTCATTTTACAGATAAAGAAACTGAGCTTCAGAGAAATTGAGGAATTTGCCTATCATAGCCCAGTTGGCAATCAATCATCGCTATTTAATAAACTGTTTTTCCTAGACCTTTTCTACAAAGGACAATCAGCCAATTGACAAGTACTATTAAGTACCTACTCTATGCCAGGGACCATCCTAGGGGTTAGGGATACTAAGACAAAAACAATACCTTTCTACAGTGAACTTCCATTCAATCAGGAAGGAGACATGGGAGACATATGGGAGACATGTGTGTTAGTGACTTAATTCTAGGACCTACTTTCAAATCCTATCTCTGATAGTTATTATTTACATGACTTTGGGAACTTACCTAGTCTCCCTAGGCCTCAATTTCCTCATTTGTAAAATGAGAGGGTTGGACCAGATGGGCTCTCTGATGAGACTAATGTCCCTTCATCCCCTCCTCCATGTAGGGCCCATGTCTTCCCCTTCCACCCCGAAAGTTATTAGTTTTCTCTATGAAACAAGGAAGCTACCCCAGGGATGTGATTGGCCCATGCTTTCCTTAACACTCTTTCCTGGCCACCGAAGGTCATAAAAAGTCCCACCCACATGGAATCTAGGCCTCTCAGACTTGGTGGGAGTCTAGGGGACCACAAGAGTAGCCATATTGACTAGACATATTTCTATAAAGAGCCATGAGTAGCCATTGTTATCAAGGCTAGGAAAGAGCTGATGCCCTTTCTATGCTATAGTTAAGTAAACTCCTTTTGTTAACAGTTCAATGACCTAGTGTCTCATTTCATCCTAACATTGAGATGGAACTAACAAGGAGCAGGATTCAGACCTGCCTCTAATAAGCTTGGAGGTCCTTTTCAACCCCAGAACTGTGATCCTATCTCTAATCCTGCATTGGGAAATAACAAAGAAACAAGGTGACCTTGGAAGAGAAGGCATTCAAAGTTAAAGTGGCAAAGAAATGGCTCATACAGAAGATGGTGCTTGAGCTGAGTCAGGAAGGAAACCAGGGATTCTGAGGAAGGAATATATTTCATTCACAGGGGACAGGCATTGCAGAAGCACTGAGATAGGAGATGGAGTGGCATGCATGAGTAACAGCAAGGTCAATTTGATTGTATTGTAGAATGAGGCAATAGCCAAAAAACATTTATTAAGCACCTACTATGTGCTAGACACTGTACTAAGTATTGGGGAAGCAAATATTTTAAAAAAAGACAAGCCCTGCCCTCAAAGTGTTTACAATATGATTGGGAAATGCAACACATGAAAGAAAACTGAAAATCCAGAGCAGGTTGCAACTAGGGAAGGTACCTGATGGGGAGTGGAACATGGTAGAAAAGTCAGAGAAGTCCCAAAGTTCATGGCTTCACCCTTCAATCAGAAAGACTGAGGGCAGTGATAAGATGGAGTACCAATGCCAATGGGATATTGCAGAGTGATGAGGTTTTCCCAGTAATGAGCTTCCTGGGGCATGGTCAGAGTGAGTGGAAAGATGTAATGTATAAAAGGGTTTGAAATGAGGACAGGATGCGAAGAGTTTTGAATGCCAAAGAAATGAACCTATATTTAATCCTAGAGGTCATAGGGAGCCCCTGGAGTTTATTGAGGTGGAGGTTGACATGATTATGCCTTTGCTTTAGGAAAATCACTTGGATGGCAATATGGAGGATGGATTGGGTTGGGAATGGACCACACATTATTAGGCAATAATGATAATAGCTCACATTGACATATCAATGTAAGGTTTACAAAACATTTTTCTCACAACAACCCTTGGAAACACTTCTAAACCAGTTCAGCCCCCAGTTTCCCAGACTACTTTTTCACTGCCATCCCAGCAATCTTCTCACCCTCATACTCTGTCAACTCCTCCACTCCTGTGGCACCCTGATCCAATTGGTGAGTTCCTCCATGAACCTCCAAATGAGGAAGTACCAACATCATGTGGGTATTTCCAACCCTGCTGGACCACCTATTCTTTAGCCTACTCTTTCATCTTTTCATTACTTTCATTACCTACCTCCTCCCAACCTTTCTAGATCCCTGTAATGTGCTGTCTTCTCCAATTAGAACATCAACTCCCTAACACTCTTTTTGCTCTTTATTTGAATTTCTAGTCCTTAGCTTAGTGCTTGGTACATAGTAGAGATTTTGTGATTCCCAATTAACAGAGTAAAACACTGAGATTTAGAGAGGTTAGGTAACTTCCTCATTGTCCCACATCTAGCAAATATCAGTCAGAGATTAGACTTAAGTCTTCTGACACCGAATTCAATTTTTTTTCATCAACTCTTTTAAGCTAGTTTGACAAAGGATCAATTATTATTACTCTGTAGCTCTCTGGTCTCTTTCCCCTTCCATTCCCAGAATTTGGGCTGGAGAACTTGTCTTCAAACAGGAAATCTCAGAGATAATTAATTTAGACTGTTTGAAGCCTAGTGGTCCCAGGGCCAAATCTTATTAAGTTAACCTAATGGCTGGATTCACATGAAGAAGTAAAGACAGAACTTAATCTGAGCGAGTCACAAACCCAGCTTTTGTTTTTCTACCTGGACTAGAGAGAGAGTTGGTGTCTTTGACAGCATGCCCTGTTCTCTCTGCTCTCTTGTGCTGCTCTCAGAGAATGGAGGCTTCCAGTAGCCATCTGCTCTGTCCCACCAGGCAGGGGGTTAGCAAACTCCCTTGTTAGCAAGCAAGAAAGAGAGAGCTGAAGAAGCAACCGAATTACTTGAGGATGGAGATTTCTTTGGTAACATTCTCTGGGCTCTGACTTAAGGCTTCAATTCTAGAGAGGAGTTTGATGGGAAAAGATGAAGTAGAGTAGGGAATTGGGGCCCAGTGCCCCTCTGGAGATCATAAACTTACATTTTCTGGTTCCTTTCCCTTCTTACATGTGGAAGTAAACCAAAATGCTATAATTTAAGGAAATATTTTATTCTTTCCATATTATCTCAAGTTTCACTAATCAGAAATTCATTTGGGTTACTACCCTTGGTCAATTAATAAATAATCATTTATTAAACACCTATTATATGTTTGACACAGTACCAAGCACTGGGGATACAAAGAAAAGGAAAAGATAGTCCTTGCCCTGAAGGAGCTCCCAATCTAATGGAGGAGATAACAAGCAAACAAATTTATACAAACAAGTTAGATACATGAAAAAGAGAAACAATGAATAGTGGGAAGATATTAAAATTAAGAGATTGAAAAAAACCTCCTGAAGAAGGTGGGATTTTAGAACAATTAAGGGAACTATTAGTCATCTGTACCTTAGTGAAAATTAGCTCACAAGATATAGCCTGTTGGAATAGTGGAAAGAACTAGATTTAGAACCACAACACCTAGATTCTAATCCTCATCCAACTTCTTAATTGCCTTTGTGGTGTAGGACAAGATACCTCTCTGAACCTCAGTTCCTCATCTATAAGATGGGAATGATACCTTTTCTCTCTAGCTCACGAGGTTGATATAAGGAAATGGAAAAATAACTATGAAAATGGCTATGTGAACTGGAAGATGCCTTGCAAATTTTAAAGCTGTTAATACATAGGTGAGGGATTATTCCTGCTAGCATTCTCCCCATCTAACTGAGATGAGCCAAGGAGGTGGGAGTTTTGCTAGAAGGAGGGGCAGGAGGGAGACAGAATTCACAGATGTGGGGCACTGCAGAGTAGGGCAGGATAAGCTTGTGTGTGATATTCTAAGCAGCTAGAGCCCAAGAATGAGGGTGCTGTGTGACTGGGAAGGGGGTGGAAAGCAGAGGCCAGGCATTAGAAAAGGTTCTAGAACACAACCTTGGAAGAGAGGGTTGAACTTATTCTGCATATGCCAAAGGACGGAACCAGGACCAATGAGTGGGAATGTCTTTGGGCCTCAGCATTCTCCTTTGTAAAATGAAGGGGTGAGATTAGATGCTATCTCACAGCTCTAAATCCTATAGAGAGGCAGGCTTCAGCTGAAAACAGGGAAGAGATTCTTAACACTTAGTGTTTTCCAAGAATGGACCAGACACATGCTGGAAGTTATAGAATTACAGAATTTAACACTGGAATGAGAACTACCCAGAAATGGAATGTGCTGTCTCAAATATAGTGGGTTCCTCATCACTAATGGTGCTTACATGGAAACTGGGTGAGCACTTGTTGGGTCTGTCATAGATAGTCAGAGGGATGTGAGCAATCATAGGATTGTAGCTTTAGCTGTGGACCTGGCAGAAACCTTAGGGTTATCTAAGTCACTTCTTCATTTCATTCTTTCATTCAACTAGTTATTTATTTATCAATCTATTTATTTGTCTATTTAATGATTTGGGGGCTTTTTAATTTAATTCATTGATACATTCATTCATTCATTTATTATATGGATTAGCCAGTGAAAATAGAGATAGACTATTTTATATGAAGAGCAGCAGGACAGCCAGTGTCACTGAGGCATAAAATAAGTTGGGGTGTGGAAGGTCTAAGAAGATTGGAAAGGTATAAAACAACGAGGTTATGAAGGGTTTTGAATGCCAAATAGAGGATTTTATATTTGATCCTAGAGGTAATAGGGAGCCACTGGAGTTTATTGAATAAGGAAGAGGTGGGGGTGGGGTAACATGTTCAGACCTTCACTTTAGGAAGATCAATTTGACAACTAAATAAAGGATAGACTGGAGAGAGATCTGAGGAAGAATGACCAGCCAGAAGACTATTGCATCCATTCTAAGCAGATCTAAAAATGGGATTCTGACTTTATTCTGTCAGAATAGACTCAGGGAATCTCTGAATATCTCTCTCTCATGTCTCTCATATATATATGTTTCATCCTCTCAAACACTTTGGCTTTGACACTTAGGTTCTGGAGCTGACAGTATCATTGTCAACAGCTGCTATTCAAGTAAAAGACCTTCAGTGAAGTGCTAGAATATCCTAGGAAATTAATCCCTATTCCCCCTCAAACTTTCCCTGAAACTCATAGGGAGACAGTACATTTACAAGTGATTTGGTTATTGGAGGGAGGCTTTAGCAATTGCTTTTCTCCTGAGTTCTTAGCAGGAAATCTGGGCCTGAGAATTTCCTGTTGTTTTCAGTACTTCTTTTAAAAGCATAAAGTTATAGTTAAAAGAAAGATGAACTTGGAGAAGAGTAACAGAATCTCATAGTTGGCAGAGATTTCAGCGACCATCTTGTCAAAGCTGTATTGAACAGAAATCTGGTCCACAACACTCACTTGGGTTCTACATAAAGAGCTCTCATGATGGGGATTACCCACCATAGCTGGCGCATTTCATTCCATTTTTAGAATTGTTGGAGAGTGGTTCCTGACATTGAATTCATTTTTGCCTATTGAAATATCCACCCATAGCTCATGGGTCTGGTCTCTTGTTCCAAACAGAACAAGTTAATCCCTTTGCCACGTAGTGCCTCAAATACTTGAAGACTGCTATCATGAGACCCCAGTTTCCATTCTTCTCCAAGTTATACATTTTCCATTCTAGTAAGACAGCTTTGAATGTTGCTCCAGTTTCTTAATATCCTCCCTAAAATTTTGAACCCAGAATTAAACAGGCCTCAGTTTGAAGCCTGGCTTAGATACTTGCATATTGTATGTTGATGGGCAAGTCATTGATTATAGAATATTAATCACAGAATGTTAGAGCTGGAAGAGATTGTAGAGGTCATCTAATCCAACTGCCTCATTTTATAGGGAGGCCTCATAAACTGGAGGCATCAGAAGGCATTTGATTTCATTTAGTTCACTAAGGCAGTAAGTAGCAGAGCATAATCTATCACAAACCTTCTGACTTCAGATTCAATGTTCTTTTCATTATACCATGCTGCCCCTCTTTGAGCCTGTTTCCTTATATGTAAAATGGAGATTATATAATACTTAATCTGACTACCTTGCTGTATTCTTATCATTGTTGGAAAGAATTTGCTTTCTAATTTGCTATATAGAGTCATTACCATTATTAAATTTCATATTTTGCACTTAGGATGTACCTGGAGTGGAAAGATTGAATAGCTCTCTAGATGATTCTTACTATAATTTGTTTTTTAATTATACTTTATTTCATTTTTTAAATTAGTATATTTTGATTTATCAGCAATCACTTCCATAAGTTTTTGAGTTTTAAATTTTTCTCCCCCTCCCTCCCCACCTCCCTCCCCAAGATAGTGCACAATCTGAATATATATATATATATATATATATTCCTATTAAACATATTTTCACATTAGTAATGTTGTAAGGAAGAATTAGAACCAATAGGAGGAACTACCAGAAAGAGGAAACAAAACACAACAGAAGAAAAAAATAGCAAATAGTATGCTTTGATTTGCATTCAAACTCCATAGTTCTGTCTTTGGATGTGGATGACATTTTCCATCATGGGACCTTTGGAGATGTCTTAGATCCTCGTATTGCTGAGAAGGGTTAAATCTATCAATAGTAGTCATCGTATAATGTGCCTGTTACTGTGTACAATGTTCTCCTGGTTCTGCTCACTTCACTCAGCATCAGACCATACAAGTCTTTCCAGGTTTTTTCTGAAGTCTTATTATAATTTCTTAGAAACAAGCATAGGATGAAGGGTACAACAGGTGTAGAGTTGGCCTATGATGGCAGGCAGCTAGGTGCAATATGCAGCTAGGTGATTCAGTAGACAGAGTGCTGGGTCTGGAGTCAGGAAGACTCAGATACTTATTAGCTATGTGACCCTGGGCAAGTGACTTAACCCTGTTTGCCTCAATTTCCTCATCTGTAAAAATTAGCTGGAGAAGGAAATGGCAAACCACTCCAGTATCTTTGCCAAGAAAACCTAAATGAGGTCACAGTCAGACATGATTGAAAAATGACTGAACCACAACTGATGGCAGGTCTGAGTGACCATTTGTTGAGTGATCCTATGGGATTGTGATAGAGTTGGAAAGGTTCGACTCTATAAAAGTCATCTAGTCCAAGGCCTTCATTTTATAAGTAAGGAAATTGAGGTACAGAAGAGTTAAGTAATTTGTCCAAGGTGGTAAATAGAATAGCTGGGATTTGAACCCAGACTGTGTGACTCCAAACCCAATATTCTTTTTAACATATTATGATGCCTTTCATGGATATGAAGATTGTCATTCAATGCAGACCAGCTACAGTGAGATAGAAATGGTGCTAATGGAGTTGATGGAAGGAAAATCCAAGGCTAGGCAAGGCAGGATGATAATAATAAAGGTAATGATAGAATTGCCTATAAGTAGATGGCATTTCACAGTGCTTTGTGCGGCTTATGAGGGGGATATGGATGGGGTTTCTTTTTAGTTGTGTATTTTTTTTTTTTTTTTGGTCAGAGTACAGATATTCCAATTCTATTCGCTTGCCTAACTGGCCTCCCCAAATGAGTAGCACCTGGACAGAAAGGTCTGCCATTAAACAGTAGATTGTTCTCTCTCCATTTTTCTTTGACTTCCAGCTTTCTTCAAGTCCCAGCTAAAACTCCCCTTTCTCCAAGGAAAACTTCCCCTATCCCTCTTAATTCTAGGACCTTCCCACTGTTGATTATGTCCAATTGATCCTGTAAAGAGCTTGTTTATACATAGTTTGCATGTTGTCTGCTTCATTAGATTGTGAGCTCCTTGAGGACAGAGACTATTTTTACCTTTCTTTATGTCCTCAGTACTTAGCACAGTAGCCTGGCACATATTAGGCATTTTAGTAAATGCTTATTGACTAACTGACCTACAAACTGTGAAGGTGAAACAGTGAACCATACTAAAAGAAAATGACAGCTAAAACTGTCAGCATTAGGTATGTGATAATCATTGGTATCATATAGACATTAACTTCTGAGGCATTCTACAATATCCTACCTCAGTACTGGAGATTACAGAGACAGAGGGGCAAGAGTGGACCCAGGCATAGAGTTTCAGATCTTAGGAAGTGACACTGTGTTTCTGTTTACCCATGCAGCTTCAATCATGATAATTACTGAACGTTAACACAATACTCTCCCATTTTGGTATAGATACATGACTACAAGTTAACTGTCTATGTTCAGCATCAATTTTATTGGAGACAGGTGGATCATTGTAGAATATTGATGTCCAGGTTAACTTTATTCTGTTCCACTGCTGTGGCAGCAAGACTGAAGAGAGTAGAGTTTCTTCCTCGAAAGGGGCTGGGTAAGGGAGTACATGGAATTGATGCTTCTGCTTTTATTATGTGTTTACCTAATTGAATTAGGCTGATAGATTAATATAGCATGCTGCTTAAAGGGAAGGGGTAAAGTAAGTACATGGGGCCAAGCCAGAAAGTGAATCACACTCTGATAAAAACATAGTATATCATAGCACAAGATGTTGTTATTTTTGTTGTTTAGTCATTTCAGTCATGTCTGACTCTTTGTGACCCTGTGGACCTCTGTCCATTTTTTTTTTTTTGCAAAGATATTGGAGTGGTTTGCCTTTCTCTAATTGCAAACAGAGGTTAAGTGACTTGCCCAAGATCACAAAGCTAGGACTTTAATGAGGAAGAATTTGAACTCATGTCTTCCTGACTCCAAGCCCAAAACTCTATCCATTGCACCACCTAGTTGCCCAGGTATAACATGACATGACATGAAAAGATATGATGTGACATGACAATATGATATGGAATAGCAGGACATTATATCACATCACACAGCATAACACAGCTTAAGGGAAGGTAGTGGAGGTTTCATGGTATAGTGCATAGAGAGACAGCTTTGAAACCAAGACCTTGGTTCAAATCCCAACTCAGGTTGTATGACCCTGGATGAATCACTTGCCTTCTGAGTGGTCTAGGCAACTGTGTAAAATTGTTAATTCATAGTAAAGGTACTGACCTTCATTGATGAGAAGGAGTTACTTATACCAATAAAATTGTATATCTAGACCCTAAACTTATCCTTAGATAAGATTTTACAGTGGGGAGAGATAGAGTGATTGAGTGGCAGCAATAATGTGTGACTGCAGACTGGGACCAGGATCACAACAACTCCCTCCCCCCTTTCTTCCCTTCTCCCCCACTTGTTTTTTTTTTTTGGCTAGGCAATGGGGTTAAGTGACTTGCCCAGGGACACACAGCTAGTAAGTATTATGTGTCTGAGGGATCCAGGGCCAGTGCTCTATCCACTGTGCCACCTAGCTGCCCCGCTCTCCCCCCCTCATTTGGTCCTCGTGGTATCTTGGTGAGGAAAGCAGTGCAAAAATCATTATTCCCATTTTACAGAGAAGGAAATAATGATCAGAGAAGCTAAGTGTCTTGCTCAAGAACAAATGTCTAATAGACAGTCTTGAGACTAGAACCAAAGCCTTTCTTCCTTCAAGTCTTATACTTTTCAGGGCATTAAAGAAATGGTCCAAGATAGCCTAACTCATTGGACGGGGATACCCCTGTTGAAAGGGGGCAAATGAAAGTAAAGACCATAATCCATCAAATCCGAAAGTTGGAGGCAGGGAGTGTTGGGCCAGGGTCAGAAGCAAGAGTAGGTTAAGTGATGTGAAGATGTCAGAGAAGAGAAGAAGTTTGCTCAAGGTCGCATTAAATGCAGAGCCAAGATAAAATGCAAGGTGTCTTATGATGAATATAGTTCCCTTCTCTCCACCATACCTCTAATATACCCCAAGCATATGAAGACTTCCCCTCGTGGAATGGGCAGGTGACAAAAATTTATTCCAACAGCCATTAAGGTGGCTAAAGCAGGCACTGTGTAGTGCTTAGAGCTTGGTCAGACATCAAAGATGCCAAGGTCATCCACCACATCACAGAGCATAGCCAGTCATCCTGATTTTTGTCCTGCCACTGGATTTTGATGACCCTGGAAGAGAAAGTGAGGCTGATGACTTTGTGCAGCTTTCCTTCATTTAAATCCAATCCATGTGCAATTCAAGACATCACCCTTGTGATGTCATTGGTCCTCTTTGAAAACGAAGGACAAACAACAGCACTCCAATGTGTCCTTCAGGGATTTTTATGTCCCTGAGATGTAGCTCCCTTATTCCAATATCAAGCTATTTATTGTCTGATTACCACCTACCACTTACACCCCATCTTCAGTGGAGCCCTGAGGAGAATTGGTAGTTGGTGCTTTGATCACTCCAGCATATAATGACTTCTCTCACCTCTGAACTATTTATTTCTAGATTTATTCTAGAAATTTATTTATTATTCTAGTAGAAGAAAATCCAGCACTATTACCATCTTGTCGGGTTGATTTAAGATGAAGAAGGCTAGGGTTCAAAGTCTGACTTTCAAGTCATAGCATTTGGAACTGGAAGTGACATTATCTGGTCCAACCCCTCTATTTTATGCAATAGGAAACTGAGGTCTAGAAAACTGACTACTCCAAGATCAAATCTAGTGACTGACAGAGCTGGCTCTTTCCATTATATGCCTTCCCCTATGAAACATGAGAGAAGATAACCAGACTGTGAAAGAGATTGCAAAATAGCCTTATTTTTCAAATAGAATCACTTCTATGGTTGACCTCGAGGGATCAATGCCTAAACCACGGACAGGGGATGGCAGAGTTGGTGATGATGGTGGGGTCTCTGCCAGTTCAAGCCTTGGCTAATTCTTAATTGGTTTACATGAAATCTGGGGAGAGGTAGTTTTTCCTTTTCAGAAGACAGCTTTACAAAGAGCTCTTCTCCTTCAGCCCCCATCCCCCACCCCGGGGGACTCAAGCTGTAGACAGGTTTGAGGAAGCAGCAGCTGTCGGACTGTCAGGCAGGTGACAATAAATGCGGGATATGTCTTGAAGGCAGACAGGCCAGTCTGGCTAGTGCTGCAGCTTCTCAGCAATCTTTAGAAGCCCAAGGCAGCAGCTGCTCTCTAGTCTATACCCAGAGCTGCTACTCTCTCATTCCACTATGTTTTAGGTCAATTCCACCAAGTATTTTGGGCAGGAGAGAATGAACCTTTGAAATGGAACAGGATCCTTAAGGAGAAGTCTGAGTCACAATTCCTTTTTGATTGTGGATGTAGAGGGTAGCAGGTAAGGCATGTTTGCCCCTGGAAAGTTGTAAATTATTATGGGTGGGGGGGTGGGGGAAGAAACAAAAGAGGGTCAATGAGCCTGTCTAGTTTCGCAGAATCATATATTAAAACTGAAAGGGACATGAGAGGTCATTGTCTCTAACCCTCTTATTTTACAGTTGAGGAAAATGAGTGAGCCCCAGAGAGGTCAAGGGACTTATTTAGAATCACACAACTTGTAAGTGTTTGAGGCAGGATTCCAGGTCAGGTCTTCTTGATTCCAGGTCTCGTTTTCTATTCACTAGGCCACTTAGCTACCTCTAAGTCTATCTCCTAAGTGCCTCTGGCTTGGGAAGGCTGGCTTTGGAAAAAATCAGGCAGCACTGAATCATAAAGCTGGAAGGCACTTAGAGGTGACTGAATAATAATATTTACAGTTTGCAAAGAGCCCTTATCAAATCCACCTTGTGAATGAGGGAGTTAATACTTCCTTCAATGCTTTAGCCATCTGTTTTTTTTTTTTGGTTTTTTTTTTTTGTGAGGCAATTGGGGTTAAGTGACTTGCCCAGGGTCACACAGCTAGTAAATGTCATATGTCTGAGGTCAAATTTGAACTCAAGTCCTCCGACTCCAAGGCTAGAACTCTATCTACTGCACCACCTAGCTGCCCCAATCTGTGACTTTTTCAATCCATTCGTTTCATAGGTGCAGATTACAACCTTTCTGAGCTGCTGGACCCCCCAGATTCATCAGGTCATGAATTTTTGTGTGAGGATGATGATGACAACACATTCTTTGTACACTTCAAGGTTTATAAAGAGACTTCCTCTTAGCAGTCCCAGATGAAGAAGACAGCTCAAGACTGATTATCCCCATTGCACAAATGAGAAAACTAAGTTTCAGAGAGGGGTATTCTACAAGGTTGTGCAACGCCCAATTCAACACTGCTTCCTTTGAACTATGTCACCTCTTTTAAGCTAGAACTATAAAGGCCTTCGTGTAATTAAGTAATTCAATTGCCCCTTTTAGTCTCCTCCAAAGAATCCGAGCTGAAATTTTCTCCACCCGGAATTCTCCTAGCTTTCACTGGCAAACCCCCTCCTCCCTCTGCCCCTGAAATAGCAGGGATTCTTCATCTCCACCGGGAAATGTTCAAAGAGTTTGCAAAATAAAAATAACAAAAAAATTCAGCCTGGAATGTGTGCCAGTTAGATCTTTCAAAGGCAGGTAAAAATTGTTGGTGGGAACAGAATGTCTCTTAGACAGGCAGGTGACATTTTATGGGGAATGACAGTTTCTAGTTCATTAACATGCAGTATATATTTATATATTATATTTATATCTAGACATACAGGTGAGTGAACATGTAATATATGGTTGTATTATATATATGTATATTCATATATGCATACACAAGCATATAGGTCTATACGTATAGATATGTGTACACATATGTGTGTGGTGGTGGCACAGTAAATAAAAAGCCATCCTCAAAATTAGGAAGACATTAAACTCTCCTAAGTGCTGTATCTGATACATACTGGCTGTGTGATCTTGGACAAGTCATATGACCTTTTAGTGCCCCCAGACAGCTCTGCAGCCATAAGTTATAGAACAGTTTCAATTTTTGTTGCTAAGAGGTAATTTCCTTACTGAGAGTTCCCTATACCCACCAAAATGTATGTATGTAGGATACACAGATATAACAACACATACCAACATACACATATATAACATATATACAATATACACATATAAACACACAATATATAGTGTGTATATATACATACATATATACATGTATATGACAAGTATATATGGTATATATACATATATACACATATACACGCTCGCACACACACACACACACACACACACACATATATGCAAACAGGTGGGGTAGTAGATAGAGTGCTGGACCAGGTGTCTGAAAGACCAGAGCTCAAATCCTGCCTTAGCAACTTACTAGATGTGTGAGCCTGTACTACTCATTTAACCTCTCTCAGCCTCAGTTTCCTCATCTATAACAGGTGATAACAATAACCCTTACCTCACAGGGCTATTGTGATGATAGAACAAAGCAACACATACATAAAGCACTTTGTAAACTTTAAAATGTGATATAAATTCTATATTTACATATAGATACTATAATTTTACTACATATATGTACAGATGCATTAACAATATTAATATATGCACGCATAATACGTGAAAAGACACATGCATATATGTGTATATGAATATATGCATATTCACATAATGCACACATACATATTCATGCTGTGTATTAGGGGAGATAGAGATATGGAAGTGTGAGAGATGGTCTCTGAGAATCTCTCAGGAATGAAGCCTCCTCAGGGAGTTAGTAGCTGCTTCTTCCGTTGAAACACTTGCAGCTGGTTGACCTTGTAAAGAAACATGCTTTTCAACACATCTTGTACTTTATCAGACTTCCTCCTCCCTTTCTAAAACTATTTACTCTAAAAAAGAAAAAGAAAGCCTCCCCGCTTTTCCCTATCTCTAGGCAAGTGGTAAAAGTGTCTTTGTTCTTTGTTGCTGGGGTAGATTGCCGCGAATAGATTGTACCCTCACAGCTTGCTTTGATGAGCCCTGAGGAGGGGGCTGGGAAAGAGGATTGCGCTAAGACCTATATAACCTGTTGATCTGAACACACCTCCGCTCTCTTTGGTTGGTGCCAATTTTTGTTCTGAGGGAGCCCTTTCTCGAGAAAGCTAATAAATGAATTTTTCCTTTTGTTAATATCTCTGAGTCTCCGATTCATTGATAAGGGTCTCTGTACCCCACACAGAAGGAAGGAAGCCCACTGAAGAGACCATTTGGGAGGGACATTTTATGCTCTGAGATAGGGATGACAAGACAGCATCACTGCTTTGGAGTTTGCAGTTCCAAAGTGAGGTAAAGAACTCTCATGCTGGACTCAGGGTTGAGGAAAGGAAGGAAGGAAGGAAGGGAACACACATATTTATTAAGCCAGGCACTGTGTTAAGCTCTGGGAGGCAAATACAAGCCAAAAAAAAAAACCCAAAACCTCTGTCCTCAAGGAGCTTATAGTCTAATGGGTGAGGATAAGGGGAGATAACACATAAAAAGGAGCTGAAAAGGGGATGGGCACGAAGGAATCTTGTACTTAGTAATAGAAGTCCAGAAGCCAGGAATAGGTCTGGGAGGGGAATGAAGCCCAGCCTAGGTCCCTCCTCAAAATGGAACCTCCAGGATGAACTCACCAATGGGAGAGGAGGCTGATCTCACAGAGGGATTTTCCAGATTGAGAAGGCTGCAGAGATGGTTGGATGCTGGCAGAGCAAGGCAGCCCCAGATGCTGAGGGAAAATCCAGGATGAGGCAGCATGGTTTGGAGGTCTGGGAGCCAGGAACAGGGCTCAGAGGGACTTCCTCAACTGCTGTGTCTGCTCTCTTAGCTGGCCATCCCACTGCTTTCCCCAGACTGTGATGGAAGCGGTGCATAGTGGAAAGAGCACTGATCTGGAGGGCAGGATACCTGTCTTTTACAGTCCAGACTCTTCTGCTTACTAAGAGTTTTTTTATTTTATTTGACATATTTTACATTACAGTCAAAAGCTGGCTACTAAACATGCCTTGTTCATGCCACCTCTCTTGACTAGAATGGATTCTTCTTCCCTGTTCCCACCTCTGGCTGTGGCAGTCCCTCTTTTTGTTCAAGGAGCAGCTCATTTTCAATCTCTTGCATGCAGCCTGGCCCTCTCATATCAAAAGGAGAACTCTTTTTCCCGTTTCTCATACTTTGCCTAGATCTTTCTTTTGTATTTTATCTTACTCTTTCTGATCTCATAGTAATTTGTTTTTCCTCCATTTTCCTCCCATTAGATTTTATACTACCTAATAGCTAGGTCTATGTCATATCAACTTTGTATGTTCAAGATCTAACTAAGGGCCTTGCACAGTAAAGACTTAGCATATAATAACTTACCAATAAGCATTTATTAAATGTTTACTATGTGTTAAGCACTGGGAATACAAATACAGCAGAAAGAAAGACAATCTCCACCCTCAAGGATCTTACATTCTAATGAGGAAAATTAACACATTAAATTAAACTAAAAGGGGAGGCAGGTGAGGAGGAAGGCATGATGGAGGAGTCTGGATGACAGCCTGGTGCAAAATGAGGCACTCAGGCTGGTTTGGATGGTGCTCTCCTTAAGTGGAAGTTCTAATTGATTTGAAATGAAAGTCTAATTAATATCAGAAAGTGATCAATACTTCATTAACTCCTACCTATTTAGAAAAGCTGGTGTATAGTTATGTGAGACTCCCTGCCCACCCCTTTCATCCTCCCATTTCAGTTCTCCCTTTCACAAAAAGAAAAATAGGTCTTGAAGAAGGTGGCAGCAATGAACCTAGTGACTGGACTGCAGAACAGTTTTCTTTGAGACCTTCCCAGTTCGCAGATTAACTGTCCTTAATAGGGGAAGAACAACCCCAATGACTCTCAGATTTGGCCTAGACCTTGAAATGCAGGAAGTGTGAAATTTTCTCTGATGCTCAGGAGGAAATGAGGATCATGCTACTAAGATTCTAGCAAGAGTGAAGCATACAGTGAGTCATCACTCAAAGGCTCCTTTCTGTCCCATTTTTTTTGGGGGGGGGAAGTGACGAATAAGAGCTGCTTAGCAGCAACAGTTCTCTCTGTCTTTGGTATTCTCCTTTCTGATGGGCAGACCAGAGGCCCAGATATAACTGTTCTCTTGTCCTTCTGTCTTTCTAGCTCTCTTTCCTTGAAGCCAAACCGGAAACCACATCCTTCTCTGTGTGTCTGCTTCTGAGGCAAGCTAGGAGGCAGCTCAACTCTCTCCCTGTTTGGTTTAGAGTAGGGAGGGTGCTTCATGTCAAATAAGTGAATCCAGTGGTATCCCATGATGCATACTGATTTGAAATATAATTCTATCTGATTTGCACAACTGCTTCTGGGTCTGTTTCTTTACAACTATTGCTTTATTTGATTTATCATTATTTTAATTGTTAATTTGTTATTCTTATAACATTTAAATTGTATTCTCTTTCTATCAGTCATTTTCATAGATTCACATGTTTGTATTGAGCTAGAAAATTTCCCCAAAGTGTATGTGCTTATTACTTTTCACTATATAACAATAACAAACTGGTGGAAAGTTGTAACTATTATATTGAGTGATATCTAGTCCAATGCCCTACTCCAATCTTTCATTCATTCATTTATTCATTCATTCAACAAACAATTACTATTCTCCTATATCTGGACTAAGTGTTGGGAATTCAGAGACAAAAAACAAAACAAATATCTTTCCCCAGTCAACCAAAAAGCATTTTTTAATAACTTGCTATTTGCTAGGCACTGGTGATATGAAGACATAAATGAAGTAATCCTTGTTCTCAAATGCTTCTATTCTATTTGGGAAAAAAAAAACTTGCACAGAAAATTATAAATTAATTGGATTAAATTATAAATATGCACATATCTTTGAATGTGAACCACACATACAAACACACACACACATATATCATACATGAAGTAGGAAAAAATAATGAACAGGAGGGTATTATCAATTATCAATATCAGGGTAGGATTTCTGCAGGTGGTATTTGAGTTGATCCTTGGAGAATGCCAATAATTCCATGAGGAGGATATAAAGGGAAAAATCATTCCAGGCATGGGGACCATCAGTATCTGAGAAAGCATCTGCTTTGAGATGGGGATTCATTTCATTTCAATTCAACAAACCTTTATTAATTATAAATAATTAATGCTATTGTCATTTATTAAGCAGCTACTATGTGTAAGACATTATAGTAGATGCTAGAGATACAAAGAATGAAAGCCATCCCTTCCCTCAAAAAAACCATCACTCTACTGATAGGAAAAAAACCTGTGTACAGAAATAAGCAAATGCAAAATACAGACAAAGTTATACAAAATTATTTTAGTAGGAAGAGACAGTATACTAATAACTGGGGTGGGAGTGGGGTCAGGAAAGGCCTCATGTAAGAACTGGCATTTGAATGAAAACTCTCTTTGAAGGGAGCTAGGAATTCCAAGGTTTGGGAGATCATTCCAGGCATGGAATATAGCCTGGCGGGAGATGGAATGTCATATATTTATTGGAAACAGCAATGAGACCAAATTGGCTAGAGTGTGTGAAGGGGGAGTAAATGTGAAAACAATCTGTGAAGAAAGGTTGGAGCCAGATTATGAAAGGTTTTAAATGCTAAAGAAGAGTCTGTATTTAATTTTAGAAGCAGTAAGGAGGC
The DNA here is from genome assembly GCF_900497805.2 of Vombatus ursinus. Lineage (NCBI taxonomy): Eukaryota > Metazoa > Chordata > Mammalia > Diprotodontia > Vombatidae > Vombatus > Vombatus ursinus. The sequence continues at coordinate 2,147,932 of NW_020953958.1, forward strand.
ACTAAGGCTTTGTAGACAGGAGAGAGACATGGTCAGATCTGTGTTTTAATATTGTGAATTTTATAGTTGCAGGAAAATCAACCTGGAGGCCACTGCAATAATCTAAGTGAGAGGTGATGAGGACCTGAGCTAGGTTGGTAGTTCTGTGAGTGGACAGAAGGATATGAGGGATGGTGTGGGGGTAGAATTGACAAGACTTGGAAACGGAATATGAAAGATAAGGGAGAAGAAAGAGTTGAGGATGATTTGTGTTACTAGAAGAATGATATTGCTCTGAAGAAAAATAGGGACAGAAGGAAGAAGAATGGGTTTGAGGAGAAAAAGAATGTTTTAAGCATCCTAAATCTGAGATGATTCTTTTTTTATTTTATTTTTTTTGTGAGGCAATTGGGGTTAAGTGACTTGCCCAGGGTCACAGAGGTAGTAAATGTCAAATGTCTGGTCTGAGGCTGGATTTGAACTCAGGTCCTCCTGACTCCAGGCCCAGTGCTCTTTCCATTGCACCACCTATCTGCCCCTTTAAATTTGAGATGATTCTGATGCATCATGGACATGGAGATGTCCAGCAGTTAGCTGGTGATGTGGGACTAAAGCTCAGGAGACAGACTAGATATGTTTATTTGGGAATCGTGCATAAAAATAATGAGTGACCTTGTGGGAGGGAGAGAGAAAGGGAATCAGATAGACAGACAGACAGAGTAAGAGAGACAAAGAGAGTATTGAAAGAGAAGAGGCACAGAATAGAGCCTTGGGGTGTGTCCATGTATCCAGGCAAAAGAACCTAAGAAAAGACTAGGATACTTAAGAAGAGACTCAAGATTTAATTGAGCCCCCAGATTCCTTCCTAGAGCAATGTTAACATGAGCTGGCAGACAATGGAGCCAGAGTGTTTACCTCCCTGGGTCTTCTTTTTCTTCTTTGTCAGATGGAGGTAATAACTCTTCCCTGTGAACCTCATATGGCTGTTGTTTAGAGCAAATGAATCAAAGGAGATAATGGATGTTGAAAGTACCTAGTAAGCTATAAAGTAAATCTAAAGTCCTATTATGGTGTATATAAGAAGGTTTGTGTGGTGCCAAGGCAGCATGATTTGAGAGGCACAGAGATGGCCCTCTGCCCAGACACACCTAGCTCATCTGCTTGCCACCATTGCCTAGAATCACCACCATTATTGTCACAATGTTGTTACCAGGGAGTGGCATTGAATTTAGGAGTACTTTCTTTCCTCTCCTCTACATCTGAATTGTGTGTTTTGCGTCCTCCTCTTTCTCCTTCATGATTGGCAGTGGGATTGAATCAAACTAACTCATCCCTGCTAATGTGTTAGGGCTTCTATGTTATCCTTCCTAGGGTTGTGAAGGGGTGTGAATTAAGGCACAGATGGAGGTAGGGTTGTGTGGCGGGAAGAGCTGTGACATGGGAGTGGGGAGAGCACGTCATAATCCAAGATTTGCCATTGACTAGTTGCATGAACTTGGAGAGTGGGTTCAGTTTCTTTCCCTATAAAATTAGGGGGTTAGTAGATTATTTCTGGGCAGCTAGGTGGTACAGTGGATAAAGCACTAGGCCTGGAGTCAGGAAGACCTGAGTTCAAATTCAGCCCCAGATACTTATTAGCTATGTGACCTTGGGCAAGTCACTTTGTCTCAGTTTTATCATGTGTAAAATGACCTGGAGAAGGAAATAGCAAACAACTCCAGTATCTTTGTCAAGAAACAGCAAATGGGGTCATGAAGAATTGGACATGACTGAAAAAACAATTGAACACAAGGAGATTATTTCTAAAGTCTAACTTGGGTGTACTGAATTTGAGATAACTCTAGGCAGAGGATTCAGTCAAAGGGCCACGCTTTAGGACCTAGAGGGCTTCATGTGGCCTTGAGGCTGAAGATTCCTCACCCCTGCTCTAGGGTATCAAGGGAGCTAGGGATACCAAAAGCAAGGGGGAGGAGAGAGATCAAATTTTGTGGACAGGAAAGTAAATGATAAGATCTCTGCTTTAACAATATGAATTTAATAGTTGCAGGGAGATTACTCAGGAGGCCATTGAAATTATCCAGGTGAAAGGTGATAAGGACCTAAACCAGGCTGGTGGGTCTGTGAGTAGAAAGAAGGATTTGAGGGATGATATGGAGGTAGATCTCTCTGTTCTGAAATTCTTTCCAGTTCTAAAACTCTCCTTTTGCATTTTTACTACCAATACTACCCTATCAATACAGCCATTAGGTCTCAGAGAGTTTAAGTGAGTTGTACATGGTCACACAACCAGTAAGCGTCAGAAGCAGGATTCCAAGCAGCCCTTCCTTATTTATAGTTTTATCTCTAGAGTGCCATAAGCAGGCTGCTATCTGGGCTACCTGACTGACTTTAGTCTCTTTTTTTTCCAATCCATCCTGCACAGGACATGCCTAATAAATGTTCTCTCTCTCTCTGTATATATATGCATATATATATATATATATATATATGTATATATATATATGCACGCACACACATGTGTATATATATATATTTACATATATATATATATATATATATATATATATATATATATATATATCCATCTCTTTGTCTCTCATAGTACTCAAAGTAGTAATGTTACCTGAAGGATGTGTCATTTTTTAGGTATAAGAGTTCACGCCAGTGACACAGATCATATCTCTTCAATAACTTAAGAGATACGCTTTATGGAGACTAGAGGGGCTAAATGACATGTCCATGGTAACATGGCTAACAAGTTTTGGAGGCAGGAACTGAGCTTCCTGACTCCAAGTCCAACACTCTCTGTAGCATCTATGCTGAACTAATAATAATAACAATAACGATGATGATGAAGAGGAAGATGATCACAGCTGATATTACTACAGCATTTTAAGGCTTTCAGAATGCTTTACATACATTTTCTCATTTGTGCTCTTAATCTTTTATAACTACCTTTGTATCTGTTGGACTATTCATCTGCTATGTCTGACTCTTGATACATGAGCAGCCCTCCTCCTTTTTTGGTCATACATGCCCTTGAAGGTGCCTTTTGTATTCCTTCTTGCACATAGATCATCATTAGTAATAATGCTGCAGCCTGTTTATATCCACTGGGTAACTTTCCATTAGCCACTGGGTCACCTGCAATTGTGATTTTTCCAAGACTGTGGTGCTCCATATGGCAAGCCTCAAAGTGCTACCTATATGTGGGATGTTATTATTATTCCTACCTTAAATGCTCCCTCTGATACTATGCTGGGTTTTGGAAATCTGTTCTGTGGCTGACAGGGCAATTGCTCATAGCCAGAGAATACTAGTCTTATGAGGAAGCCAGGTGTACATATTGTAACTTTATAGAAATAAAGATTTAGAGCTAGAAGTGACATTAGAAGTCACAGCATCCAGCTACGAGGAAAAGGGGAACTGGAGATGTCAATGATTTGCCCAAGGGTCACCTAGGTAGCAAGTGATGGGATGAGGATTTAAATCTAGATCATCTGACTCCAAATCCAACTCTACTGCTCTTGGGGACTGGGGCGGGTAGGGAAAGGAGAGGCAAGGGGGTCAAGGTTATACATGAATAGTTCCAGAGGGGCAGGAAGGAACACCAGCAGGATATCTGCCTTGATTCTGGGGAAGTTGGACAAGAACCAGGGTAATCAGAGCCAAGAAGAGTCAGCAAGAAAACAACCGGGCAAGTCAAGAGGTCTGCGTCAAAAGCATATGCAAAACTGAGAGCAGGAGAAGCTCACATTTGTGCAGAACTTCAAGACTGACAAAACTCACCCACAGAATCACAGGAGTTCAGAAAATCACAGATGTAGAGTTGGGAGGGACCCTACTACTCACCGAGTTCAAGCCTCTCATTTCCTTGGAGAGCTCTTGGGATATCATGCGACTTTCCTAAGGTCACACAATTAGTGTCATTGTTGGAGGTCAATTTATAGGTAAAATGGAAGCTCCTTGAGGTCAGGGATCATTTTGTTTTTATCTTTCTTGCCCTTATGCCTAGAAAAAAGTCTTGCAACATTTGGGAGGGGAAGGAGGTGGCAGGAGACTGGTTCTATGATTTCTTCTGTGTAGAAAACTTCTGGTGAGAGAAATCTCAGGGATATATCTACATCTACCCATATGTATATCTTTGAATATCAATGTCTACCTATACCTATATCTATATCTTTACCTATGTATCTATATCTACCCAAACCTATATATCTACATCTACATATATATATCTTTATCTATATCATCCATACTTTCATTTATATGTACATCTATTTCTATTGTTATCTATCTCTGTCTCTATCTGCATCCATATTTATATACATACATATATACATATACATGTATAAAATATATATAAACACATATACACATATTTATAACTATTTTGATACAATTGTTTCCTTTTTAATCTTATACATTTTATTTTATGCATTTAAAATCATTATTCTGAGAAGTTCATAGGCTTCACCAGATCGCTAAAGGAGTCAATGTTGAAAAAAAAAAGATTAAGAACCTCTGTCTTAGAGAGTACCTTGGGCACTGAGAATTTGAGTGACTTTCCCAAGGTCACACAGCCTTACATGTCAGAGGCAAGATTTGAATCCAGGCCTTCTTGACTATGAGGTCAGCTCTCTAGCCATGAAACTACTTTGTCCCGCACGTAGGAGAGACTTAATAAATATTGGTGGAATTGAATTTGTTCTAGTTCCACCCATGCTAGCAGAAGTAAATTATTCTTCTCTAAGTCACTGCTAGAATGCTGCAGACTTCCATCACCAAGTTCCAATGGCAAGAGGACATAACCAGGACAGATGGAGACCCCATTAATCAGTCCTCAGTGGAGGAGGTTCCCAAATCCCATCCCCCAAATGGACAGGGAGGGAGTGCTATCCCCATTCTAGAAGGAGTCTTTTTTTTTTAATTAACGGAGGCCTCCATTTGCTTCTGGTTCTACCCTAAAACTGATGACCACTGTACTGCACAAATCCTGTTTATTTAAATATTTGCTTTTGTGATTCCTCTGGGAGAATTTATTTCTCCCGATTGTATTTGTGTTTGTTCTTATGCCAAGGCTGTCCTCAGTCTGTTATTTTCACTTCCAAGTACCCAAATTCATGCTTTCTCTGCCTTGGGGAGACTTCTTAAAATGAAATCAGGAAATCACTATGTTCAAAACTCTCTTCTGACTCTCTCACTCTGCATATTTTTCTTTCTCCAGATCACAGAATTACCACTTTGACATGCTTTACCTCACTTGTTCTTCTCAACAGCCCTGTATTATTACCAACTCATTTTACAGGTAAAGAAACTGAGAGTCAGTGAGGTAAAAGAATTTGCCCATGGTCATGTGACTAATACATGGCAGAGCTGGTACTTAGAATTACAAATCTGAGAGGCCTTCCTATGTATTAAGGATTCTTAACACGTTTTGTGTCATGAACTCACTTGGTAGTCAGGTGAAAACTCAGAATAATGTTTTAAAATATTTAAAATACATAGGATTACAAAGGAATATAATTATAGTAAAATAAAAATATGCATTTTTTTCTCCTTCAAGTTCACGGACTCCCAGAAATCTATCCACAGATCATCCATGGATCCCAGTTTAGGAATCTCTGTGCTGTGCAAGGAGTTAGCAAACTATATTCTGAGAGCCAAATCTGGCCTGTTTTTGTATAGGCCATGAGCTAAAATATAAAAAAAAATACAATAAAACTATATTTGAAAATGAAAAAAACATTTTTAGCTAATGAGCAGTAAAACTAAGTTATAGACAGGTATAGTTTGCCAACTCCTGATCTACACAGTTATGGAATAATAGATTTTGTACCAATCTGGAAAGTATTTGTTAACTTGAAGGGAGATTTCTAGTTATATGCCAGGATTTATCTTTATACATGCCCCTATGAAAATCAAGTCAACACTACCATTCCTAGAAAGGATACCACTCAATTAACTTCTGGTTCCATTGACCATTCCTATGACTTTTCAGATGCCTCCATATGTAGTGGTGTGCAGATAAAAGGTTTGACAACTGGATCCAGAAAAGCAGGACATACTTTTTGCTTTAATTTGCATTGTTAACATTTTCTCCATTTATTCTTTTAAGTCTAGGCAATTAACAAAACAATAAATCTAGCCTGGATTTGTAGCATTTGTGGATTTCTCAGGTGTAAATGATCACAGATGGTGCAGTGGATGAGTGTCCAGCCTGGAATCAGGAATACATCTTTCTGAGTCCAAATCCCTGTCTCAGATATGTGATGCTAGACAAATCATGCCACTCTGTTTGCCTTAGTTTCCTCATCTGTAAAATGAGTTTGAGAAGGACATGATAAACCACTCTAGTATCTTTGCCAAGAAAACCTCAAATGGGGTGATAAGTGTTGGACATGACTGAACAACAACTCTTCAGGTCCCTGCCTCTATGTGTCATCTTTCCATATTAGTTTATAAGCTCCTTGAGGAAGGAACTATCTTGCTTTTCGCTTTTGTATCATTAACACTTTTAATTGTCTAGCACATTGTAAGTGCTTAATGTAAGGCTTAATGATAATTTTTTATTTATACATTTATACATCAATTCATTTGGTTCTGAGCTGTTCAATTTTTTTTATCCGTTACTTAGACAAAGGGATAGATAGCATGTATGTAAAATTTTCAGATGAAATGAAGCCTGGGTGAATAGTTAGTATGATAAACAACAGAAACAAGATCCAAAATAGACTAGAATGATGGAATCTCCATGCTTTTGTATTTATATATTATAAATATATATATATTTAAATGTAATATATATATATACATATATACATACATATAATAACTGTAGGGTGAGGAGAGACACGGTAAATCAATATTTTCTCTGAGCAAAATTTGGAGCTTTAGTGAATGAATTGCAGACTGAATATAATCCACATTGTGTGCTATGGCAGCCATGAAAGCTTTTTTCAAGGATTTTCAAGGATGCGTTAAAAGCCACATAGCACATCTGGAATATTTAGTTCTGGGAGAGATATTAACAAGATGGATAAGATCTGTACAAGGCAAACTAATATGGTGAGAGGAATGGAGGTCATGCCATATGAGAATTGACTGAAAAAATTGGGATTGCTTAGCTGCAGAAGAGAAAACTAAGGGGCATATGATAACTCTCTTCAAATATTTGAAGATCTGCCATATAGAAAAGGGATGAGATTTTTCTTCTTACCCCCAACAGTATTCCTTGAAGAATGGATGAGAATAGTTAAGCAGATTCCAATTTCGTGGAAGAAAAAAAAACTTTCTAAAAATTAGTGTTATTCCAAAGGAGAAGGGTCTGCCTCTGAAAGTAGTAGATTCCCTAATACTGAAGGTTTTCAGGCCAAGGCTCATGGATGCTACTTGTTAGTGATAGTTATAGAAGTTAGTGATAGTTATAGATAGTGATAGTTATAGAAGAGGTACCTTTGTTGTAGAAAAGGTACTGGGTGAACCAGATGGAGTCTGACGGCCCCTGTAAATGTGAGGTTTTGTTGTTTATGAGATTCTCTGGCAACACTAGCTGTATGACCCTGAGCAAGTCACAACCACTGTTTGCCTCAGTTTCCTCATCTGTATAATGGGTACATTATCATCTCCCTTGTACAGTAATTGTAAGGATCAAATGAGATAATAATGGTAAAGTGCTTAGCATAGTTCCTAACACATAAGTACTTTATAAATGTTAGCTGTTATTTATATATTATTAGTATTAATATTAGTATTATAGTCATCAGATGAATGTCCCTCCTTTACACAGTGATCTCTGTGTAGCTACCAGATCCCTCTTTGCATCTTGAAAAACCAAAACCCAACTCAAATGTGAATGATTCCATGAAATGTTCCCTGATAACCCCTGTTTAATAATGACCTTCCCATTCAGAATTCACATACTACTGTATTTTGCATCTTTCTAAGCCACTCACCCTGTGATATTGTGTACTGTAGCTATCCACATGTCATCCTAGTGGATTATAAGAAGGCTTTCCCAATCTCCTTAATACTAGCACCTTCCTTCTGTTGAGTATCTCCAATTTATCCTTTCTCTATATGAACATTATTGTTTGTATGCTTCCACCATTAGACTGTGAGCTCCTTGAGAGCAGAGATTGCCTTTTGCCTGTTTTGTACATTCAGTGCTTAGCAAAGTGCCTGGTACATAGTAGGTACTTGATAAATGTTTGTTGACTGGCTATAAATTTCATGAGACATTAGACTTTTTTTTACCTAAAGTGTCCATCTCCCCAAGGCTTAGCACAGTATTCTGTTCTATAGGAAGGGCTTACAAAATTTTAAATAAAGGAATGAATACATTCATGAATGAGGGGCCTTGGGAGCCCAGGTCCTGGCCCTCACTCCTTGTGATGTATTCTAACACACACTCTCTTCTGGCATAAGATGACATTCTACTCACAGCGTCCATCTCTATGGCAGGCTCTTGTTTCCTGGTTTCATGTTCTTCAGCAGTGCTGCCATTTGGTTAATACGATGCTGGGAGATTATTGGGCACTTAATATTTCATATCCCATGGTTGAAGTAAGTAAATTTCTGTTTGTTCCTTGACAGGTGGGTCATTTGGAAAGATAAGATTTGTCTGAAGGATTGAAAGTAGGGAGGGTTCCAAATGATGAGTGAAATTTCTATTGGATCTTGTCACATTGTCCCTAAATGGAATGGGACCTCATGTGATTAAGTCCCCACCGTGACATATGCTTTTCTAGGGAATGGTGTGGGCTGGCTCTCCCCTGGACACCAAAGTCAGTTAGACTGAAAATTTACTTGCCTGAAGGGCCATCAAACAAATCAAAATGTCTGCTTCTAAGCTATATTTGGGAACTAGTCATTCCCACAAGAATGATCAACAGAGATGAAATAAAATTATGGGAGGGGAATATAAAATCATGTATAACCTCTTTGCCCTATCTTTGAATACAAATTCTAGCTGTTCTTTGCTCTGTCTGGTCTGAGCAACCTGTGGTAGTAGAAAGAGCCACAGTAGAGGAATAGGGAGATCTGAATGGATGAGTTCTACTTAGCCTCAGAGAATTGAACAAAGATCACTGAAAAGAAGTGATAAGTAGATCTATTTAGGCTCAGTATAAGACAGTCTTTTCTAAGAGTTGGAGCTGTCCAAAAGTGAAATGTGTCACCCCCAAAAGGTAATGAGATCTCCGTTACTGAAGGGCTTCAAGTGAAGTCTGGTTGACCACTTGCCAGAGTTGTTAGTGATGGCAAAGCAACGGAGGCTAAGATACAAGGCATCAATATTTGGAGGGCAAAAATGATTTAAAAAAATTGGACATTTAAAAACTTTATTATATTTACATTTCAGTGGTATTTTTAACTAGCTTAACGATGAAGAAACAACTGAGTTTAGCACCTAGTGAGCAAGTTAAGCTAGGAGGCTACCAGATGGCATTATTTCTGCACAACCACCACCACCAGTGGTCACCTACCAGGCAAACTCCTTCTTGACCTGGTTCCATTCCACTCCCCTATACTCCCCTTCAGTGTTCTTTGGTCATGTCTACCATACAAGCTAGTGTCTAGGGGGCCTCTTGACATTGGCCTGATGTCCCACGTTCTCCCTTCCAAGGTCAGCTAACTTCATCTTAATTACTTCTTGCACAATTTTCACATCAAGAATTACAAAATTGATTTAAAAAACCATTTAACACAGATGTAAGAATTCCTAATTTTGGCTCAACAACTTGTCTTTCCTACTTGCGAGACACTCTAGAATAAGTCACTTTTCTTACTGAATGTTAGTTTCCTCCTCTATAAAATGATAAAGTAGGTGTTGATGATTTCCAAGGTATCTTCCCATTCTGATATTCTGTGCTACAGCTGGGGAATTGATGCTTCAAGCTGAAATTGGATAAGGTGAACATTGACATTCTTTCCTGCTCTAGAGTTCTGATATTATGTGGTTCCACACATTCTGTTTTGTCATTAACATGCGGTGTGATTTTAAAGTAAATCATAAATCATAAAGATTTTGAAAAGGAAGGACCCTTAGTGATCATTTGGTCTGTCTCTCTTACTCTATAGATGAGGAAACTGAGGGCTACAGAGGGTGTGTGACTTATCAAAGGCACATAGCTGGTAAGTAGCAGAATCAGTATTTGAGTCCAGATTTCTTGAACTGCACCCCAACTAGTGTACTTTGAAGTATAACTTGTTGCCTCCTCTAGCCTCTCTAGGCCTCTGTTTTTCTCTCTATAAAATGGGATAATGATGATGATTATGATGATGATGATGACAAAATAATTCCCAGGCTCATTTGAGTCTTCAGATAGTATTCATTCTTGTGCCAGCACTTTATCACTCATTATCAGGGCTTATATTTCTCCAGATTTGCATTATGGTTTATATTTTTGTAAGTTCTCATGAGGTAAGTAAGTAAATAAGATGTCACAAAGCTCTTGATTTCAGTTAAAGCAAAAGAAAAAACCAAGCTCTCAGAAAATGACTGAGGCAGGTGTATATCTTCAGGATAGGTAGATAATATGGGGCAGGGAAGCCAGTCTTGCTAAAGCAGAAAGGCACCCTGAGAGAAAGACAGAAGGCAGTACGTGTCAGGCAAGTCAATTCACCTCTGCTATCATGACTACCACCCTCCTTTCAGATCCCGATGGAAATAACCCAAGACCTTGAACCCAAGTTACTTGAGAAACAATAATGCTCTCCAGACCACCAATCTGACTTCCATATCATCAATAATTCAAATCCTGCAGCCATCAATGAGGAGAAAATTTTCATTAGAGGAGTCCACTTTCCTCACCACTGGGCAAGAGGCAGACCTCCCTCCCCTTGCTCCCACTCCTGATTCCAGCCCAGCTCTTGAAGCAATCATCCCCAGAGGCAACTGCTTCTGAAAACACAGCATCACTACTGCTTCTGCTGGTGTTGCAACCACAGCTATTGAAGGCTCAGCAAAAAAAAAAGGAAAAGGAAAAAATGTTCTTGCCATCAGAGTCTTTGGTATTGTAAAATGGCTCAACATTAAAAACTGATACAATTTAATCAGTGGAAATGACATTAAAAGAAATAAATTACCATCTACTTTGCTGCTGCACCCAAAGGACCATAAGACTTATCTATCTAACCTGCAGTTATAACTCTCTTTATATGTAGTTTCTTCATTTTAGAATGTGAGTTCCTTGAGAACAAGGACTGTTTTGCTTTTGTATTTGTATCTCCACACCTAGCACGAGCTTTTTTGAATATAACAAGCATTTAATAAATGCATTAGACAATTAATTCGTTCATAATTTATTTATTTACTGACAATTTATTTAATTTAATAACATTTATTTAATGACAAGGTTTCCAAAACACTTCCTCAAAATAAGCCATGTGCACATAGTACAGGTATGATTACTCCCATTTTACAGATGAAAAAGCTGAAGTTCAGAGAGTGGCCCGTGGACGTAGCTAGTCAATATATAAGATGGGAGCCCAAATATCCTAGATGAAAGGTCAGAATTCTTTCCTCTAAACTATATTACTTCTTTCAGTGCTTCTGAAGACCCCAGATACACAACCCTTATTCTTCCCTATTTCTGATGACAAAAAACCTGTTACCCTATTTACGCCCTTGTGGAGGAAGCTGAAAGAGGCAGGGAGCCAGGATCTTATTACGAAAGTCCTTGAGCATTTAAAGGATTGGAGTACATGACTGCCTATATGGTATGATTTAAAGGGGGCAATACAAAGTCTTGGAGATAGATAGATAAATAGATAGAGAGAGACACACACACACACACACACACACACACAGAGACAGAGACACAGAGACACAGAGATAAACAGAGAGACAAACACATGGAGACATCATTTCAATGAGGGGGAGAATTCTGAAAGATTGGGGTGAATCACTTAAAAGAGGAAGACAGGCCTGGGGTGAGGTTGCCCTAGTGAGTAAAGAGTCCCTCAAAAAGAGGCGTGGCTAAAAATGATGTTGAAAGTGTTGAAAGGTGGGATGTATTGTGTATATGTAAGCTGTCCTCTATATGACCTTGTTTTAACTTGTTTTGCCTTTTGTTTCTAATGTATTCAGAAGAAAAGAGACCCGGCATCTTTAAAAAGCCAGATCGAAAAAAAATGCAGAAACTCTTCACTGAAAGGGAGGAGCTCTGAGTAAATTAGGAGACAGCTCTGGACTCAGTTACTTTATGAATGTCCATTATGTGTCAGTTACATTCCTTAGTAACTTCTCAGGGCTGTTCCAAGACCTTAAGATTCAAAGACGATACTGACTTGCATTAGGAAAGGAAGTTTCCGCATATGAGAGTTCCCTATACAGATGAAATCATAGTTTCAGTCCCTATTCCAATAGAAAAAGCTTTGCTTAGTATTTCTATTTCTCTTGGTAATCCTTGCCTGAAGAAAAGCTACCCTTGGGGCTCGGGTACCACTGTTCACCTGGTGGCAGTTGCTTGGAGTGCTGGCAGGAGTTAATTATCTTTCCTAGTGTTTTTATCATGAGCACTAATGATATAGATTGTGGGGAAGTGAACTGAGATAATGATGATAATGAGAATAATAATAAGAGCTAACATACATATAGTGCTTTACCTGTTTAAAAATCTCCCTTACATGCATTGTTTCATTTAATCTTTGCAAAGCTTTTGCAAAGGATGGTTAGAGTATTCTGTCTCTATTATGCTCAAGTTCAAATACATAGTTAGGAAAACTCAGGTCTAATCTCTTGCCACTGTACTATGATGCTGAGAATATTAGAGATCACTTCATCAAAATCAGTTAGCTTGGTCAGTAGATAGGGAGGGTCTGGAGTCAGGAAGGCTAGAGTTCAAATCTGAAGTCAGATACTCACTAGCTGTGTGATCCTGGTGATATAGCACCTATCTCCTGGTGTTATTATTTAGGATCAGATAAAATATTTGTCAGGCACTTTGCACAGTGCCTGGCACATAGAAGATGCTTAATAAATGCTTGTTTCCTTCCTTCCTTAGTCCAATAGGCTAAATTTAATAGATAGGGATTAACTAAAGCCCCTAGAGGCAGATTGACTTCTCCAAGGTCACATAGTCAGTTTGGACTTAGAGCTGTCTGATCATTGAGGCCATATTGTGTCTGAAGTACAGAGCCACTGCCCACCTCTAACTTCAGTTTTTATTTCCTTCCACACTGGCACTATCCAGGAAGCAGCACCGTGGTCCAACTTCCCTCTGAACTGTTACAAATTTCATGAGCTTTGGCCTTCTTCCTACCACACATGAAGAGAGACTAATAAGAATGGGATTTTAATAGGAAGACTTGGCACTTCTGTTCTAATAATATAGTGAGATCTCATTAGCAGCTTCTTCATTAACAAGCCTTGCCACACGTCACACCCTCCTTTTACCAAGTATCTTGGTTTACTCATTTGTAGCTGGCTGCATCGTTACTACTTTCTGGCACCTATTGTGGACTTTTCCTCTTTGGAAAAAGGGATGGCTTGGAGCATGAGATTATTGTTATTGTTTGTCCTTTGTTCTTGAAGAGGACCAATAATATCAAGAGAATGATATTCCTGAGTAGAATATACATGTCCCCATCTCTGAACATCCCTCAAACATCCTACTCTTCGTTTCCTCATGATCAGCTGCCAATCCACATTCACAATCCTATTTTGCTCCACATCCTAGCTGAAAACTCCTTTCCTTTAGGAGGTCTGTTGCAATCAGGAGAGGCAGTCTCATGGGCTGGGAAGAGTCCTAGCATTGAGGTCAAAAGTTGCAGGTTTGAGGTTTACCTCCAGTCCTTTGCAGCTCTGCAGTAACAGATAAGCAAATCACTAAATGTCCCTAAATTGGTCTTGACTTAGGAGTAAATTAGATTTAAGTAAGGCAGGGCTGTGCAAAGTCATCAGCCTCACTCTCTCCTCCAAAGTCATCTGAGTCTAGCGGCAAGACAGAGGTCAGGATGACTGGCGATGGCCCCAGGTGCAGTGGGAGACCCTGACCTTTTTAAGCTAAGATCTTTCCCAGGTCTCAGTTTGTCTGAGGCAACACCCACTCAGTGCAGAATGAGGGAGAGAACATGAGATGTGAAGGACAATTCATATTTACATGGTGCTATACTGAATAATAACAATAATAAGCATAATGAAAAACATGGTGCTTTTCCATTTATGAATTACTTTACATGTTGTCTCTTTTGATGCTCACAACAACCCTGTAAGGTAAGTCATATTATTACTCCCATTTTACAGATGAGGATTTGAAGCTGAAATAGAACAGGTTCTTTGCCCAGAATCATACAGCTAGTAAGCATCTGAGGCAGCATTTGAACTCAGATCTTTTTGAATCTGAGTCCAGAAGGATTTCTGGGTTACCATTTAGCTGCTTAATTCTTATATGGCTAGTCTTGGAATAACTGTGTCAGGTAGGTAGTCAAGTATTATATCCCCAATTTGTCTATAAAAAACCTGGCACTCAGGTTAAAAGCCTTACCCAAAGTTGCACCAACAGTCCAAATTGGGACTAGGATTGGAACCCCAAATTTCCTGACCATAAGTCTATTTCCTTTTCACTGCATACAGTGATTTACTCACAACAGCTATGAGGTCGATAATTCAAGTATTTTTGTCCCTATTATTTACAGAAGGGAAACTGAAGTTTAGGGACATTTAGTGATTTGCTTATCTGTTACTGCAGAGCTGCAAAGGACTGGAGGTAAACCTCAAACCTGCAACTTTTGACCTCAATGCTAGGACTCTTCCCAGCCCATGAGACTGCCTCTCCTGATTGCAACAGACCTCCTAAAGGAAAGGAGTTTTCAGCTAGGATGTGGAGCAAAATAGGATTGTGAATGTGGATTGGCAGCTGATCATGAGGAAACGAAGAGTAGGATGTTTGAGGGATGTTCAGAGATGGGGACATGTATATTCTACTCAGGAGGCAAGGTAAACTGACAGGAGTGGAGAGTTCATGTTTGAGAGTAACAAGATGTAGGTCCTGTGCCAGGCTTTGGGATGGGACCACAATGGCTTGCCCATCTGAATAGGGAAGAATCAACTTAGTGCAACAATAGTGCAACTTAGGTTCAGAGTCAGAGAACCTGGGTTTTAATCGCATCCCCCTGTGTGACCTTGGGCAAATTACTTAACTTCTCTGGACCTCAGTTACCTCATCTATAAAATGAGGATGTTGGACTAGATGAAGCTCTCAAGCTATGCTAAATCACACTGAGTGGGGACAACAGAGGCAGAATAATCAACAAGAATGGATTAAAGTGAAGGAGGAAAGAAACTTTACTCTGGGAAGACCACCTATGTACCATTAGGATCCATTCTCAGCCTCCCACTTCAGGAAGGACAGTGAGAGAAGCGTCCAGTGCAAGGTTATTAGGATGGTGCAGGAGCTGGATACATCTCAAACCATGAGACCCCATTGGCCCCATTGGTTGAGGGCCATACAAATTGAACTTGGTAAGACAAAAAGCCAACTTAAAGATTGTCCTCTGACAATGGATCTCTCATGCATATGCCAAAATTTTCACAATTCTACAGAAGATGTAATAATAGGCACAGACCTTGTTTAATTATTTAATTATGAATATTAAGGGAATAGGGATAGGCTTTAAATCTATGATTTCATTGGTATGCAGAATTCCCAAGTGAAGAAATTCCTGCTCCCCATGCAAGTCAGCACTTTTTCTGGAAAAAAAAAATTAAAACAAAAATATCTTAAAGACATAGCTGGGACACTTGCCCAAGGTGACAAAGCCAATATGTGTCAGAGGTGGGACTTGAACCCAGGTCTCCCTGGCTTCAAGGTCAGATGTCTATCTCCTAGATCACACTGTCTATACCAATTATCTAGTGAAACATCAAAGGGAGCACAGTCACCAAATGTGTTTGCTGCTGTCTGCAGGAGACCTAATATTAAGTTCAAACTGAGGAGGAAAGATTCCCTATAGATGGTAAAATCCTCCAAATGCATCTGTTGGCAGATGACATTGTGCTGATTGTATCAACACCCAGAACATTGCAGAGCCTCCTAAATGAGACCCCAAATTTGGCTAATTCTCCACACAGAATAAACCAAATGGATAAAAGAATGCCTATTACTCAGTTACGTGAAATGCAGATATTTGGATAACCTGTAGAGGTCACCCACCAGTATCTTGGTTAGACTCTGAAAAACAAGACAAAACAAACAAAAAACCCCAGGGAGATATCAATGAGTTTGGCCCAGATTTGAAGAAAATGAAGAGAGTGGGCTTGGATTGCCTTTAGAAAGTCATAAAATTCTTTCAATAACATCGAGCTTCTCCCCAAGACAAAGTTCATCTGAAAAAAAACAACAACACATTCTCACAGTAATGTTGTAAGACTATAAACCCTGAGACACTAGAGTTTCTGCAGAATTGAAATTGAACTTAAGTCAAGGATCACCCAAAGAATGGAAATTCAAATTGAAGATCATCCATAGGGCAACACACAGACACATGAAGCATATTAGAAGGGTTGTGGTATGTTATAAACAAGGAATTATGGTAGAATATTGGAATATTTGAGCATGTGCACAAAGGTTTGTTTACCTAACCGTAGGGAATTGGACCAGGTAATCCCTTGAGAACTATTCTGATTGCAAGATCTGTAATTCAATGATTCTTTCCTTACAATGAAACCCGGGAGATTGACCAAGGATAGACCTGAACACTGAATGCAGTTTCCACAACGCAGTATGCTGCAAGAGATAGGTGAGAATTCTGGAACTGACAATTATTAAGTTGGTCACCTCAGTCAAATCCCTTCGCCCTTACAATCCCAGTTTGTTTATTTATAAAATGAAGTTAACATACTTTTACTAACTATCTCACAGGACTGTTGTGATTAAAGAAATTTATAAACCTTAAAATCAGGAATGTGCTGTTATTGTTTACCAACTGACTCTCCAAAAAACAAAACAAAACAAAACAAAACAAAACAAAAATCTTATGTATATTAAACACTTTTAAGCTTTTCCTTTATAATTAGCATTTTCTTCATCACTTTCTTAAGTCTAGGCAATCAGTAAAACAATAAAGCAAGCCTTGATTTGTAGTATTTACCAGTTTCTTAGGTGTAAGTGATCACGCTGAAATTTTAACAGATTGGCTCTTGTAAGCTGGTTTGAGCTGGCTCCAGAACAACTCCTGTTGTAGAAATGCATGATTGTTATTTTTTTTTTAATTAAAATAAACAAGCCCTTATTAAGCACTTCCTATGTGCCAGGGACTATGTTAGATGTCCTGGATAGAAAGACAAAAACAAGATGATTATCATCCTTGAAGAGCTCAGGGAAATGACTTGTATACAGATAAGTAAAAATGAAATTAGACAAAGCAAAGATAAAGCAAAGTTCAGGGTAACCTGGGAAAATAGAAAGGGCCTCATGTAGGAAGTGACACTGGAGATGAAATTTAAGAGAGGTAGGGATTCCAAGAAGAAATGATGAGGAGGTAGAACATTCTTGGCATGGGGGAGAACTATTGCAAAGGTGGGAGATGAGGTGTCATTTATAGAGAAGAGAAAGTAGGCCAAATTGGCTGGAACATAGAAAGTGAGAAGAAGAAAAATGTGAAACCATCTGGAAAGATAGGTTGGAACCAAGTTGGAAAAGACTTTAAATGTCATACAGGAGACTATATTTTATTCTAGAAACAATAGAAAATCCCTAAAGTTTCTTGAGAAGAGAAGTGATATGATCACACCTGCCCTTTAGGAATATTAATTTGGCAGTTTTATGGTATATGGATTAAAGAAGGGAAGGACGTTAGGCAAGGAATGCTATCAGAAGTTTTATGATTGTGCAGGTGAGAAGTAATGAGGACCTGAACTCACATGGTGGCCACGTGACTGGAGAGAAGGGAATGGATAAGAGAGACAATGATGAGATAACAGAATGAACACATGATTTGGCAACTGATTGGGCTAGGAGGGTGAGAGAGAGTGAAGAGTCAAGGCCAATTTGGAGGTTGTGAAACTCAATGACGAGAAGAACAGTAGGAAGATAGGGGGAAAAAGAAGGCTTTAGGGGTAAGTTGGAAAAGTAATTGGGAAGGTAAGGAGTCAGAGGGAGAGGCAAGATATAAAATCATGGGATGGGAGGGAGAGAGAGACAGAGACAGAGAGATAGAGAGACAGAGAGAGAGACAAAGAGATAGAAAGAAAGACAGAGACAGGACAGAGACAGAGACAGAGACAGTCAGAGAAGGAGGAAGGGAGACAGAGTCAGACTGAGAGAGAGCATTTATTAAGTGCTTACAGTGAGCCAAGTTCTATGCTAACCCCTGTCTACCCAAGATATCCAGAGGCAGAGTCAATAAACTCAGCAAGGAGGAGGATTTATAGCTAATAGTAACCTTGGAAATCATGTAGGCCAATGCCGTCACTTTTACTAGGTTGGAACCCTGGGAGAGATTCAGAGAAAGAATGCAGCATGAGTGTGTGTGTGTGTGTGTGTGTGTGTGTGTGTGTGTGTGTGTGTGTG